>NC_043986.1:31465283-31810283 GCF_902150065.1 Myripristis murdjan | reverse complement strand
CTAACCTGCCTGTGCTGTGAACGCTTTTCCTTTCCCCCTGCTGCTGTACTGTCTTTATTGTAATGTTATTACCCCTTTTTAGATGTCTCGAATAATCCAGGTATATGATGAGGAGAAACAGATTAATGCGCAGGTAAGCCGTTTCAAATAGAGCACAGATGTCCTGCCCCCCCCACACACACACACACTCAGGTTCCAGGAAATGTTTTAACCATACATGTGAAACAGAGATTTCACAAAGACTGACTTAAGACATTTAAAACATCTAGAAGCTTATGATGCCATACTGTTACTGTGAAAATGTTGCAGGGTGTCTGCAGGTCCTGAAAGTATAAAGATGTTCTATATCATATATATATATATATATATATATATATATATATATACACACACACACACACACACACACACACACACACACACGCACACGCAAAGCCATAAATGCAGTTATTATAGCTCAGGTTATAGTCCTGGTGATTTTAGCTTGGCATGATTTACTTCTTTGAGCTCTTTGCTGTAATCAGCATCGGTACACATTGCTGTTTATTCTTGGTTCATCTTGTCTTCTTAGTCTTTCCAAGCATTAAGAACTGCTAGCTATCAGATGTCAAAGTCTCTCTCCTTTTACCCATAAACCCTTTTGTTTTGGGCTCAATTACTGTAGCTGGTTTGGATTACAGTCTTATTGTTAATGAACTGCATCACGGCTCTCTCGGAAGAGGACTCACATGGCAGGTGTGAACACGCCTGTAAATTTGGTTTGAGAGCTGTTAAAATAATTGTCAGGATATCTTACTGTGCTGTTTTTGTGTTGAGAGATCAGCCCAGTCGTGCAGACCTTTATTTATTTCAAGTGTGGAATTGGTTTAATGTGTTATTCTAACTGACCATAAAAAGATGACCTTTGGTAGAGTGTTGTCCACATAGTGGCAAAATATCCTCATTAGTTGCTCAATGTTCCCCTAGACTGCTAATTAACAATACTATGTGCCTTTTTCCCCCCAACATCTTTTTATTGAATTTTTAACAATTTCTAGAATGTTTAACATATAGATCTTGTATACATTGTAAAAATCACACCTGACAACTTAAAGTCTTTCCAAATTGTAATCGCAGTAAAAGTAGAGAGTTATAAGAGAGAGTTATGGAGTTCATTTCTTTCTAAGCTCAGTTTTATGCCCTTCAGGGAGAATTTGATCTTCCCTAGTTTTAGATTTAATTCAATATCCCTGAGCCATTTAGCATGAAATGAGGTTTTAGAGTCTTTCCAGTTTAGTGAAATAGAAAAATGTATGCCTGTCTCTCCGTTCACTTGCATCGTGCATTAAAACAGCTCCCAAAATAACACTTTTAGTGCAAAACCAACATCAACAACGCAGACTATGCCAGAATCAAAAGCCATAAGTCCTGGTCCCCATTTTTGAGGAAATTAAACAGCACTGTTCTTTTTATTTTCTCTATTTGAACTGGAAAGTAGATCCGACAGGCAGCACATGCAGGAAATGTTTGCATAGGGGTCTTGCACCAGGAAAAAAACAAACTGATAGCACTGGCAAATTAATGTAATTACATTTTTTAAAAAATGGGTACGGGGACTTGTTTTTTATGTTGGCATAATCTGCTTTGTTCACATGCATTTATGCATATTACGTGTTATTTTGGGAGCTGTTTTGCTATGGAAGTGAACGGAGAGATAGAAATGAGCTACTAACAAGGATACTCCACTACCGTGTGGACTCATACAACATCCAGGCAACTACACAACCCAACACTCTGCCAAAGTTCAATTTTACTTTAAAGGTTAATGGTGTTCAGAACTTGTAGATACCCTGTTGTTGTCCTGCTGGTTTGTTGTAGGACTGTTACATTGTATGGAATAACTTAGAACCAGACATTGTAAATCCTTCCTGGAGCCACTGTAGGGGGTCAGGATATCTCTGCTCTGTACAGCAAGGTTGAGCCAGGACCAGCCCTGCCACCCAGAGTCTTAATCAGCTCTAATTTTTCTCCTCCTCGCCTCCTCCTCTTCCTCCTCCCTGCTTCAACTCATTCATTCCTCCTGCTCACCAATGCTCTTATACCTCCTTCCTCCACATCACTCTTCACCCTCTCCGTCCGTCTTCCTCCCTTCCTCCTCTGGCAGGCGGGATCAGAGATGGCCACGTCCGGAAAGGCAGTGAGCGTCTACTTTGAGGAGAAGCTGCTGGAGATGTTCCCAGGACAGAGCTTCCCCGAAACGCCTGAAACCGAGTCCGTGGACACAGAGGAGAAGGAGGAGGAGGAGCCCACCGATGACTCGGAAGACGATTTCATACAGCCGAGACGCAAGCGGTTAAAAACAGATGAGAAAGTGGTGCACATCAAGTGAGGGGGTGGGGGACACACCACAGAACAGAAGACAGGAGAAGTGAAACAGCTGTCTTCCTCATCTCCCACACTTCTCCTTTGTTCGAGGTGACAGACGTGAAGGACGAGATTCATTGTACAAACTGCTAGGTTTGTCTCATCCTTGCCTTTGAAAGATTTATTGTCAGATACATAAGAAATCTGCCTTTGTCTGGACTGAAGACAGAACAACAGAAGAGCTGCATCTCCTCAATTCACGGACACTCATGAACTTTGCTTGTACAGATTTTGAAGTAGGATTTGTTTTGCGGTAGTTAAGTTAATGACTGGTAAATTCTTTTCTATCATCCATTATTATGTTTGTAGATTTGTTGTGACATTTGCTTTATAAAACATTTGAATCGCCCATTCCCAGATCTTAATGGATTATATCTATACTTTGACATGAAACCTATCAAGTATTTGTATGACTTTGTGGAAGCATTATGTAAATAAGAGAATCTAGCCCACTGAAGGTATTCCTGTAGATGTCTGGGTGCGTCATCAATAAAACCTCTTCTTGAACTATATCAGTGCAGATGTTGTGTGGTGTTGAGTAGGGCAGGGTTTGCCAGAGAACTACAAAGAATATCAACAACAGTGTGACTATGTTACAAAGTTATGACCATTTCCTCTGTTTTGCAAATGCAAGATCAGAATTTGATAATACAGTATTCTATATTGTGACATGGTATTTCCCCTTTTGACTGTCAGGGAAAAGTCTAAATAAGCCGTTAAGATGTAAAATGTCAGTAAGTCGTACAAAAAACAAAAAAAAAACGACATTAAAATTACACTAAGCACTTTTTGTTAAATGTCTGTCAGGGATTAATAAATCTTAAAACATGAACACACAACTTTAACTTACATAGCCTGTAAAGTAGACATTTCAGTATATCAGCATGCCTGTGGCCATGCAATGATTGATTTAGATACAGGTAGTAGTCTACATATAGGTTATTCAACACAGTTGCAGCTTAATATTCGCAGAACCATTTCTTGCTTTATGCAGACTATGGTTGTGCATTGGGACCCCACAACCGCCAAAGGGCCCCAAAATCATCATCACCACATTGTGATGTATTGATGCACTGGTGATGTCTGACAGATATTTTAAGAACTGTTATGGTAATGAAAGGAAACGGCAAAAAAAAAAGAAAAAAAAAATCCCTGTTTCAGAGTGTGTGAGAAGGTGCTGCTCAATTGGGATTTATAGGTGAAGTTTTGTAGGGTGAGGATGTCCTGATTTCCTTTCCCCCAAGAAATACAGAAAATAGAAATATTTCCAAAATAAAAGTCTGACTTTATTGTGTACTGACTCATGTCCTCACAGTAGACACAGCCTGGACTACACCAGCAGGCAGTCTGGCTTTCCACGGTCCTGCCACTGCGAGCTAGCGCTATCTTCAAAAATCATTTGCATTTCTACTGTCGTGCCATTAGCCCTGCAGTCTTGCTCTATAACCCCTCCATCACATGCTGCCTCTGTATAAAGTCTGCACACCCGGCATCAACTGACTACTGCAGAATGGAAGGGTTATTTTTCCTCTGATCACCACTTTGTGTGTTGTGTGTTTTACCTGCCTTGTACCAAGGCGTCCGTTTTTTCAGTTTTTGGCAGGCCTGTCCCGTTGTGCATTGGATCCCCACTGCCGCCAGCCCCTCTCACTATGTGTCACATAACGTCTTCATTTCAGCAAAAACCATCAATTTGACACTGGACATTCTCCTCTGCCCAGATAGTGAGCACAGCCCTTATGTCCCTGTTTGACCAGGACTGCTGCTTGCTCTCCATTTTTCTTTTCACCATTATTTTTCTGCTACAAAAGCGAGCTGCTGCACTGATATCTGTACTTATCAGCTGCACCCGTCTCCCTGCCACAAGCCAGGTAAGCCCTTAACTCCACCTCAGACCTTGGTTAGTCCTGTCTGGCTCATGGGTATTTGGTTGGCTAATAGCACGTGGAAACTGGCCCTGACAGCCCGACCAAGGCGCGGTCAAAGACTGGAAGTGACAATGGAAATGCAGCTGGCCTTGGCACACACTAGCATGCCAACGTTTGGCGCCACAGTGGAAAGCCAGCTAATGTGGGTTAATTCCCCTTGAGTACAGAAACTGGAAAAAAAATCCTCTTTTCCCTTTTACAAGGACTGGGTTATGTTTGAGGCAGAGAGCAGAGATACAAGTAAACAGTGAGCGCATTTACGTGCACACCATATTCCTGTATTATTCGGAATATCCGCAATATTCCGGTTGCGCACGAGTCATGTAAACACACACCGAACCAGATTAAGGTCATATTCCAGTTGGAGAAAATTCCGAATAAGACCCCTGGCATGTGCCTGTTCCAACCGGAATATTCTGCCATGTAAACACCTTAATTGGAAAATGCCCTGAACTGGAATATTCAGTTACGTCTGTGCATGCCCGATTCACAAGGAATCCTGGGGCGTCTTTGTTGCTATGGTTACTGCAAGCGGGGAGAACGACATGGCGAAAAGCAGCAAGAGCCAGGAGACTGCAGACTGCCTTCAGCTGATCAAAGACTTAAATATCATGGAGGATATCAATGGGAGAAAACACAGAAATAGCTACAGCTTCTTCTTCTTCTTCTGTGTTTCCGGCAGACCAGACGCCTATAGGCTTATTGCTGCCCCCCGCGGCTGAGTGTCACATTATGCAATAGAGTGGAATACGCCACGGGAATATGCCAAGTAACATGTAAACGGAATATTCCAGTTGCCACAGCGCATATAAACACATTATTTGGAAAATTACCTTAACCAGAATATTGACCCGAATCGGAATATGGTGTGCATATAAATGTAGTCAGTATGGAATATGACACAGATTTGGTGTGTATTTGAAGGGCGGGGGGCAACATTTTGCATAGGGGCCCCATAAAGCTAGAAACGGCCCTGAATGTGCGCATTATCTGTGACAACTTAACGCTAAATTTACATGTTATACAGTAGCTCTACATCAATGTATTTATCAGAATCATAGCCCATATTCTCCCATCCATGCATAACTACAGCATTATGCTCTTGCACGACATTCTGTGCAAATATTAACTACTGTGCTATGTTTTTGTTGGTGCACTCTTATGTTGGCAGGCATTTTTAGGCATTACAGTTAATTATATGCTTGATAAGCATTTCTAGTCTAGTTTATTCCGCAGCTGCAGCACAACCTACCTCTGTAGGCCTACCACTTAATTTTTCAACAACAACAACAGAAAAAGAAAGATCTTTTTACAGGGTCCATTTGATCCTTAACTCCGGCCACAGGCGCCTGAACGAGTGTCAGCTTGTACATGCGACCTCAGCGATCGGAAGTGAGTTTTATGAGAAGTGCGCGACGGGAGCAGTCATTACAGGGCACGCGACAGCAGAGCCGCACGCCCTGACCTCAGCAGGAAGGCTGCTGAGTCGTCAGAGCGTCAGACTGTCAGCTGACACACCTCACATCTGGCCAGCCGCTGTGCCATGAGGACACATCTCCATTTCATCTCACTCCAAGTCTGAGCGCGGGGTTACAAGGTCAGCGTCTTCCTCCTCCACAGGTAGGGGATTTATATTTTCCTTAACCAAATGTCCTTATGTCTCTGCACCTCACATGTTTGAACTCACCTGAGTCAGCTGACACCTCCTGTCTCTCATATGGCCAGCATATCAATCGGCCATTCCTGTGTTTCTGGCTGATAGGCTGAAGTGCAGGTATTTTTGAGCGCAACATTTATCGCATAGCTGACATCCACTATAGGAATTTGGCAGACATCTAATTTACCAGAATGCGCTGTTGCCTGTTTTAACTTTAAATTTTCTATTTAATAGAATATTATATTAATCAAATGGGGATCTTTGGTTCTAGCAATTAAAACCTCCAGGTAATGATTAAAATAAAATTGTCACCCTAGTTTATGTCAGGTAATCTATGTGCCTTGTTGACTGCAGAAAACAACCTCCCCCAAGACACTGAAAACATGTTAATTTTATGTTTACTCACTTGTCCCCACTTAAATTAGGGTAGCTCATTAAAAATGAAGAAAAAAACGTCGTTAATCACGGATTTAGAGACGTTAAACTCTCAATGGGGTCAAATTGATTTCAAAGATAATATAAGGGTGAATAAAAGCCCAGCTTTTATAGGTGATCCACTGTTCGAAACCACCTTAATGATACCTTGTTGGACGTGATTGTATAACAAATAGGGCAATCAATTATGGAAATGTTAGTAAGTGATCGATTACTGTGTTTATTGAAGACCGAATTGATGATTGGCTCCCAACGACTTACTGAAAGGTCACAAGTCATCGTGTGCCAGGTGTTTTTGTTTACTAATAATCAAAATGACTTTTTTCTTTTTTTTTTTAATGGACCGTGGTAGGCTATGTTCGTCTCTCACTCGCATTGCTCGCGGGTAGAGGGAGTTTCTATTTTGCCCTTAAACTTGAACGTGGCGGAACTGAACGTGATTAGTGATTAGTGACGCGGCTTTCGCGGCTTAATACTAAAATGCAGAGCTCTTAGAAAAAATGTCGGGCCTCTTATCGATGGAAATGGCTCAAGACTAATGAGTGAATTCCCACGGGGAGCGTGTCGGCCGTTTTAACAGGGCTTGTTGATATGTGATGAGAACATGTGAAATGTGTGAGCGCGTGGACACGAGAGGCATTGCTCGCGCTACCTAATTGCAGAAAACACGGCAATGTTAACTTTTACAGCAGACCATTACGTATCATTTTGCGGAACTGAGAGTGGGAAACTGAAACTTATTATAACAAATGACGGCGTCACCGCTGCTTTTCAAACTGCTGGTAGAAGTGCCGTTAAGCTGAACGCTAGCCTACATTTTGACTGTTGGCTTGTTTTGAGTGCTCACGAGCGTGCAACATAATCCGCCGGTCAGCTGCTTTACTGAAGCCCCGCCCCGTGCTCGTGACGACACAGCCCGTGGTCAAATCAGCGCGCTCGAGAGGAGATTGTTTACAGGCTGCTTCCGTGTTGTCTCTCCAGCGATGCCAGACGTCTGAAAGGTTTTGTTCAGCCAGCAAGAGCCAGCGGGAAAAGGCAAGAACACTTTTAATGCTTTTCACCATTTCTCATGTGATCCACCAGGTCGTTTAGTGGACGTTTTCGACGGATAGGTTTAGCCATAGGCTGTCTTACTGTCATTGAAACCGCAACCAAATGTCGCCCGTTTCTGTTTTGTCTTCATTAGTCGATTAACCTTTGATCCTGTTTACAGCAGTGCTAAATTAACTGGGTAATTGTGTCATTTCAGCATTTGTGAGCCAGATGTGATATTTCCATCGCTGTCTTAAGTTACATGGTTGATTTTAACTGGGCGATGAAGCAGTGAGAAGGTCGGCACTACGTGGCACTAATATGTTTACAGCTGTTGACATAATACATTCGTTTTGTTGCCCCTGCCGTTTTACCATATGAATAATGCTTGTATATAGGGCAGATCAGCCAAGGTGGCAGTATAATGAAAGCTCAAAGGCAGACTATGCAGTTTCGACTTTCACTTGTTTACTAATGTCAAGGATCAGGCTGAGGAAGGATAGGACCCCTCGGGTTCATGCCAGGACTAAAAATTGTTAAAATGAATGTCACATGCCCATCTTGAATCTAAACTGATGAGGGAGGATCCATCATTGGCGTGACCCCTAACTCGCTAGAAGTCTTCATGGAGCAAAGTATGGGTAGGAACCTCAAGAATGTGATGCAAGATGAGGATCATCCCGTGTACTCAATGGTGGAAAGAGTACTACAAATTTCTGCTCAAAGTACTCAGAAGTACTGTTACATTGCTGATATTTTACCTAAGTAGAAGTACTGCAGTAAAAATCTACTCAAGTAAAAGTAAAAAGTGTCTCATTTAAAATGAGTTAAAGTGACTGAGCTCCTTTTTCCAAACAGTAACTGTGTTAGCTGTGATCTTTTCCATGCAGTTACAAATGGAGGAGAGAACACACTGCAAACTAGATGCCTTTAAAGCAGTATGCTAAACTGAAGTGAGGACCCTGTAGACTCACCTGGCAAATGTGAAATAAGCACATCATGTGATCGTTGGGTCTACATGGTTCTCATCGTCAGGCCAACTCACTGATATTTTCCCCCTTTCGCCACCCCTATTCTACATTTTTACCAGCTGAGTCTGAACGGTCCTCACTTCCATCGACCATCTGCAGTTTTTCATGGTGCAGCTTTGACGGTGAAATATGAAAATGACAAAAATGCAGAACCAACAAAGTAGACGCAGGTTCCTCTTCTCATCTTTGCTGACTGAGCATTTTAAAGGTTCCACAATCTGTCACTGATCATTTGTTCTCTGTAATGGATATGATTTAAATTGTAGTACAACACTCAAGCAAAAATGTACCGAAATAAAAATGACTAACTTTAAAAATTCTCAAAAGTACAAGTGCACAAAACAAAAGGCCATGAATATGTTGATGTAGATCACTAGTACAGTCACACTGATGTTAACACTGTTTATTATGTTTACACTCTTTGTGTGCTCTCAGCTTGTTTTGTACTGTCTTGTGATGTGTATGTTTCTTGTGTTATTGTGCTATCTGTAGTCTGTCCTACATGTATGGTGGCACTCACTTTCACTCCTGGGGGATTAAGAAAGTATTTCATAACGTATTGTATCTAATGTTTCCATGTCAAATGTACACAAAAACATAAACAATGGAGTGAAATGCTCTTATATTTTGGGTTATGATGGGGTAAAAGAGTTGTCCTGAACTGGCACCACTCAACACAGAGTTGAGTGGTGTTCATCATTCTTTACCACATCATAACACGGTGGGATGCCCTCCCCTTTGAAACTGCATAGTCTGCCTTTAAGACTTGGGTTTACTCGTTGGGATATTGACAGAGGCTTTTCTCTTCAAGCTGAACATGACGTCAGAGGGAGTTCTCACTCGGGGGGGCTTTGGATCGATCGGCGGAGGAAACTTCACTTCTCTCTGCCCCAATGGGTCAGAGTGGGTTTGGGACGGCCTTGGTGAATGCGCCCAGGATGCCAGGGATATGGCCAGTGTCTACCTCGGCCTGCTGTCCATTGTCTGCTTCATGGTGTCTTCAATGCCGTAAGTGTTTCTGGCTGTATCTCATTCTCTCATTGGCACGTCTTCACACCTCAGATCTTCAGTTGTGTTCTATCTCTGTTCACAGGCAGTACTACAGCTCTTGCAAAACAGGGAACATGGACAGTGCTCTCTCTATTTGGTTTTTGTTGCTTTGGCTGGGAGGCGACAGCTGCAATCTGGTGGGCTCCTTCTTAGCAGACCAGCTTCCACTTCAGGTGACTGGCGGTTAAATACTCAAAATGTTTGAGTCAGTTGTCGGGTAGTAACCTTGGTGAGGCAACAGATGAACCGACAAAGACAGCATGACCTACGTAAATGATTTTTAACGGACAGTTCCCAAATGGTTTTTGTTTCTGTTATTTCTCACCATCATTTCTTTCTCTCTCCCTCATCCAGACGTACACAGCGGTTTATTATGTCCTGGCTGATCTGCTGATGTTAGCCATGTACTTTTACTACATGACAAAGAACAAACTTCGTGGAAGTGAGTGCTTTTTCTCCAAGAATCTTTTTTTTTTTCCCCGGAACACTCAGTTAATGTTTCAAATGTCTTTGGCCAGTGATGTGGGACTCATGCCTTACATATATTGACAAACTGATCAAAACAAGGGGGTAGGTTGGGGGAAGAAGTGTCTTATTTGGTATGTGAGACATGCGCATCTTAGTAAACAGAAACAGAAGTGAAACGGGCATCAGCGTTGTCCAACTCTGTACCTTGGACAGCATAGGTAATTAAATGATTCAGCACTGGTCGTTATCATGTAAAAGTCAGGTGTGCATTTTATCCCCAGTCAGCCATACAATCGCAAAATAGTTCAACAATCTCCACGGCGCTGCTGTTTATCTAAAAGATCAATTTTATGTGACATAGCTGCACATAGTGAGCAAGCTTCTTAGATCAGTGCGGAGGAACAATGATCCAAGACCCGTCCAGACAGTGGAGAGAGATAATCCCTGAACCCTGGAATGATGTCATTACGTGCCTGCCGTGGCTGCGGTATTTGTTCCCTCACTGATGACCTCTCACACACTTTGGTCTGTCTGGAGGAATGTGCTGAGACTCAGTATTGATGGTGAACCCAACTGTCCCCTTTTCCTGCTCTCCTCTGCAGACAGGACGCTTTTAAATGTGGTGGGCGTGGCCTGTGTCCTGGGCCCCACCACCATCCTCACTGCCAGCCTCACCTCCATCGATGGACTGGGAGCCCAGCAGGAGGCACTACACTCTGAGTTCAAAGGTCGCGCCTTGCTCTCAACTACTATTCAGGTGAGATGTGCTTAGTCAGCCAGTCAGTGAACCAGCCCAGTTAAAATCCCCATGGAATGACCTCACATGACTTCTACTAACTGTAAAACACAGTATCACAGTAAAAGTGACATCATCCAGCACTAGTGGGTGAAAATTAAAATTTTAACCAAGGAATCTTCACAAATCTTTAAACATCCCCTCTCATCCACCTATCCCTTCAATAAAATTGTCTTTCTCTTCATATTAAAGCAAACAAATAAATTAATAAATTAATTAAAATAAAATACAAATAAAAAAAATAAATAAATAAAATAAAATAAAATAAAATAAAATAAAATAAAATAAAATAGTGTTTCTCCCCCAAACTGATACAAACATCCTGTTACTACATCAAAACGAGAAAGTAAAAGTCCATTTCATGGTGTCTTTAACGGAGTGTGCCAGTGATTCTTAATGTTTGTCCCACTGACTATTACATTATATTTTACATTGCAGCAAACCATTCTGCAAATCATTTTTCTACTAAAGATTTCATTTATAGTGTTTATATTGCTTTCTGCTATTTATCATCTGTTTATACTGTATATTTCTTCTCAATTTGCACATTGACCTACATCTGTGCACATTGTATACACCTATGCACACGGTATTTTGTGCATTTTTTGCACATTGTTGTACTTAGATCTCCAGTGTCATCTCTTATTCTTTATTTTTTATTTATTTAATCTTGTAATCTGTGGATACTGCTTAAAACTGGGAATTTCCTTCGGGTTGAATAAAGTATCTATCTATCTATCTAAAGAGACATAAAAAGACATTCCAGTCATTCCAGTCATTCCCGTCCACTCTAAGACATCAGGTAAATATTGGCATTTTAATAAGAGGACAGTACATTGTAACGTACTGAAAACATTTACTGGGGGACAATTTTTGGCGTGTACACAGAAGAAATAAAATCACCAGATGAATACAATTGAGACATGACTGCTAGATGTATCCTTATCATCAGTATTCGTATTGTTGTTGTTATCTGTCCTTAACTGGAGGGTCAGGGTATTTCATCAGCAGCACGAATGAAATCTGTGCTCAGGTGAAAAAGTCCAGTTTGAGTTAACGTTGACTGTTACTTGAGGCCGAAGCAGTTCCATGAACACAATGTCGCTGTGTCTTGTCAACGTCAACTCAAACCAGGCTCGAACACTCTGGCATTGTGTGTGTGTGTGTGCACAGAATACATAAGCAGAGCAGTCGAAAGTTGAAAAGGAGATACTATGTCTCAAGAAGAAGTGAAATCTAGTGTGGTAGGTCGACGTTACTGTTTCAGAGGGAAATCTGTTAAGCCCAGTATGAGTGTGGTCTAAGGACAGAAGCCAATAGAGAGAGGGGTTTTATGTAGCCTATAACTCATTCACATTACAAACAATAAGAAAATAAATACATGTCCAGCAGGGGGCTCTTTCAGTGCACAAATGAGGTGGCACCCTGTTTGATTTAGCGTCACCACCCCTCTAAAATTAGACCCACTCACACTGATAAATTAAAGTAAAGTAAATTTGAGTAGAGATAAAACCAAGACTGTATGCTGAGAAAATATTTAGAAAAGGCCATGGTAAATTCAGAATGAAATGTGAGCTTATAATTTGCATTTCAAATATTGTGAAGCATGCTTACTTCCTGTGAGACATGACATAAAGAAGTGTCACACAGATCTGAAGGATGAAATAGAGACAGAATTGAATTCTTGATGTCAGAAAATTTCAGATACACCCATATAATTTTTCAAACAGTGACACAGGAGGACACTTACATGTAAAATGAAAGACTTCGAGTCCTGCTGTCTTTAATATTGGAATAAAACTGAACACCAGGAAACAACATGACTTGTCTCTGCTTGAGAGATTTTTGTAAGAAACGACTGCCTGCCAAGCCCACAGCACTCGACATTAGACAGTGAGCTACAGTGAAAGCTGACGTTAGTTAGCGATAGCATCTGCTCAGCACCGTCACTGAGCAGTGAGCAGCTGAAACAGTAACGTTTGGAGAATCAGTGACGTTCTCTCCAGCACAGAGTGAAAGGCCATCAGTCTGTGCTGGGCACACACACATTGGAACAGAACACATTTCTAAAAAAGTTTTACTGTCTATTGTGTGGACCTGAACATTAGTGGATGTCTTTTATTGCTGAAAATGTGACCACGAAGGTTCTAAGTGCACTTAAGTTAACTTGCAGTGGACTTTTGTCAGGTAACTGCTTCCCTCTTCCCAGTGTTGCATCACCGGTCTGTCCACAGTAGCTCTACACACACAAACACACACATCTTCTTAGACATAACCCAGTTGATGAGAGGACTGGAGCTTAGTGACATCCGATATTGAAATTGAGGTAAACAAACTAGGGAGAGTGAGGCAGCAGGTTCCACAATAAAGGTGTTTATCGTCACAAGAACTTTTCCCTCAGTGACAGCAAGTGGTGCTCTTTATTAATTATATAAAGAAATGCATAACAAAGACATTAGTTTCAGATACATCCTTAAAACTATTCTTAACTGACAAGCAAAAGATCTCAGCTGCTCAGAACGAAATATCTAGGCAAAGACAATACTGCAGTTACATTGCATTTTCAAACTCAAGCAATGGGGAAAACTCTGATGTACTTTACAGGCATAAGGGGACAGATCTTGTGGTTGGCAGAGCAAACAGAGCAGTTATTTCCTCTGTTACTTATAGGGGCACTGCTCCATGCAGGATGAGTTCAGCTGTGTGCAGTTAACTCTGGATTGAAGGAGGGTACTGAGTGCTCCTCCCACAGCTCAACAATGTCATGAGAGACATGAAAGACTTCAAAACATCTTAAAATACTTCTAAAATGATTGCAGTGCCGCTTCCATCCAAAAACCACAGAACTTTTAATTTGCTGAGTAAAGCAAATGAGACACCACATCACTCTGTCCATTTTCAAGTCATCAAAACCCAACAGTGCTGCTGCTTTTAGGAAAACTAATGTGGACGACTTTATCACGGTGATGGAGTACTGATGTAAAGAAAGTTTGAAGGCTCTCAAAGTTTCATTTTCATATCGTTGTGGAATGAATGGCAACCAGTGGCTGGATAAAAGTGCGGAAAGAGGATATTAGAGTTCAAAATTATGACTGCTTGCTTTAAGAAAAGACTAGCAGAAATGTGAGGTTTATACATTTTGTAGCTATTACGCTGAACATGCAAAACTACTAGTGTGGTTCTTTATCCTGGATTTAATCGTTGGTGTAACTCTGTGTCAACCTTTCTACCGCTCCAGGCTTTCACCACCAAGGAGATCATCGGCTTCTCCATCGGCTCAGTGTCGTCGGTGCTCTACCTCTTCTCCAGGCTCCCCCAGATGTACACTAATGTGAGTAGGAGCGCATACTGTGTCCAAACACTGCTTACCACATGCACAGTGCTAACAGTAAGCAGTCTGAGCTGCATATCTGAGTGCACAGCAGGACTTGGCCAGTATGAGTGTTTGAAGGCTGGTAATTGATATTGTTACGTTGAAGCTGTCAGTAGTTTGAGCTGATAAACATTATCTTTGGATTTGACCATTTTCTTTCTCAAAATTACAAGTATTCATTGTGTTTCCTCTGAGGATTTTATTCCTGTCAGACCGGGAAAGCTGCCCTTCAGGGGCTTCCAGGGGCCCCTCAGCAAAATGAGGAATAGTATGATTTCATTATAATTAGTTTGTTAGAAATTGTTACAGTTCAGCAAAAACTTTGATGATTCTAACATTATACTTTAATCTCAACACTTGGAATCCTTTTATATGAGGTACTTCACAGAAACCAAAAACATCTTTTCGAATCAAGGAGCCTAGGGCAGAATCACTTCAAATAGGTATTTGTGGCTTAATGTAGGTCGACTTCAGAAGTCAGGAAGATGAAGAAGTTTGGAAACCCCTGATTTAAACCACCCAGGGATGCTAAAACTCTTCACTGAAGCCCAAGATAATACAACTGCTGCTCCCACTAATAACAATGATGAAGAAAACAAGAAAACAAATGTCTTGCTCTCCCTCCACCGTCCCCGCCCTCCCTGCAGTACAAGAGGAAGTCGACCGAGGGAGTGTCATACTTCCTGTTCGCCCTGGTCATCCTGGGTAACACTACGTACGGTCTGAGCGTGCTGCTGAAGAACCCAGACCCGGGCCAGGGCGAGAGCAGCTACATCATCCATCACCTGCCCTGGCTCATTGGCAGCCTGGGCACACTCACCCTCGACCTCATAGTATCCTTTCAAAAAGTGAAAATGAAAAAACCATTACTGGTAGGACTAGAGTCACCTTGGAGTATTTTTGCAAATGTGTGAACAAATTATTAAATATTTAATTTTAACCTTGGCAGAGTGGCAACTAATTAGGATACTTCACCACCGTGTGGACTCATATCACACCCAGAGAACAAGAGAACCCAACACTCTATCAAAGTGCAATTTTGATTTAGGGAAGGGCAACCCACCCAGCTTTGGTCAGAAAAATAAATGTACATAATATGATAGAACAGTTACCTTAATCAGCAGTGTGTGCTGATTAGATTCAAATGAAATTGCAGTTGTACAGTCTGCAGCAGCCTTTAGCGCCCTCCCCCAAGACAGAAAAACAGATCAATTCTTAACTCTTCATGGTTAATTGTGCGTTAATCTGATTGCCGTGTGTTCAGAGGTTTCTTTAGATTTCCTTGACACCCCCTTTCAGATCAGCATCCAGTTCTTAATATACCGCGGTGGTCGGCTGGAGGAGGACAGCCACAGTGACGAGACCGCCGCTCTGTTGGGCAACTAGACCAGCAAACCAGGGGTCTGCTGGCTGTTCTTGGAACAGACACTCAGCCCAATGAGCCCTGACAATCTAATACCCAGCATGTAATTATGGCCGGGCAGAAACACAGGAAAAACAGCTTTTACTTTACTTTTACAGTTCTATTTATTCTACTCCTTGTTTTATGTATACAATCTGTATTTTTAGTTACTACAAGTACTGAGGCAAGCGGTTCATTGCATGACATTATGGTGCTGTCATATTGTTGTTAATTGCTCTTAATTTTCTAGTTTTAAAGGGAAGGTTCAGGTGTCAGAAACGGATGGGAAGGTGCTCCTCGACCTGATGTCATGTGGTTTTAAGACTGACTTGCTGCTGGCAGGAGCAGCCAGACTGCACCGTGGTTTTAAATTTGCCAAACACTTTAAGTCTTTAAGTTGCTATGTACTGAAATGCGGACAGTTATGATGCCACTGCACGACGGCCTGCATGAGAAGTGAGAAAGAGCAACTTGTCTCCAGTGTTTCAGAATAGCATATGTATAACTTGAATCTGTGTTTTGGGTCCAGAGACGGGAACGCAGCGACGTGTCTGGTCTCAAATGTAAAAATGTAAAACGTTCATGTGTTAATGTACGTAGTGGTGTTGTGTTTTTAATTGAACAGTTAATACCAGCTGCCTTAATCCAAACAAACTGAGTATTTTTATGCATTTTAGATATTTTTTCGTTTTCATTGAGATGAGTCCATTGGATTTTCCTGTTTGTTTGAAGTACAGATACTTGACCTGTTATGTTTGGACGGTGTTAAAAGTCACATTGTTCACTTGTGTATCTCCTTTCACCTTTCTTTGTTTCCTAACTGCATGTTCTGTGAGGCAAACTACGTCTGGGGTCACAGTGTGAGCCCCGTTTCATCCTCACTCTTCTTTTTTTTTGTGCACATTTTATCACAAGTCTATTTTGTACAAGTAGAAATATTAAATGTATTCAGTGGGTCAGTTGTTTTGCAGTGAGAACATTAAATGGGTAAATTACAGTCATTTTTTCTGGTCTTTTCATTCTGGATTAAGGCTGAACAATATGGTAAAAAAGAGTGAGACTGCAATAATTTTTTTTTTCCTTACATCTGGAAAGTTTGTAGGCCTGGACGTCTCTGCAGCACCACAACACTAACTCACTTTATAAAGCTATTTTGCCACATATTTCACCTCTATCAAACAATTGCATCTCCTGTGATTTGGAGATTGCACTTGGGCATAATAATATTTCTATCCATGGTTCAGCCCCACTCTGGCTAATGAAGCCATTTCATGGATGTCATGAAAATGACCTGACCACAGCTTTGGACTTCCTGGTTTCCCCTCCCCTGTTCCAAGCCCCAGGTACCTACCTACATCCCTGAGCTTTGATTGGTTCAAATCACGTCTATGCATTTTATCACTGTGCAGGGCTCCTACCCTGGAAAAGTATGGAATATGACTTTGATTATTTCCAGGTATGCACAAGTATGGAAAAAGGAGAGTGTTTGGAAAAACATATCCAGACTTTTGCTTGTATTTACAGTTTTCTAAAAAGCAGTGTTGTAAAAGCATAACTCAACTTAGAATAATAAGTGAATTATGCAAGGAGCATATTTTTATTTTGCTCACATTTGGAGCACACAGTTGACTATGTTTTCCATGGAGTGTCCATGTCATGGAGTGTTTTGTGCTCAGCCCGTCAGCGCGAGGCTGAGGAGTGATGAAGCATCTGTACCTGTGTGAACCTCTTCAGTGCCGAGGGTGAGCTGAGCTGTTCACCCTGGGCGCTGAGTCAGTTGAACGGCTGGCCTCGGCACAGACACAGACTGTAACAGGCAGAGTGTTAACGCGCCTGCACATCAGTCATCTTGAGATGTTATACAGAGTCTGACAGAATCTGATAAAATGTCTGGTATTTTGAACTGGAAGATGTGTTTATGATAAAATATAATTATTGAACTATTCCTCCTGAGGTGAAAAAGGGCCTCTTAGCTCAGGGGCTTTCATGCCCTGGGGCCCTACGTTGACTTTGAATAAGCTGCGGACGCCCGTTTGAAGTGATTCTGCCTTGTATCAAGAAATGTTTTACTTTGTATTCAGTTTTCTCATTTTTGTAAAATTTTACTAATACTTTGGTAAATTTCTGGTCATTTTTGTATCACTTTCTACCACCTAACTAACAAAGGCTGCATTCATACGCCTTTCAGCAGCATTTAAACATAAGAAATCTGATCCAGTATCACCGATTTGGCCTTTAAATATATCATTTTGATCATTATAAATATAGTTTTCTTGTAAAGTATTGTTTTGCTAATTTTCAATTTTTTGCTTATTTGTTCTTTTTCATTTCATTTTCCTTTTTCTCTTATTTTCTTTTTTCTTTTCAAAACATTTTTTGCTAGTTTGTATATGTATAATTAGTATATTTATAATATATTTTGTATATTTTTAATTTGTATACTTCCCTGTTTTTTTTTTGTTTTTTTTTTTTAAGAAATCAGATGAATTTGCTCAGGTTTCAAGGGGTTAAATTGTTTAACAAAATCATGGTGAGATTAAATGCGATTAAACCAGAAAGAAGAAAATGTAAAGAATGAGCCCTCACACATTGTCTGCATTCTAACAGTTTATAGAAGTAATTTACAGAGAAATGAAAGTGTGTCGCTGCGGACCCCACAGGAGGCCCCTTAAGGAGCCCACTTCGAAAACCCCTGTCTCATGCCTGTGGGATCTGTCCCCTGCAGCGCATGTCAGTCCTAGTCTTGGCCTTGAAGTTGAACTTTGACCCCCCTGCCCTTGATGACCTCATCACCCACGGTCCGGGCTTGACCCGAGCCTGGGAGGCCTTGACAGCCATGTTGTTTTTCTTCATTAGTGTGTCCACTGTTTGCACTGGCCTTGGGAAGCCCTCCCTCCCTTATAACACACACGCTTGCCTTCACTTTTAGACGTATGCACACACACACACACACACGAGACTTTAAGAGCCCACCCAGTGTGGAGGCAAGGTCAGACCAAAAATGATCAAGCTGGGCTCAGTGAGGAGGACTCTGTGTGTGTGTGTGTGTGTGTGTGTGTGTGTGGTGGGGGGGGATGTTAGCCTGGGGTTGTGAAACAGTGGCAAAGAGATTGTTAAGCGGGACGGGGAGTTAGCAGGAAGATAGGGAGCTTCCATCCATCACCAGGGATGAACAAGAGGCTGTTTATAAACACACTATACTGGGAATGTTTTAATGAGCTGATTCCAGAGCTGCTGGGGTCTTACCAGTAAAGGGGAGCAGGATGTTGGGGCCGGGGGGCGTCTTTTGACGGGAAAGTTGTCGGTTCAAATCCCTCAACAAAACCTTCAGTGGTTTGAGTTGACAAAAATGAAAGTTACAATTTTTTTTTCACATTTATTCTCTGTAAATTCCTCATTGAATTATTTGTCAGTGACCTTTATAAACATATAGATTTCCATTCCTCATTATAGCTTGTTGTATTTTGTATCTAGCTTTTGCTTTTGTACGTAATATCAAAAGTCCAAGCTGAGGTCAGGAGCTGTGTTTCCATTCATCTCTTTTTTCTTGTTCTTCTTTGCGGACGAACTGCTGTTATATTTCACCATCGTTTACGTCAACAAAGGTTCATTTTTATTTAATTTTCGTCCTGGAAAATTTTTTGGTGAATACCTTTTAGTCAAGAAAATGCACACCGGTTCACATACATGGAAACACATCACCTATAGATGCCACAGATTGCTTCGTATTCCAGCTTTGCTTTGCAGGTTTCCCATATTCACGCACAAAACACGGCAAGGAATCATTTGTCCATTTGTCCCCAGTACATCTCGTCAGCCACAGGAACTGTATCTGCAGCATGTTACTCCTTCTAAAATATATATTATGAGTAGCTGTCTCATTTGAGAGCTTCTGTTTACTTTGTGTGTGTGTGTGTGTGTGTGTGTGTAAGTTCAGCATGTGAGGATGGAGGCTGGACTGGAGTCAGCGTTACAAAATGTAAGAGGTGGAAAGAGAGGATATTAGGACACTCAGTGCACGACGACGACCGCCACCATCACTGGTGAGTTCACTATCCCTGCTACTATCTTACACATAATAGTTGATAATGTTTAGACAAAGTTGGTCAGCGGTTTTTGACCCAAAGACCAGCTGGCGTTTACTCTGCACCTCGCCTAAATAAATTACGGAACGATAGCAACCGATTTGGCCTTCAGGGTTACTGCATCTGATTTTCCTTTGCCTCAACTATATATTAGTGTGGATTTTCTTGTCACTGGGCTTTAATCTTAACTTATTAATGCTGTTATTACAAATGGTTCCCTGTTTTTACATGTCACAAGTGAGATTTGATGAAAATTTGATTGCAGTTCTTCCCCGAGGAGGGTGTAATTCAGTGTATTTGATTATGTCCAGCTTGTATCGCCTCTATTTTTCTATTTCTATTTTCCTTTTTCTAGACAGGAGTGTGAGAAAAAAAAACAACGTACTTCCAAATTCCAAATCCTCAAGAGAGAAAATAGTTTTGAATAGGGATAAATAACTGTAACGTTTGACAATTTGCATTCCTCGTGTCATCACAGCCAAATACCCCACCGTCCACACTCGCACACTCACGCACACATGTACACACACAATTTCACAGACATTAGCCCTGGACTTTACCCACAAATCCTGAGCTGCAAGGCCATTGTAATGTAAGCGTCTGTTTCCTGTTGGGATCAGTAAACAGTCGAGCTTACAGCAAACAGCTCCCTGATAAAGAGAAGCTGGCCAGACGTATAGGACTCGCTGTACGATGCGCTTCACCTCCACGCTCATACTGAGAGCGATTCGGGACAAATGAGTTTTAGGATCTACTGGTGGTTCTCTTTGGTCTGAAAACCATTTAAGTTGACTTTGCAGTTTTGTATTTGTTCACTCAAGTTTACGCTGCCCAACTACAAGTGAAGCAGGACATGTGAGTTGTTTTGGTTACCATCATTTTCGAACTTTTGTCCAAAGCAAATGGGATTCCAGTCCCTTTAACCTTAGCTAAGCGTGGACATGTCTTCACACTTCTTCTCTGGTGTTCATACCATTTAAAAACACATGAAGGAATGGCTGAATATGTACATTTTGTTACGTTAGACCTTCCAAGAGTTCATCCTTTTACCTATAAACCCTTGAGTTTTGAGCCCATTCTTAGTAGATCACACCTTAGGTTTCCCGGAAGAGGACAGACTCATCGTTTTCACCTGGGCATGGAATCAAGCTGGAGGAGGACATGCCTCAGAGTCTGACTGAAAAGCTCCAAACACACTTGGTGTGAATGCGCCCTCAAAGTCCGCTCTGTCCCTGCCTCCCCCGCCTCTTCTTCTTCTTCTTCTTCTTTCATGACAGTCATCTCCCATGGGGCGAGCCCTGTATTCAGGCCTGTGTCCAACAATGTGACACCTCCACCACACCAGAAGATCCATGGTGACATTTGTGCGCTGTAAGATATCGTCCCCATCATTTAGCATCATATGTTAACAAGTAAACACCAAGAGCTGGCCTGTCAGCACTCTTATTACTGGTACATTCTCTCTTTCCTCCTCTCTCCTTCCCTTCCTTGGAGGTCAGAGACACTTTGAGGGATGGCTGATGGTTTGTTCTGCTGGATATGTTAGCATATGAAAACACTGCTGTGGGTGGAATAATACAGTCGTGGAAAAATGTTTTCGGACACCCTTAAAATTTTACACAATCTCAAATATTATCATGAAGTATTTGTGAAAAAATCTTTTTTGTGTTTCAAAAGGTGTGGCTGCATTAGACAGATACAAACAAATACAAATTATATTTTTTTGTTTATTGTTTACAAGAAAAACTAACAAAACTAAATTCTTGACAAATTCTTCTGACCACAGAATCTTCTTCCAGTTCCTGGCTGTCCAGTTCTTGTGTGCCTGGGCCCAAAGACGCCGGCCTAGCCTCTGTTTCTCATTGATCAGGGGCTTCTTGATAGCCTTGTAGGACCTTAAGCCATGATCTAACAGTCGGCCACGTACAGTGCGGGTGGAACACTGGACACCAGTTTGGTTTGACCACTGCTCCTGAAGCTCCTGTGATGTCATTCGGCGGTTTTGCCTGCACATGCGGATCAGGATGCGGTCATTTCTTGCTGAAGAAACCCTTGGACACCCAGATCTTGGTTTGTCTTCCAAGCTGTTGGTTCGTCTGTATTTCTGCAGAGTGTATCCAACTGCTGAAGGACTGCATCTGCACTTCCTGGCTATCTGGCGGCAGCTGTACCCTTCCTGGCTGAGAATCTATATCTTCAGGCGTGTTTCCTGTGTTAGGTTCCTTGTTTTAGCCATTTTTGTGTCTGAAGAACTTTCAAATGTGCTGGCTTTATATAGACACCAAGCTTTGCAACAAAAATTGTGTCTTTTAATAAAAAGAACGACCTTCATCACTGATACCAAAATGACCCAATACTCAAAATTTCTTATGTATTTTTATGGAACCAATCAATTTTAAGTTTTTAAGTTTTCTTTTTTAGGATTTGTTTAGTATTTTGGCTGTGACTGTACTAAAAGAAATTGCACTTGAAGACCTAAGAATGATTCTTAATGCAATATTTCACAATGAATGGGGTGTCCGAAAACTTTTTTCCACCACTGTATCTATAGACCAGCGCTTCTCCAGAAATGGATTCATGCCATTCTAGAAATGACCCCAAATGTGTCATAATTGAGCAATCTACAACCATCTCTAAGTCCTCCTTGAGGGTCTTATAGAAGTGCTCAACTAATTACAAGATAGAACAAGGCGGAACTCTCATCTCTAAGATATGGCTCTTTCACTGCCCTCCTATAATCTTGATCTCTATAGGCTGTATTTGTGTACCTCACTGTCTGGGATCCAAATTTCTCTTTGGACCCAAGGGAACCAACTGCTTATGCCCCCAAGACAGTCAAGACTGAGTTGAGTTTGGTGCAGTTCACCTTCTCCACAGAAAGTTTCTCAGACTGAAGTATCCACAGATCCTTACAAAGTCTTAAAATGTGCTATATTTGTTGCTGTTTAAAGTATTAAAATGTGTTCTAGATTACTGAACACAGGGGTTCATGTCCCCAAACATTTCCTGTTTTGCTTTTTTCTTCTACTGCTCATTTACAGTTTCATAGATTTTATTAGCTATGGTCCTTCAGAGGTCTTATTTCTTTATTTTGGTTCATAAATTGCTCTGGAATTCACTTTGAAGTAGGACTGAAAAAGCTTTGAATTGGGCGCCCTGGTGACTTGCCTGGTAGAACGCGTATCACGAATCAAGGCTAAGTTCATCCCCTCTCTTTCCCCTTCCTTCCCCGTCTCTCTCTAATGCCACGATCAAAAAAAAAATCTTTAAAAAGATAAAAGAAAAAAGAAAAAAAAATCCTACTTGAGTTGGGCGGTCTGAAACCTGCACGTTGTGTTTTCTGTCTCACAAAAACAGCCCTATGCAAAAAAAAAGGTCTTCCCAGTGGTCCGCAGGCCCATTATTCTGAAATCCCAGTAGTCCAAAAAATGACCCATTGCACTGAAAGCCCATTAGTGCGTAAATGTAAATGTGGTTAAGTTTAGGCAGGGGTTTCCTCGGGTTAAGGTTAGGGTAAACAGGTGAATGCATTTCTAGGCAGGGATGCAAAACTCAGCAGAACACCTTCAGTCACTGAATTCCAGCAAATCCAAAGTGTGTATATTCGGAGCAATGGGCCTTTGAGGCAATGGGTGTTTGTTTTTGGGATAGCAGCCCATCAGACCATTGGGATTTCAGTCCAATGGGACATTTCTTGGACTATCAGGGTTTTGATATCATGGACCATCGGACTAATGGCATGGCATCTGCAAAAAAATGGTTGCTTAGCTAAAATTTTGGCACTACAGAAACCCTTATCAATATCTTTTGTTTTGCATGGTGATGTCGTTTTTTTGTTGCTTTTTAATGCTATGATCCTGTATTTTTACGGTCAGTTGGCCTCTGGCAAACCTGTTTTAGACTGATGCACCCAATCTGCTCTCAGATCACCTATTGTTTCCAGACAGTTGCTTTTACAACTTTCCCTTGAGGTGCAGTTTACCTTTAGGCTGTGTTGACATTGTGTACTGTGACTGCATGTGTACAAATAAACCCTTTGGACATCATCTTCAAAAGAAAGTGACCTTGTTTCAAGCACATTCCTATTTGATGCGTCATTGCATCGGTGATGGCTCCAGCTTAAGGAAAGCAATGGCCAAAGACCATCAGCAGCATTCCCTGTTTCCAAACCGAGCATTCTCCAACAGTAAGTGCTGGTTCACAAGCCGGCCTTTATAATGAGCCTGTGAAGAGATGATATGCGGGTGGGAGGACGCCATTAATCCTGAGTAAGCATGCTGCATGTCAAACACCCCTGGTGAGAGATTTCCAGGCCAGTGTTTGGGTCACTCCTTTCCCTCCTTGGGGCCTTTAGGCCTCGACTCCTTCGGTTTGCACGATCTGGTCAACTGTCCGCGGGGGAGGCGAAGGTCCCCGAGCCCCTTAAATCTCACCGCTGTCCAATATTAACTGCAGCACAAACAGAGCAGTGGCAAACAAGAGGCCAAGTAAACACACTCCCAAGGCTCGGAAGACAAACATGTAGTCGTGTTAGCATGTGAATGAGCATGCCTACGTACACATTCAAACACACAGTGAGTATTTGTCTTTGACCACTGAAGGCCGATACTCTGTGTCATTTAAAGGCGGTCTATCTTTAAATGTGACCATTTTCATTCCCAAAAACCATGAAGAATTATAAATATTCAGCATTTTCCACAGAGCCCTTTTCTTGTCTAAGTCGAAAACAACAAACAGCATCTAGAATTCTCCATTGTAACCCAAGATGATAATATTAAAAATTTTCATGCATACTTTTGTGGAGTATAATCAGTTCAGGTTAAAGGCCAGGATCAGCTCATTCATCAGCAAAACAGTACGTCAGTCTTATTCTAGTTAGTGTAGTAATTCAGAGTGGGAATTCATTAATTTGACCCTGAAGGCCAGACTGAGGAAATGTCCCATCAGCCCGGCCCAGCTGCGGCACACTGGGATACATCGATCTGGGCCAAACCTGAACACGCAACACACACACACACGTACACACCCCTTGAGGGAGCACACCCCACCCCACGCCACCCCCATCCTACAGGGAGAAGGTCTCCAGCTTTCTCTTGCTCCCTCCATCTTCTGATCTGTGAAGTCCCAGCCAGGAGCAGCTGTTTGGACCGGAGTCCCGTCCCGCTCCTTCCTGGGTGTCCCTGCTTTCCCGACATCTGTCCCCAGGGGACGGCAGGACCTCGTCCAGTACATCACCCACTGTAGACCCGAGCCTCAGCTGCGTTCTCTTCATCCTCTCTGTTGTCGGTGTCGCGGGGCCCGTTGCTTTAAAAATAGGCTGGGATATGAGCTTGGACAGCTAAGAGACCTGGACGCATCCTGAGGATTGAGGAATGTCTCCGAACGTCCCAGATCCTTCATATCTGTGAATCCTCTGAGTGATTGCCTCTCTCTCTGTGTGTTTGTGTGTGTGAGGATAGTTTCAGTATTACAAGACGGGGAGAGGATCCTCTGTGCAGATGAGAGAGTGGACCGACTTGGAGATGAGCTTTTCGGCGGGGGGGTTCCTCTCAGCCTCGGATGGCTACTGCCCCACAGAGCAACTCCAGTACTATGGTGAGCCCACAGTGCTACTATTACTACTAATACCTATTACGACTACTACTAACACTAATACTAATACTACTACTATTAATCCTTCTTCTTCTTCTTCTTCTTCTTCTTCTTCTTCTTCTTCATCTTATTACACTTCCAATTCTTCTTTCACTTCTACCTCTTCTGTTTGTGCTTCTGCTTTTTGTTCCATTTACCACTTCTTATGCTTCTACTACTACAACTGCCTGTATTTCTATATCTTCTAGAACAAAATATCACTTATTTAGATGCTCTGCCATTAATGGTGATGCTAATAGAGACTTACAACAATAGATAACACAATGAAGTTGGGCTGACATTAAATTTTTGGATGGGTGTTGTTGACATGTGTTACCAAGACGGTCATTTTTAAAATCAAGTGGATTAACTTGCAGGGTGTAGGAAATAGACATGTTTTCTTCAGATGTGAATAATCATGTCTTTAAAGGACCATACCAGTGATTCCACATGTTTAGTGTAATATCTAGAAAAAGTATATACTTGTGTATATACTTCTGCTAATCTTTACCCAAGCAGTTGTATTTTAGAACTCATTTTATTTTTTATCATTTCCTCCTTTTTATCCAGCCAATGGTTTCCATTCATTCCACTAAGACATGAAAAAAAAAAAAAAAAAAAAAAAACTTTGAGAAACATCAAACTTTCTTCACACCAGTAGTTTTCCTAAAAGCAGGAGCACTGTTGTGTTTTGATGGCTTGAAACTGGGCGGAGTGAAACGGCCTCCACCTGGAAAATAGTTCCTGGAGAGACATTGCTTCACACAGCCAATTATAAGTTCTGTGGTTTATCAATGGCAATGACTTTGTCAGCATTTACCATTTGTAACTGTTCACATTATAGGGTGGATATTTCAACAAAAACAATCATAATTAAAAATGGAGGGATTTTGATTACATATTGTGAAATGTTTAGTACCCCCACATGATTTGCAAAATGGTTTGTTGACATGTAAAATGTGGGTGAACTGTAGCAAAAGGGACAAATATTCAAAATCACTGGTATGGTACTCAAAGTTATATGAATGCAAGAGACATTTGCTTTGCTCTGCTTTGTTGTTGTTGTGTTTGGGGTTGTTGTTGTTGTTGCCATCCGATGATGTGAAACGATGCTGTGTAATTCATTGAAGACTCTGAAAGGTGGATATGCCCTACCTGCTGCACCATAAGACAAACAGGTGGCACACTTTGTTTTCCAACTGTTGTAAGGCAGTAAAAATGTATGAAATCTAGTAAATGTGCAGCAAACATCTGATCTTTTTTTTTTTTTTTTTTAAATGATATCCAGTGTATTTCACTGCCAGTTAGAGATAGTGACATGCGCTCAAGCTTGTTCAAGATAAAGTAGCTTTCACGCATATGGAAGCAGATTAATCAGTTCAATCAAATGCAATTGAACTGGATGAAGGAATTGGGTGGCTTGTAGACTGTTGCACAACAAGGATGTGACTGTACTCTGCATGTCTGCTGCTGCAGTTTACATATGTGTAGTCTCATCTCATTCACCCTCAGAATTGATGAATGAATGTTAAGTGTTTATTTACAGCCTGTGAGTACTTGATGACATGGAAAAAAAAATGTTCTTGAGGGAGTTCAGCCGGCTTGCTGTGTCTCTGACATGCAGGAAGGCTGAATGTGCATCAGGGAATCTATTTATAATGAGGAGTATCAACAAATTCGGCCCCCCCCTTAATCTCCACTCCAGCCCTGATGGGGGGTAGTTCGCTGGTGTTGTTGGCTCCCTAGCGTGCGTGGGATGGAAGGGAGGCTGAGGAGTGTTTAGACACTGCAACTCTGGTTTACAAACAGTGCTATCCGCGGCTCTGTCACACGACGAGAAACCAGGGACCCCCCCGCTCGCAGCGGCGCAGCCCGGTTAAGACAGGAAACATCTGGAGGGAGAGTGAAAGAGGAGGAGAGAGGAGGGAGTCAAGGAATAGTTGATACATGCCCTTCAAACCCTTAATTCTCTGTTGACACACACACACGAACTGGATCTGGGCAGAGGTCAGAGCAGGGCCGAGCACACTAAACATCAAATCCAGTTACCTGTCAAAACGTCCAAACCTGCAGCCCAGTTCAGGAAACCTTCTCAACCCCTTGATCTCTCTTAAATTTCCCCTTAAGTTGCTTCAGAAACATGTTTTCCATATAGTAGGACAATGCCACACCCATTTTGTGTATGTACTACATCACACTATGTCAAACCTAGTTAAATATTCAAAGCCACGGTGCCGTTGTCTTATGGCTGCGGCATCACATCAAAAGGGAAAAGATCTACATGTCTTGTGCATCATTTTATACATATTTCCCTGGAATTCAGCAGGACATGTTTGCTGTTGTTGGAAACCTTCGATCTCCACTTGGATTTAAAGTTCTGTGAGTTTGAATAAAGCTCTGCTGTGAAGTAATGATGGACCCATCAATGGGAAAAAAATCTTCATATTTACCTTTTTTTTTTTTTTAATTTTACTCTTTAAAATAATTCTAAAAAACATATTTTCTTTAAAAAATGTAGAAATAAATGTTCTTGAAATGAAAGTTCTCAAATTTGTTCTTGATTTTTTTTTAAAGCTAAGTTAAGCAATATTACATGCATTTTGTCACAGTAAAAATGACCCCTGCCACCATACAATTTACAGCCAGCTTGTTTTTGTTGCCAAGTTTGGGCTTTCTAAATTTCTGTATGAAAATAAGCTCCTTCATTTAAAGCGTCTCTGTGACCGACACATTCGTCAGATAAATTTATCAAAATTTCAGCAATCATGTGAGTGCTTGTGTTTCTGCAATCAGCAAAGTTGCTACAGAGAGTTCATTCAAAGCAGCTTAACTTGTAGCTGAAAGTCTGCAGCCTCACCACATTTTCAAATTGGAGAAAGAATAATCCAAGTAGGAGAGTTTGTGCTCTCAACACCCCCTAGAAATGACTTACTGCAGCTTTAAGACAACTCTTCAACCATCTTCAAATGCAAATTAAAATTCCTTACATGAAATTAGAAGCCTCTAAATTTATTCAATTAGTTTATAATTCAAAGTCTTCCTAGGTTTTCTTACACCTTCCATGAGGATTAACATTTAATTAAGACTTTATTTGGTGTAGAACCAAGTAGGACCGGGTCTCTTGTCTGTTGAAAATAAGCCAGCAAATTTTACAACCACAATGTTAAATTGTTTCATAAATTCGGTTATTATAAACTATATGTCTGATAGATTTAGTGATGTGATGGCCTAGTAAATGATAATAAACCAACCTTTCGTCTACAACTTGATGGAAAGCATCAACAAACATGCTTTTTAATGAAAATTTAAATTCAGTCTCCTCACCTCAATGATGTTTAGGGCTAAAATTTCTTAACAATAATTTATTCAGGTCTTTTCTGAAAAGTAAGTAGGAAAATATTGAAGAAGAACACTTAAGAGTTTACTTTCTAAGTTTACCTTCTGTATCATTTCTTAAGATTCATTTTAAGAAATTACTTATTTCTCTTAAGAAATTGCCATACCAAAATGACACCTGTGGGTCAGAGGGGAATGCCGGGTGCTTCTTCAGCCATGGCTTTGCAGCAACACCATACGCTCTTATACAGTATGATTGAAGGACAGAGAGAAGTAGTTTTCTCCTTGCAGGGGTGGGTGATGAGGACTGGGCATGGAGGCAGTGGAGTGTAAGGAACTGTGGAAATCAGGGAGGCAAAGGGAGGAGATTTTTCTTTTAAAAATGAAAGCAAGGCCAGTATCTCAGAGGCTGATGAGACAGGATGAGAGAGTGTCTTTTCAACAGGGATCGGATGGGAAAGTTCTATGCTTGCTTTTCTGATGTTCCTAAATTTAGCTTAAAAGGTCTATTTTTAGCGGGTCACCAGAAATAGTGCTGATTTGCTGACATTATCATGTCTCACCGCGCTCCATGAATTTGTTATGAACCACAGGAGAGCAGTGGATCAGGAGGGCTGCAGGGGGCTGGTGGCCACCATCCCAGTGCAACACCACTATTCCCACTGACATACAAATGCCTGCTGTGTGGCCAAGCTCTGTTCAAACCCATAGAGCTTCATTTTAAATTCTAGTGGAGACCCCAAAGTCCTCAAAGATACCAGAGGTGTCCTGCTGAGCCGGGGAAATGTGTCTAAAATAATCCACAAGACAACATATTTTCTATTTGTTGAAACGGTGCAGCTATAAAACACTGGTATTTTGGGTTTGAATATTTCATTCAATATAAGTGTGATGGAGCTTCAATGAAGCACTGAAATCAGCAGATACTCTGTTTTTTTCCCTTTTAAGCAACTTAAAGGGATAGTTCAACAATTTTGAAAAAACTGACATAATTTCACTTCACCCTTTTCACTCCCCCCCAGCTGTTATGTAGGACAATAGTGGTGCTATCTTCCTCTGATTGTTACTGAGTGCTGGATACTGACTGGATGCTCCAAATGCTAACTGTTAGCCTCCTGCCATTCAGGTGGACTTCCCCCCAGCTAACATTCTGAAAAATAACCATCTAAATCCACTCAAAAACATCACTTTACTTGTGTCACTTTCTCATATTAAAATGCACATATGATTACCAAGTGCACACAGATGATAGTTTTGCTCAAATTACTGTTTATAACTGTATTTTTCCTTCAATCACCATCGAGAAAGATCCGGTAACTTCCTGTATCACTCCGCCCGAGGAGCAGTAGCCACCACAGAGACAGAAGTAGATTGCTTTCCTCGTTGAACACGTGTTCACATATTGGAGGATAAAAATAAATACTTAAAGATAGCTGGCATGTAATGTTGTGTTTTCTAATGCCATTTTGAGTGGTAAAAAGTCTGCTACATGTCATCAAATGTTTGTTAGATGGTTATTTTTCAGCATGTTAGCCGGGGGAAAGTCCACTTTAATTCTAACCAGCAGGAGGCTAACAGTTAGCATTTGGAGCATCCAGAAGTATCCATCAGCACAGTCAGGCATCACTACATGGCAACTTGTATGAAATTTTCCAAAATGGGTGAACTATCCCAGTAAGGAGAAACTTATGAGAAAATCAGGGTTCAAGAGGCTCAGGGTTTTAATGTGACTAAATGAAAATGACACTGCCTGCAGTCCCCACCTGCACACAGGTTGTACTGTTCTCTGCATTTCCACATTAAACAGAACTGACATATGGGTAGGCTTTGGGTTTAATCTGTGAGTAGACGGATCCCAGACCAGTGTTAGTCGTCCTGGTCCAGCTGTGCTTTGAGAGGCTGCCAGTGGCCACACATGTTTCCTCAGTGGACAGAGGACTTGCAAAACACAAGCTGCTGCACCGCACTCACAGACAGTTTGGCCAGGCACTGCACCGAGCAGCCATAAACGACCGAGCGAAGCATGCGTGATATTGATCAAAAAAGTCCAGAATGACGCTGGGATCTCTCAGCTGCATCCTGTTGTAGCAGTTTCAACCACGTTCACAAGCTCTCACCCTCAGTGCTTTTTTATTGTGTCCCCCAGGACGCATAAAAAGCAATGAAGTCACTCATGAATCACGTAAGATGGTGGACAAGGATCACATTCCTGCACTGCTCTTTGACTCTATATGACAGTTAGCAGTGTGACCATCACAGCAGCACTGCTCCAAGTGCTCATTCACTTTCATTTTGGTTACAGTTGCACAGGGGTGGGGGTTGGTGGGTGGAGGTGGGGGCGTTGCAGGGCCAGGCCAGTGCAAACACACTCTCTGAACATCAGACTCCCTCTGTTGTGTTGATGGGAACACTCACTCAGAAAGATGCTGAGCTGTACTCCCAGTGTGTACGAACCTCTGTGAAAGAAAAAAAAATTTAATCTAATCTAAAATATATATAACGTATATAAAAGATCCTTTTAAAATTAATTAAATTAAAATGAAGGGGAAAAAACGATATTCTCCATCTACTTATTAACATTTTTAAAATTAAAATAGATATTTTTTAATTGAATAAAAGCCTGGCACCCTGGTTCCCAGGGGTCTGAAAACAGAAGTTGTAACTAATGATGAAACTATCTAAGCTGCTGCTAATTTATCTTCCGTCCCTTTCCCCTCAATCTCCTCCAGACATGCTGGGTGACCCTCTGGGCTTCCCCTTTCAGGACCCGGACCTCCAGCAGCTCCCTTATAGCCAACAGCAGTACAGCCCGGTCAACCTCCCGCTCTCCCTCTATGGATCTCCATCCTCCTCCACCTCGTCTTCCTCCTCTTCCTCCTCCCAGCCCTGCCTTGCTCCCTACATCTACAGCACACACTGCCCGGAGGCCCCCTGCGATCCCGAGCCGCAGTGTGGAGGCCTGGTTCAGGCGGTCGGGGTGGCAGGGCTGCCCCTGGGGCGGAGGACCCGAGTGGGGCCAGGAGGGAAGAGCAGAACTCAGGACGAGCTGTGTGTGGTTTGTGGGGATAAAGCATCCGGATATCACTACAACGCTCTCACCTGTGAAGGATGCAAAGGTAAAGCAAGGATTTTGTCAGCTGGTATCACAAATGTTTAGTATGTTGTCCACATAACAGAATTAGTATTTAATAAATGTTTAAACTGTGGCTGAAAATAGAATGATAGTCTATGTTCAGTTCAAGAGATGATTGGTTCTGTAAAGGAATCGTCACCCAAAACATAAAAAAAAAAAAAAAAGATTTTTTCCCCAATTACCCTTAGTGTATAGGCTCCATTCAGATAGTTTCTGTGGGCTGCTGCGATCTCCTGTGTATCTATCTGCTCCCAGTTCCCACACTTTGAAGACAAATAGAAACAGTTAACCTGTGTTCTTTGGCAGAAAATAGTTCCCAACTAAACACTTCCTCCCTGAGGGCTGTGGAATATGCTGAGTATCTTTGTCATTGTTTTTGGGGAAAAAAAAAAAAAAAAGCTGTTGCTGTTGAGTTTTTCATGTGATTTTTTGGATGGTTTGAGCTCTACATAATAACATCTATCTAGTCCTTGTCAAATCACACACTGTCTGGATGGATAGAGTGCACTAGAGGGAAATGGAAAATACATTTTTTTGTATTTTGGGTGAACTGTTCCTTTAAACTGGAATAACCTATATGAAGATTTTGGGAAGGTAAATCTGTAGCATCATTTCAAACATTTAGTAAAATTCATTTTTACAGGCATTTTGTTTATTAGTTGTTTTGATGTCCCTCCTCTGGTCTGTTTTTTGGGTCTTGCATTGCTTTTATCTGTCTTACCGCGCTGTCTTTGCTTTCGCTGTCTGATGGTTTTGTTTCGTAGTCGGGTTCTGAAAGGTGCTGTTCAAGTAAACACTTTTTATTGCATCCTCATATGGTCTTTTTCCGGTCCTCCACCATGGATGTTTCAGGTTTCTTTAGGCGGAGTGTGACTAAAAAGGCTGTGTATCGTTGTAAAAGTGGCGGCAGCTGTGAGATGGACATGTACATGAGGAGGAAGTGCCAAGACTGCCGGCTGAGGAAGTGCCGCGCCGTGGGAATGCTGGCCGAGTGTGAGGGCTACCGCTGCTCTAATGACACCTAACTGAACTGCATGAAAACTCAATTTCAGCCTCATGTAATAAAAGCAACAGTTATAATCAGGGCAAATACAGAAACAGCAGGCTTTGCAAAAATGTTCATTTAAACGTCACATTCACTCTTAAAGCAAGGGAAAAGTGGGGATAGTGGGGATATAGTGGGGACAGTTTCACTTGCTTTGCGAATTTTCAAAAAACAGGTGTCAAATTCTTCAGCTGGAGCAGAATAAATCAGTTTCATCCTCGGATATGAAGTGACCCTGTTGGTGAACCTTTTGATTCACCCCCATGTGAAAAAAATGCAATTTTATGACGCAGTACTAGGCCCAAATAATGTTAAGACTGATGTTCTGTTGCCATGTGCTGACACTCAGACCTAATACAAATAGCTTTGGGAATGATATGTTGGTGTTAAAGTGAGTGCGTTATCTGCAGGCCTGCTGACAGAAGTGCAGTGCCAGTCCAAACGACTGAGGAAAGGAGGTAAAGCCAGAAGGCAGGAGGCGGAGGACGGCCCAGACAGCAGGAGGGTCAGCTCCACCAGTAAGCTGCCAGGACAGGTACTGCGCCATAGTGGTTGGTCGGTTGGTTGATTAGATTGCTACCTGCATATTATTTGAATATCTAAAACTGCAGAAGATAAAGTAACAACATGTAATGCCGAGGCTGATTCTCTTCTAACCCGACGTAGGTCCTTCCAAAGTAACCGAAATGCTCAGACAGTGATCAAAAACTACCTCAAAGTAGCCGAGAGTGCTCAGTTTTCTAGATGTGCCTAAAAGGACACAAAAGTACCTCAGCTGCTCAAACAGTTAAAAGTACCCCAAAGTACCCAAAGACACTCAATTACCCAAAAGTGCTCAAACCGTTAACTAAAGAGGCACCCCAAACTGGGTACTTCCACTTTCAGGTACTTTCAGGTACTTTTGGAAACATGAACACTTCTGGGTGCCTTGGGGATCATTTTGGGTAACTGTCTAAGGGTGCTTGGGTACCTTGGGGTACTCTTGAGAACAGTGGCGTGCACAGGATTTTTGAAGGGCAGGGGCGAAAATGAAAAAAGGGCACTTTCCATAGGGAGGCCCGGGGGCATGCAAATTTTTGAAAATTGTACATTTAAATCCATCAATCTGGTGCCATTTGAAAGCAAAATCAAGCTAGATAGAATAACAGCGGTGCTCCGACCTATAGGTCTAGGGCTATGTGAAAATACAGGTGCAAAAAAACCTCATGAATTGCATCTCTACTGTGACCAAATACATAGCAGCAGCGGCATTTTCAACCAGAGGGCACTTTAGCGCGGCATTTTCAACCAAGGGGGCACTAGGGGTACAGCATTTTCAACCAAGAGGACACTTTAGAGCAGCATTTTCAACCAAGAGGGCACTAGGGGTACAGCATTTTCAACCAAGAGGACACTTTAGAGCAGCATTTTCAACCAAGAGGGCACTAGGGGTACAGCATTTCAACCAAGAGGATCCCCCCCCACCCACCCACCCACCCGTGTGCACGCCACTGCTTGGGAAACTGTTTGAGGCCTTGAGGCTACTTTAAGGTGTTTTTGACCACAGCAGGTTTTGGTACTTTGAGGTACTTTTGGGTAACCGTTTTTTTGGCATTGGGGATACTTTTTAGTGCCTTTGGCCACATTTGAATAATTGTTAAGGCACTTTTGAATACTTTTGGTGGGTTAATAGGATCCCAATCAAACACATATGTTCACCAGGTTCTGTCTGCCAGTCTATCTCGAGAACAGAAGTACATGGTGGACAGGATGGTGGAGGCCCATCGACAGTACAGGGTGCAGGACAGCACCCACTGCAGGGTGGGTCATGGCTCCTTGTGGAAAGATGTCTTCTATTTTCACAAATATATTTAATTTTGTAATTTTCCCATGCTGGTTCTAAGCTCTTGGTCTGTATTTGCAGTTGTTTGAGTGGCCGTGTATAGATGAAGGGGACAGTATGACTGATGCAGCACCACCCCACCTACAGAGACTGCTACAGTTTGCCAGGACAGTGCCAGGTAGGATGGACTGGAATGATTGATTTTTAACATAAGCTCATCTGAGAGACAGATCAACACAAACACCAGACAGCAATAAAGAGAAAATTATCTCCAATTTGCTGCCAGTTTAATAGGAGATGAAAACAAAGGGAGGAGCTGTTTCCTATTTTAGTGTAATATCCTAGGAGTGATTTGTCACTAATAATGTTCAATAAAGCTGTTGTTGTGGACCCTTAAAGTGCTGTAAAATCAGTGATGTCAAATCAGGAAAATCACATCTATGGCAAAATGTGTGCTTTTATTATTTGCCAAAGAAAAACAATCCTGCTTGCTGTATATTTACTAAATATCAGGGGACAAAGCAAGGTTATTATAGTTGATGTTTATTGAGACTGGGTCGTCTACATGACTGAGAGTCAGCTGCTGTTGTGTTTGGATTGGAATACCTATTCTGACAAACACCACCCATATTACAAGACTAAAACTAATACTAAAACTATGAAAAACTCAACTAAACCTAAAAATTTTAAACAATAAAAACTAAACTGAAATGAGAAAGCCCACTCTGGAAACTAATTGAAGCTAAACTGAACTGAAAACAAAAATTAAAAACAAAAGAAAAAAACTAATGAGAAATTCAAAACTATTATACCTCTAGGACAAAGTGGGGCACGGACTGATAGACAGATGACTGACAAGATATTATTTGGTCAATGTGCAACTAATTATCAGCTTAGAGGGAACTTTGGTCCTGAATGCGCCCTTTATTTGTTTTTTAGATATGCTTTCCAAATAGATTTTTGGCAATTTTTCTTGATCAGTGTTCCACATTGTAATGATAAAACTACAAGGTCAAATGTGGGCACGAGTCACACCCATGTGATACCAATGTTTATTGTGTGAAATGCCTGCTGATGACATGCTTTAATGTTGCCGCAGAAATGGAACCTGTCATTTGCTGCCACATCTGGGGCACCAATGATCTGCTTTGGGTTTAATCTGTGCATAGACGGATCTCAGACCCGCGATTTGATTTATGGTTTCTTTGGCCTCAATTCCCTGCAGAACTTGCAGAACTGGACAACACAGTTAGGTTTCAAAAGCAAGCAAAGCAGGAACAGCACTGATGGACAGCAGATAGGCAGAATTCAATGAATCATTTCTAGAAAATCCTTCCTGAGTGAACTACACAAAGGAAATGTTGCCGCTGTGTTTGCAGGTTTTGACCTCCTGGAGTTTTCAGACCAGAGGGCTCTCCTGTCCAGCTCCTCACTGGAGGTTATGTTCCTGCTTTCAGCTCAGCAGTTCTCCCACAACCCATCAAGCCCCAGTCCAGGTACCAACCTGGAGACCGATGCCCATCTTAGCACATCACTTAGTCTGGTTTTGAGTCTCAAAAATCTTTAAAAAAACATCCCTGATCTAGGTTCATGTCTTCATCTAGAGGGGTTTTTGGAATGGCATCCGAAAGCATTAGTCAGTTTTATTATTTTTCCTATTTCAGCCCTGCAGCCTTTCAACATGTCGACACACCACTGGCTCAGAAACACGGAGATGAAGGAAAACATCCATAGTAGGACGTTGGTCAGTTCTGGTGAGTCCATAGATACCTTCATTCAGCAAGTATTTTTAATATTCTCGTCTCATTGGCTACAAACGAGGAGTGTGCAAACTATTTCATAACTAACAAAAAGCTTTTTCATCTGCATGCACATGCAGGAACCAGGGAGGATCTTCTGGGGCCAGTGCTCAACTTCTTCCACAGTATGGCAGTGTTAAGAGTGACCGAGGCTGAATACTCACTGCTCACCGCAACAGCACTGCTCTGCTCAGGTAAGATGGGAGATCTAGAGTGCCTGTCTCCAGATAATCCAATCAGTTATCAAGCAAATGCTGTATTCGGCTGTTCTAGGGTCTGTAAATAACAATTACAGACTTATCTGGAGTTCTTGAGCAGATGCAGTGATAGCAAAATGACGCCTCTGCAATGATTAACTCAGTCTATCTCAGCAGGTCTTTGTGGGTGAGTGCTGCTTGTATGCCAAAACATTTGGGCTTTGTGCAAGGACGATCTGTATCAGGGTTGTTTTTTTAACGCTCCGGCTGGACCTTTGGGTTTGCCTAACATTGGTTTTCAAAGCTGATCCTCACCAGTATTTTTGGCCTGATGGTATTAATAGAACATGCTTTGTGCTGATGTTCATTAGCCTCCAATTTGACTTTTTCATGGCAAAAATTGCTACAAAATGTGAATGTAGACAGAGTTTCTCCCAGAATCCTATCATTGTCGGGTCAAAACAATTTGAAACTGAATTTAGACAATGTAACATTACAAATGTACATTGAAAACAGGATAAGGAGATTAGGCATTAATGCTTGTAGACTGGTGTACAGTAGAATAACCTCAAAACACTCAATTCTACCATAAATATGTACTCAATCATCAGATTCCTTGTAATTTTTCTACATTTGTAAGGAAACATGAAGAGACAGATTGCTGTGGTGATGTGAACGGGCTTCTCTTTGTGTATGTGTGTGTTTTTGCAGACCGGGCGTCCCTTCAGGCGGCTGACTGTGTTGATAAGATGCAGGAGCTGATCCTGGACCTGCTGTCCAGGGTGTGCGGGGCGCAGGGTGGAGCGCCGCGGGCAGGGCCGCAACGTTTCGGCCGCCTGCTGGGCAGACTGACAGAGCTGCGGACTCTCTGTCACAACCACCTCCTCCTGACCAGACAGCAGCCTGCACACTGAGGGCCACAAAGTCACAAAACTGGCGGTCATGTGAAAACCTCCTACCTCCAGTTTTGGGGATGTTGGTGTTTTGCTATAGCAGCCATTTTGACATGAAATAGCATGTAAACACAGGTGTCGACATTAATGAAGGTTCTGTTACATTTTGGTCTAGCAGAGACAGGGTTCTAGTTCACTGGAAATCTATCCTTAAATGGGAATCGAACCTTAATTTATGTCATTAGTAACACGTGTTTACCCTGCAATTTCATGGCAAAATGGCTGCTGTGAAAAAGGTCTATTATACAACCCAGTTGGGGTTTGAAAACCCTTTCAGAGTCCTTTGGCTAAATTTAAAGGTGCATTGTGGCCAAGCAGAAAAGGTCTGTTTTTTTTCCCCCTGTCTTATGTAAAATGAACATACTGGAGATATAAGGTTTTCATGTGATACTGGATCAAATGGATCGTGCTAAGTCCCTTTAAAGAGTGAGTCACCACCAGCAGAAAGCATTTCTCCTGCACTGCCCTCTAGAGGTTGAAACTTTCAGGCATGTTGCACTTCCGGCCACACCCAGTCAGGGGATGTGGCTGCAGCTACTTTGCCGCTGGCAGCTGCTAGAAATACCTGCTGCTACATCGCTGACTGGCTGTGACCAGAGGTGCGACATGCCTGGAAACCTCAACATGTAAAAAGTGCGGCAGTTTTCTGCCTCATGTGATTTAGTGTTGAATTACTCTTTTAATAGTTCACACAAAACTTTCAACACTCTTCTCAGTTTGTTTGGACTCATTTTCCTAATGGTATGTTAGTAATTTCTTTATTTTTCTATTAGTTTAAAATGTGACTGCAATCATGCTTGTGGGCTTCCATTTTTTAATGCAAAGGTAATTTTATACATGTACTGCACGACTAACACATAAGCGTATACTTCCCACTGTCAAATAAGGATAAAAATAAAATAATGCAGAGGTTTTGTGCTTATTGGAGTTTGTCAGTGGAAATTTACCTGATATTGGTGACCATTAGATGCCACAAAACCCTTTGAAGAATTTTGAGCTTATGATTTGTGTCTTTGTTCTCTTAAAGCATTCTGATCTCCTGAATGGTCTTACTTCCAAATGTAAGGAGGAGGACTGACCTCACCTCCTGTTCAGTGCGTCTACAAGCCAGAGACGAGTTAGAGAGCAGATGGGAAAAAAAACAACACAAAATCACAGTTAAGGAATCTCAAAAGGTTTTTAATAGAGCATTTATTTCCCCATATGAGAAAATACTTATTCAGACAAAGTATCTGGCGAGTAGGAAAAATCTGCAGTTTGTACAAGCTTATAAAGGTGTACTTGTCCATTTGACTCATAAACCAGGGCTCCAAGGAACAATCCATAATAAATAGAATATTCTTGGGGTTTATAGTGAATGATGGCGCTGGTCAGGACTAAAAGCTTGCCAACATCAGTATAAACACCTCAATATGTCTAAAATGTTGGCTGCATGTTTCTAAAACCTTATTCCATTCGTTTTAAATAACAGATTTCATTCTCAACTTCAACCAATATAGCTTTATTTCTATAGTTCTGTCTTCCATAAATAAATTATTTTTCTCTGTATCAAAAAGAGAATTCAAATATAAAGAATGGGTCATTGTGTTGTGTGCCGACTGTGCACACATACACAAGCTCTCTCACGCTCTCTCTCACACACACACACACACACGCACACGCACACACCCAGCACAATGAAATTACATCAAAGACAAGCTAAATACACTCTGCAGCAAGTCAGGAATTATGTTTTCCTCCACAAATATACATAGCCTCTGTTTACCCCTTGCGGGCTGATTGAAATACGCATTTTTAAACAGCAACATTAAATTAGACTGGGTATGATAATACACATACATATGTACACAAAGTGTGCCTTTACAATATACAAGTGTTTTCTGTAAAAGATTAAAATGTAAAAAGCTATTGTATAAAAGATGGCAGTGATCCATTCATACGTCTTCCATGGTTCATATAAATATGTGAAATCTCTTTTTCTGACATTTTGATTCCTTGGCAGTAGCATTATACAAAATAGAGGGGAATTCTTTTACATTTGATCCAGCCAAACTGCACCGACACATGATGTGGAGTAAGCATAAACCTCATCCAAAAATAAAAATTAAAATTTAAAAAATTAAATAAAAAGCCTTCACAGGGCATCGATGCTTACTGACCACATCAGCGTGGGACCTACGACTTCTTTCGTTTCCGGAGCTCCACATCTATAAAACAAATGACACGAAGGCATTTACCACTGCTCTTTGTGCGAGACACTAGTGGTTTAGTAAAGAACTATAGTCCAGCACCCAGTCATGCAACTGATACTTGCAGTCGGACTCTTCAACGTCCACCCACTGAATTAAGACCAAGAAGAGATGCATAGTGGGTAGCTCTAGGTGCAGTGGGGCGGCCTATCGCCCTCTACAGGTAATTGGAGGTCATGAAGCCGTGGTCGTGGCTGACTCTGCTCTGGTGGATCATGGCCCGGTCGTAAGCCACCTGGACAGACTTGCGGATGCTGGTCTTGCGGCCCTCCATCATGCGCAGCTTGTCGGCCGTGTCATCTACGCCCAAGGGTGTCACCTTGTCCCGTGGGAGCCACTGCCTGCAGGACAACACACACAGACCAGAGTGACGAGCTCCCCTTGAGCAACACGTGTCCATCACTTTGGACATCTGTATTATCTGCCACTAAACATTCATAATCAAGCCAGCATTTGTCCTCTCTACTTCATATTCATCAACTAGTTAGAAAAAAGAAAAAACTGTCCATTTCAAACGGTTTAAAAAAAGTAGTGCAATCCAAAATAAAGAATCAAAAGGTTATTCTGACTGATTGACAGTAGGCTCCAGAGGCCTGACTCCACTACCACTACCTCTTTATTCAACCTTTATTTATATCATAATTTATTCAAATGTTCCATCAACTGATATTCCTCAAGAGCAATTTCAGTATTCACTAATACTGCAGTCAACTTCCTGATGCTCTTCATGAAAATAAGCAAAAACGACTCAAATAAACACTGCAAAATTTCTGCTCAAATGTTTGGAGAAACTCTTTCACTGTACGAAAATACCTTTAAACTTTGTTTTTGAAAGTTACAGCATTTCTCTCAAAAACACGGCACACACGTTAGGAATGTTGGGGTCATACATTTTCAAAATCAATGAGCCGTATTATTCATGTCAACAAGCTCGCTGGGACAAAAGCAGCCCTTACTGAGAGGGACCTGCAAGAGCCTGTGCTTGAACTCTGCAAAGTATCATCTGTGCTTTATAAACATCGCACAAAAAGTAAGGAAATTTGTGTTTGGTAGATTATTTCTTTGTTGTAACAATACCTCTTGGCAATAAATCTTATACCGCTGGAAAACCTGTTTATTTCCCTTTTAAATGGTGCGACATTTGTAAGGAGCATGCGTTTGTGGGATGAGCAGCAGAGCTGAGTATGTGGGCTGTGCACATGAAAAATTTGCCAAATCTTCTCTGCCATAATACTCAGACATCAGTCCATTATGAAGACATTATAAAATTATGTGTTTTGTGAATGAACAGGCTACTTGTAATTCATTGCACTGATAAACTCCTGGCCTTTGTATACAAGGGGGAAACAAAAGATTTGTTCCGAGCTGTCTGCTGTTCCCTGGGGGTTTTCAAAGGGACATAAGGGCAACTTGTTGAACTTTCAGCTTTTTATCTTGGTAAAATGACTGACAATGGTTACCTCTCTCCCAGATTTTGAAATCAGTGAGAGCTACTATGATTTTACTGGGTGGCCTAATTTAGGTTACAGGAACTCAAGTAAAGTATTTAGGGAAATGCAACAGACGGATGAGGATAGAGCAAGGAGAGAGGCTGAGCAGACAACCTATGGTAGCAAGGCAGCTGGACTAAAGACTGAATTCTTTGAATCTAAATTAATTAATTAATTAATTAAAAAAACACATTTATAGGTGTTTTTCTGAGCTGTTTCATGGATGGTTAATTTTTAGCAGTTAGATCCTTTAATATTTCAATGAGATAAGTGGTTTGAAAACATATTATGAGAACCTCACTGTATGGTGTGATGTCAAAATATTCAGATGTACAGTATTTCAAATGAAGGCATTATAAAAGCACTTCTTAAAAGATTTAAAACTTATAGTACATAGTGAGTGGAACCAGACTTTTGGACTCCACTGTGTGTATTCATGATCAAGTGTTTGGTGCTTAACATCGTCTTTCAACTGGAGGACCTGGGTTCCAGACGCCTGCATCACCAAGTGTCCCTCCTATTCAAGTGTCCTTGAGCAACACACTGGATCCCCCCTGAGCTCCAAGAGGGGGAGGGCTAGAAAAAAAGAGACCATTTCCCCACTAGGTTCAATTAAGTATCTCTGCAAAAAGGTCGACTCTCACCATGTCCGCTTGTTGTCGAAGAAGAGCACCAGGTAGAGCCTCTCGCCAGCCTCCTCCTGCCTCTGCTCCCCCAGACGGAGGACATCTTTGGGTGGGACGGGGATGGGAACCCCGTTGTGCAACAGGCCCTCCTCAGGCATCTCTGGGTCGATGATCTGGGATAAAGACATGGGCATCACAATGGGAAGCTTGCAGAAAGGCTTTTAGGTGCTCATCGCAACTCTCTGTAGAGCCAGTCACCAATTTGAAGCCAACAAATCATCATCACAGCGGATGGTGTTGAAGACTGAGGAGAAATCTGTATTCATTTGACATTTAAAAAATAAAACTCAAACAATACTGCCAAATGAAAAGAGTCAGGAATTACCAGTGCAGGATAGGAGGGATATCCCCGACACTTGGCCCACACCAGATCTAGAGGCTCCAGCTCCGTCTCATCCTCAGACATTTGGCTGCTGTTGCCTGCTCAAGAAAACAACAGAGGGTCAGATTTTCATATGAAGAGAGTAAAAAAATAATGCAAATTCTCTACAACCAAGGACGGTCATAAAGGGATCAAACTTTAGGGCATATTTTTTCAGAATCCCATATGCATGTCTGGCATAAAAGGTGACACTCCAGCTGATGTTTAGAATGAAAACTGGTTTGTATTAATTATTTATGTATTAACATATAAATTCCATGACTTTATGGGTGTGCATAGCCAGATGTGTCTTTTGATTTTATTTTATCTTTTTTGTATGGACCTTGAGTCTGGAATAAAGCATATCTATCTATCTATCTATCTATCTATCTATCTATCATATAGCATAATGGTTTTTCAGTATCTTTTACACCATTTCTTCTGCAGCCACCCATCCTGGACTTAGGCTGACGATTTTAAGCCCTGTCATAAGATTTTGCATGGTGGACTTATTCCCACTACTTTAATTTATTTAAGCAAAAGAATGACATGAACATTGGACATCAACTCTACCCGGACTTCCCTGATTAGTCACAGTAGAGTTAACTGCTTTATCCTAATTACTGCTCATTAATCATTAGTTACTATGATTTTTTTTTTTTTTATGGGCCAAACAGCATCTGTTGCAAGCACCACTAATATTGTTGCAGATGATCTAAAAAAATGGCCATACCAGTGTAATCGGAGTCTCCATTAACCATCTCGAGGAAAGGAACTTTGGACAGAGCTGGTTTCCCCAGGCTTCGTTTGGGCGGTGAGCTGCTGTAAGATGAGGCAGTGCAAACATCGGTCAGTGACAAACAGAGACAAATAGGGAGAGTGCAGATGTTGGGACTTGAAATCACTACCAAAGCCACAAAGATGCAACAGATCCAGCATGACTTACATTTCTTTATGGAGGACTGGGCAGGTGCTGTACGCCAAGTCGGACCCAGAGTCTTTGTGCTTGCTGAACCCATTGGTCAGTCCTGAAAGCCAAAGAGAAGCATTGTCATTGTCAAATGTCTAGAGCAAGAGGACAACTGATAGAGGAGCCCATTCTGAAACAGAAGATGCAACTTCAGTCAAAATTAGTCAGTGGGAAACTGTCAAATCAAATTAATACTTGTGTGACAAAATCCCCCTGTAGCAACAAAGCTAAAGTCTGTAGCTCCTGCAGAGGCTGCGATGGACAGAAGATTGCAAAAACCGATCTGCCTCTGCTTGATCACCTTGTACTTCTTCTTGTTTTGTGATTGATTTCCCCTCGAAATAATGCAGACAACATTGGGTCAGCCAAAGCGAGACAAGGTTTGTATATATTGTCATTTCTACAACACATCATCCCCAAATCATGAAAACTTACGCAAGTCACAAAATTTTAGGAGAGAAATACCCAGTGATTTGGCCACAGCAGGCAGGGATCTTCTCCATCTAACTGACCTTTTTCACAGCAGCTATTCTGACATGAAATAGCAGGGGTAAACACAGGTGTAATGACATTAAGGTTCTGTTCCATTTAGGTCGAACAGAGGGTCCTGCTATTGTTCGTGCTGGCTCACTGGAGAGACTCTGCAATACTTAAATGGAACTGAACCATATTTCTCAATTCTTAATTCTCTTAATCTCATTAGTAATTTTCCTGTTTCCTGACTACTTACATGAGTGGTTGTCTTTGAGACTGACAAAATGCAGGAAAAATTCATGCTTGTGGTCTGAGATTTCCCCAGACAACAATGGCATTGTTTGAGAGAGGCTCTGCACATGCCAACATAAGCTAGCTAGTTACTGATGTAGCAGCATCTTGGAGCAACTGCACAGCTGTGCGTTGTGGCTGTTTCTATGGTTATCATGCAGGGAACACCAGGTGTTCCTTTGTCTTCACATGAGGCATGTTGCGTGCCACAGAGAGGCGGTGAAGGTCCACATGCAGCTGTCACATCTCGGCTAAAAAAAAACCTCTCACACTACTCACCACTTTCCAGTGTATGCTTTGGTGTCTTCTCCGGCTCGCTGTCTGAGCAGACATCTCGACTGGGTGTCCAATGGTGAGGTGTGGTGAGGGTGGGGGGGCCAGGGATTTTTTGTGGGGTCTTGGATGGAGTAGAGAAGGGTGAGGAGGACGGGGTGCTGGCTGTGGAGTTGGGTGACAGAGGGGTGCTGCCTGTACTGTCCTCCTGTGGCCCTTTCCCATTAAGCAAAGGATTGTCTCTCTCTCTGAAGAGCTTTGCTCCATTTTTTGCCTTTTTGAACAACACAGAGGTGCGTCGGCCAACTCCCCCTGTGGTGGGCCGTGGAGGCGTGGTGATCTCCGGCAGACCATTAGTCACCACCAGCCCTCCCCTGTGCAAACTGGGAGGCGGTGTAGCTGGCCGCTCCTCTGTTTTAGTGCAATTAATGTTCCCTGTGGCGCCGTCGGAGAGTTCGCTGTCTAATTTCAGGTGCTTGCAGGGCCAGCTCGGGGACCGGGGCTCCCCGGTTATTGGCCTCAGGGTGGGGGGCTCCAGTGGTGCATCCCCCTGTCGAGGAGGAGGAGCCGGGCCAGTAGGCTCCAGTGTCGGGGGCGAAGTGGATTTAAGATCATCTGGAAGACGAGAGCAGGAGGGAGGTAATTTTTAAAATTCTATTCCAACAGTTTATTTCAAATGAATGTCCATTTAGTATGTAGTGTGATGTGGTGGTGTAGTATTCACATTGGAGAATGACATCAACTTGTAATGACTCCTTTCAGGCATTCTAGCATAAACACACTTTTTTTTTTTGAAAAAGGCATGGAACACCTTCAAGACGAGTGAATCAATAACTTTGCTCTCACAACTATAAACTGAATGGTAATATGGCAGTACTTATGACGAAACTGGCACAAATCACAGGTGTTCAGCTGCCCTCCTCTATGGCAGAACAAATCCTTTCATCTGACTAGCCTGCTGTCAGAAGTGGGATGATATGGCATGACTGTATGTGGCCAATGGAGAGTGGTGAGTCCATGAGAGTGATGTATAAAAGAGGTGCAGACATAGAGTGCACTTAGAGAGAGGAGTTGTGAGGCAGCCATGGCTAACGAGACTCTGTGGGCCCCTACTTACTAGACTGGAGACAGTGGGGTGGTTGGGGTTGGTGCGTGGGGGGGACCCTGGCTCAATTACCTGAGGACAATGTTCTGTTAGCTCATGTTCGCAACTGGACTCATTTGAAAATAGTGGCTTTTAAAATGTACATGCACTGGCAATTTCATACTGTTACGACTTCAGTGCTTTTATCACCCACCTTTATCAGAAGACGACAGGCGATTGTCCACCTCTGTGTCTTTCTCGTCGTCTTCCTCGTCGTCACCGTCGTCGTCGTCTTCCTTGAGGTGTCCGTTGTGGAGGACGTGGCGGGGGTGCTGGCCCTGCCGGTAGCGGACGTTGTTGATCTCACGGCGAAGCAGGCGGATGCGTCGGGTTCGAGCGCCGCTGCATCGCATGGAGGTGACAAAGTCCAGCTTGTCCAGCAGCTCCTTCAGCTGCTCCTCGACCGTCATGTGAAGGCGGTTGTCTGGATCCAGCACACTGTCAACTGGGCAGGACAGGGAAGAGTTACTCAAACAGTGAACCTGTCCTAAGCCTACGGGTAGCCTGCATGAGTTGAAATTTACAATATGTCAGTGTCTGTGGTTGGTTGTTATGAGCCCACAGACTTGCAAACACAAAGGTTTTGTGAAGGTGAGCCAAATAATCCGGCTGTGATTCAAGTCATTGCGAGATGACCTGAAAACTCAAGTTCAAAGAATTTGGTGTCCTACCATTAGTCATACCCAACAAATTGGAGGAGACAACAGAAAAATAGTGAAATTTCTAAAAATACAGCTCTCAAAGTTTTAGCCATCAGCTATTTTTCTCCTTACCAGATATCAAAGGGGCTAAAAACAGCACAACTTTCAAAATCACTGTCTGGAGACATAATTACCTTCAGCGCTGCCACACCCCCTGAGCTGCAGACTGCTGACTACCATATGCCACATCGCCCCTATTTACAAGTGTGACTTACCATCTTCCCACGTGCAGCTATAAAAGTCGCGTTTCTGCGGCGACTCGAGAAGGTGCATGCCAGTATCGACATCCAGGCCAGTGTTGGTGGCTTGCCGTTGTGCGTGTCGCAGGATGGCTCCCCCCAAGTCACGGAGGCGCAATGCCGCCCGGTGGAAGATTGTGTCCTTGGCATTGTAGAGAAGGCAGTTGGCCACCATCAGGTTGAAGTCAGCCTCCAGGTCAGATAAGGAGCGGTAGGCATGAGCTTCCAACTTTGAGCGCATGGTGGAAAAGTCCATAGGCTGGCTGATGAACTCCAGGTAGTCTGGGACCTGAGGAAAAGACACAAGACAATATAACTAAATACAGGAAATTTACACAAATGGTATTACCTGTAATGTTATATGTAGCCCAGATCACCATGTCTGTATGTTAGCAAAGGTGCTAGCTCACAACAGAAGTAAAGGCTTAATAGCCTCACAAATTTCCACTCGGGCTTTGTTTTTGTTTTGTTTTTCTATATCATGCCTTAACAAACCAAACCTTTCAATTGTATTCACAATCAATTACATACTTTTTTTGCTACTACATATTATGAAATCTTATGGCAATATATTTCTCAAATATACGAAAAGATGGTTATATTTCATTTTTGCTTATTAGACCTGTGAAAACATACTAGTTGCAAGCAGAGATATGACCTACTGCTCTGTCTGGGAAAGTAAACATTGTTATGGTTAAATCCTGTACAGTTAAAATTAATGTTTGTCTTTGTCATCAGATCCTGAACTACAACATCTAGTCAAGTGACACTTCTACAAACTACTGTCCATCACATTAAAATTGCATGCTTCAGGTAACCTATTCACAATATTACGCACAGGAAGTTTCCCTACATCAGAGTAATTTCCTATACAGGAGAAGGGGCAGTGTGTTCCCTGTACCAGTGGTAAGAGTGAAATGCCTGACCTCCTTGATATTGACTGGCTGTGCAAAGATCTGGGCTGTGTCTTTCTCCTGCAGTTGATCAAGTGTGGATCGAAGCAGCACCAACAATGGGGTCAACTGCATCTCTAGAGCTGCCTGGTGAACTTTGACCTGCAGTGTTCAGAGGACAAGATGCTGGGTCAAAAACACAATTAAGAGATAAAAGGGCTAATGAACAGGTTAAGAACAGAACAAGCATCTAAACTACTTAAACTAAAGACCGCATTACCCTGCAGTCTCAGATATGGCAGCATACACCTTAATATGTTGTGTAATGTCTGTTCTTTGACATTAATTACGATGAATTTCAGCTGTAAAACATTGTCATTCCTATGATGATGTTTATCTACACAGACAACAGACTGAGAAACAGGTGAATGACATCATCCAGGATATTTTTAACGGAGGTAAGAATACATTTGCTGGTTTGAACAAATCACACTAGTAAGATGTAAAACTAATTTGGTAGTAAACTTTACTGATTCAACTCCAATGGAACTTCAGCGGCAATACTAGAAATATATGATTTTTTTTAGCCTCAGTAATATTCCCCTTCCTGATTTCAAAAATGTAAACATAAGGTCACATATTCAAACAACAAGCATCAATATGACAGACAGTCATATATCCAACATGAATCCTTGCATGTTACCTGCTCTCGTTTAAGTTTCTCCCTTTTGCGAATGAGCTCCACCAAAAGCCTGGCTCTTTCGAGGTCATGCCGAAGCTTCTGCCAATACCTCAGTGCTTCTCTTGCTGCAGACACCTTCTCATCCACCTCAGGCTAGAAAATACAACACACACCCATTAGCACACTGCCACTTTTTTCCCCTATCAAATGTATTCTCTGGAGATAGGACTCTTCCATCTAGTGTTCTAATCTATTTGCTAGCTCCCAGTTATCGTCCTATTGATATGACGAGCATGATACAGTCTGTGTGATTCCATACAGTACTTAGTGTAGCGCTTAATCTAAACAGTTTCTTATACCACTTTTTGATCAGACTGTAGACAGATGTGTGTGATTATATATTAAAAGTCTAAGTATAAGTAGTAGGAGTTAACTTTCATTTGTACATTATCCTGGGTTCTCAGAGTCACATAGTCTAAAGGCTGTATTGGAGGAAAATGCATTCTGCCAAGACTAAAATAATGGATGAAAACACATGATACTTTTTTTTTTTTTTAGAATTGTTTGAATTTCAGAAGCTTCAGTGGTAACAATGTCCTTTAAAACTCTTAATGAGTTAAAACTTCATCCAAAGCATATGATAAATTTTGCTATCCTAACCTGTTCTGCATTCCTTTGGGATTGGACGTTAGAGTGCAAACGCCGGACCAGCGGCACACCGTTCCTTGACTGTCGCTTCAGTAACCAGTAGTTGTGAAGCCTCTGCATGAACTGGTTTTTCTTCTGGAAAAGGATTCCTTTGCAGATGGTGTTCAGCCTGCGCAGCAGAGAGAGATTCAGGATGATCTGATCATCTATAGACTGACATCAGCTCCACTGAGGACTAATGTGTCATACTGCAAGAGTCCATAAATACATACTTTTGCAGTCAGGCAAGAAAATCATCAAACTCAAAGCAAGTCCACATTCCATGCTCATTCCACCAAAAGATCACTTAAAGATCATTTTATATCTATCTATCTATCTATATCTACATCTATCTATTTATATATAGATATATATCTATATCTATCTATCAATATATCTATCTATATCTATCTATATCTAGATATAGATATATCGATATAGATAGATATATCGATATAGATATCTATCTATATCTATCTATCTATATCTATATCTATATCTATAGATAGATAGATAAATAGATACACACACACACACACACACACACACACACACACACACACACACACACACACACATATATATGGAAACCTTGTCAAACAATGTTTTGATCAAGCTGGTCTGCATTAGGTGTGCTGAAGATGTGATGAACACCATCCCAGTCAAAACGTTGTGTATGACAACTGAAATATTTCATGGTTTTCGTTAGTGTTGTGCAGACCTGATCTGAGTGTCTGACCTAACTGCTGCTAGTACCTAGCACCAGTACCTAGCACCAGTTAAAGAGCTGGATGTGTGCATCACTTAATTTCATTCAGGCAGAAAGCAAATTATACCTGTGTGTAGGTATCTGAGGCACTGTGACAAGTGGTGAAGCAGTGCGTCGTGATGCTGCCTCCGTGCTCTTCTTCCCTTTCTTTTTACCCTGCTTGGCATCACTGTCACGCTTCTTGCCTTGTTTTAGCATTGCTGGACCCTCAGTGTAGGCACTGCGTCCTCTACTAGCCCTGCCCCTGCTGCCCACCACTCTTCCTCCACTCTCCTCCTCATCTGAGATAGTGTCTTGGCCTGGCGGTGAGTGGGCCTCGCAGAACGCTGTCTTCTTAACAGAGAACGTAGTCCCATTGATGTTTGTCTCTCTGACAGGGTCGATCTTCATGAAGAGGCCAGCACGCTGGGCGCAAGTCACATGGAAAGCGGTGTAACAGTTGGCTTTGTGGCATTGGATGGATGCACCACGACTCTTCTGCTTGCATAGGTAGCAGGTCAGCTTCCAGCGGGCAGAGGGGATGTTTGAGACTCCCTCCACTGGCTCTAGAAAGACTGTGTTCGCAAAGCAGACCTCTGGGATCCAGATAGCACAGACTACATGGGCCCAGCGCCCGTCACTTGTCTGTTTGAAGGCACCGCCGCGGTTTGGACAGAGCACGCAGTCGACAGGTTTCTGAGGAGACTGAAGGCAGCAGCGGCACAGCCACTGGCCCTCAGGGATGTAGGGCACTCCATAACACTCCTGGTGCACAGCCAGGTTGCAGGAGTCACAGAAGAGGATGACGTTGCTGTTGAGGCACTCGTCATCTAGGCACACACAGCAGAAGGCATCGTCATCGATAGCGCTCTGAGAGGGCGCACGGCTGCGGGCCTCCCTGTATGCCTCCTCCTCCAGTCGGTCTACCAGCAGCTCAAAGGTGTCCGCCGAGACAGCCGAGTGACCCTCTGATGTCCGGCCAGTGTTGACCATCTCCAGCCAGGCAGTGTCCTCTTCATCCATGTCATATTCCGCCTCGCCTTCCTGTTCCTCTGCTGAGCGTTCAATGTAACGGTAATAGGCCGTGGGCAGAGGAGGCGCCTCAACAGGCTTGAAAGTCTCAAGCACACGAAACTTAGGCTCAGGAAGGTTCATGTGGTGATGGTGTGATGAGTTTAGCTTGTCCGGTGTTTGTGAATGAGAATTGGGGCAGTGGTTCTGGGATGATGGGGGCGATCTTCCAGAGGAATATTTGGATTCTTTCCTGCGGCCTCGAGGCGTGGAGGGTTTGCGTACTGGGTGGACGCTGCTGGCGGCAGGGGATGGCTGCTCGCTGTTCTCCTTGTTGCTGTTACATTCGGCAATATCCTGCGCCATCATCTCATCTTCAGTAATGACCACCAAGGGTTCCAGGATGGAGATGCGGTGGAGCCTGCCATCCAGGTCCACCTCCACCACTTTCTGGGCCTGGGCATAGGTCAGCGTCTCTCTGCTAGGAGATGCTTTGAGGCTATAAGGAGATGGGGAGCGCTGGCGGGCACCCCCACGCCCACTGACCACCACATCAGACTTTCTGCCACCAGCTGCACCTCCAGCCGGCTGGCCTCTTCGGCGTGGCTTCCTCATAGGCCTCCGACCACGCTTTCCCTTGTTCTAATTTAAAGGCAAAAAGCAGAAATAATACAAAAATAAAATTAGCAAAGCAAAACTTAAAAAACACAAAATTGCAGCCTCAAATGCTTCAGCAACTTCTACAACAACATATAGAAATAAAACTTTGAGGACTATGAAACCTGAAGATCACTGAGATCAAAATGTTGTTTGTTTGTTAAATAAAGAAGTCTTGAGACGAGGTGTGCGGGCTCTATCTACTTTCTATGATGTTCTATCTTTGACCCAGCACCCACCATCGATGTGCGAATTGTTATGTCCTCACTCAATATGTAATGTTTTGACAAAATTACAAGTATGGCCCAAAGCTAATGTCGGCGAAGTCCACGTGTAAAAAATTCCCAGTTCAATGATAATACAGTAGCATCCTGCTAATCACCACCTGACTGACACAGAAAGTTCTGAGGAGAATCTGGTTGGCCAAACTATTTTTTAGTGGAAAACATTGTTACATGTCTTGAGAGATTGAGAGAATTTCATTAAGTTTTTTTTTTTTTTTTGGAAACATAACTCACTCACTGTCCCAACCACAGAGGCGAGTTATACATTTCCCTGCCCATGTTATGGGGTAGGGTTATGGCTGTGGTAACGGTAGTGTAAACATTCCTTCACACACTTTAACTCGCAAAGGAAACTGATTCACACTCAGTATCTAAATACATCAAGAGCTGGTGTGATGACAGCTGGCCTACTGTCAAACTAAGGATAAATGTCCTCAGCCAATACAGAAATGGTGAGTAAGGAGAAACGATCAGTAGATTATTCACGACTTTATCTCATAAAACTGTTGGCAACTACTAAGGAGTCTGGCAACAACACAACGGGCTCGTCCAATCGCCTTTGAGATTTTTTTGATTGACCTATCCTTTAGCCAATCGCTTTCGAGAATGCGGCAGCCTCTACGGATCAGTGTCCTTATTTCGCGAGTAAAATGTCAGCCATATTTACAGTTTTAAAACATTGTTAAAAGATCCTCTACTATTTACACCATGACAGTCGCTTTGTAATTTTTAAACAACTGTTTAACATGTATGCTCAGTTTGAGGAATTAACAGTGTCGAGATTGGATATTCTGTCATAAAAATACATTAACAACTGACAGTAGCAGCTAGCCTGCTAACTTTGCAGATGGGTAGCTCTAACGTTAGCTAGCTACTTATCATGCTTTAGCGCTGACAAGACGGTAACTGTGAGAGCAAATCAAACTGTTGCCAGCTTAAATACACTTAAAAGTACTGAACTATTCAGCCGTTTATTATAGGACGTAGTACACTGACGCTGTCTTACCTATAATGGCAAGTGACTGATACAGGTACCTCGACAGCCGGTCTAAAGCCGCTTTCTCAGTAATGGTTGCCTAGCCAGTAGCTCCCACAGCACTGCTAGCAGCTCCCGCTAGCCAGCTACACTCCTTGGCCGTCAAAGCCGGTATTTTCGCTGTTTTAAAACGCTTCCGTTTCTTTATAGCACGGCGGCTGCCAATCGTTCAGTCACCCCAAACGCCTGACTCAGAATATGAGTGGCATGATCCCCTGAAATTAGTCTGAACAACAGCTTGTTGTCGACCCAGTTTTATGAGGAGAAATGCTAGCCTCAGCTAGCTGGCTAGCCACTTGGAATCCTCAAGATATGCGCTAGCTAATATTTTAAGTCGATGTTAGCCAGAGCACAAACACAGGACTTCCGGACTCTTTCGAAATTAAATACTTATTATTTCCAACGATTGTTTTTTCCGACGTTACAAAGTAAATGTTAAAGAAAAATATTATGGTTTCATCGATATTATGAAATAAAGTGGAAATTGTTGTATTTTCCATCTAAACATTATTTCAATAATGTTTAAAATCGTCATCTCTATTTCTGTCATGCTCAGTTTCTTATTTCTGTATTTATTGTAATATTGTGTAGGATTAACGCACATATTTCGACATAATGCATTTTTTTTTTTTTTTTTTTTTTTTTTTACAACTATGATTAATGCACAAGTGGTAATGATGCTCATATTTAGACATAATACTTTATTTATGTATTTATTTATTCATTAGTTTGTTTGTGTTTGTTTGTTTTTACAAATTTATAACGAACATATTTCTATATTTCTTATTTCTTTTTCTGTTTCATATAATTTAATTTTCTTCTTGAGAATCTGAGCAACTGCAGTTGACCCAATTTCCCCTTGGCTATCCACAGACACTGTAATACATAGGGTTACTCTTTCCCATACACCTTATTCATGCATTTACCTTCACATGTTGTAATAGCCTCTTATGCTTATATAGTCCCCATTTGCTATATTTATGTTTGTATTTGTTTATTTATTTATTTTTATGTTAAAATTTGCAAAGCCCTTTCCCCATTTCAGATTTCACTTCCTCATCAAATTGAATCCTTAAACATCATTCACATAGCGTACACATCTGGCAGTCATGTCTACTGTTTTGAAAAAACAATCTCAACTCATAGCTATAATTGCTCCTAATGGTCAGAAATGTTGAGCTTCATTAAATATGATCAAGTGATAATTTCCTTACTTGTTTTCATGCTGAAGAAAACATTATTTTTTTACTTCACTGTACTGTCTACAGAATACTTATTATTAATAAATCCCATCAACCAAAACCGTTTTTAAAACTATTTTTGAACTATGGTTAGACTCTGATTTAAAAGACTGGCTTAACTCAATCAATCAATCTTCGCGTCTGTACACAGCTCCAAGCAATAAATTGTACGCTTTTATTTTGATTGCTAATTCGCGTGACTTCCGGTGTTATGCTAGTCACAGCTGGCTACTTTGATTAGCGCACAAAGCCCGCCCCCCCTGACGTCACCAGTCCTTGATTTTCGCGCGCAAGCCTCAGAAAAGAGGGCTGCGAGCGGTTGCAGTTCTTTATAATGTAGGGCATAGATATAGAGCTACACGAGACTTGACGCATGTTAAAGGTAAAATGTTTATGCAGTAGATATATCAACATGAACATCACTGTCTGCACAATGCAAAAGTGGACGGAGCATTTCTCAGGTGTGACCATGTGGCCTCATCCGGATGCCTTGAAGCACATTGCTGACTCCATGTACACATGCACGCACACAAGCATAAGTTGAACTATTTATTTATGTTCACATAAATATGTGTACACACACTCACTCATTCACTCAGAGAAGGCAAAGGCAACAGACTAATATATTTTAAGGTATTATGCGGTCAAAATCTCTCCTGGGCAGCAACAAGTCTAATCCCAACCCTCATAAACAATAGATTTTGATAGAATTTCCCCTCCCACCCCCATTAATGGTGTCCATCCAACACTGCACATCATACATCAACCCCTGAAAGTACCCAGCCAGTCAAGTAGTAAGCAAATGCTAATACAGATTTAACATAGCCACACCAGTCTTGGGGTACAACATTGTGTACGAGAGTCAAATAATGCATTAGTGTTGATATGGTATGTAATCACAAAATGACATAAGCAAGAAATGGGAGTATAAGGATTCATTGCTCACAGCACTATACACAAACATTACTGGTAATCTTTACAGGGCCCTGAACCACTGAGAGCTGTGAGGGCTTCAATCATTTTCACTGTACTGAGAGAGAGTGCTGGTCACCGGCTGGTCTTCTAATAAAAGAAAAAAAATGTCTTTGCAGATGCAATTTTCACCATGACACAGAGCTAAATTCAATGACATAGTGTATTAGTTGGTTAAGGAGTGGCTGCATGCATGCATTCAACAAAAATCAAACTGTGTGGGATTGCACTACATAATGCAATGTGGCATTTCTTTGGACAGTTACCCAGCATCGTTTACTATTTATTGCAAAAATCCACTCCACTAAAGGTATCCTTTCATGGAAAAATACCATTATACAGTAAGGCTTACAGTAAATCCTGTGACATTTGGTCACAATAAATCTATGCAAGACACTAATAGGGAATGCAGGCAGATGACCGGCAGTCTACATTTAGGATATAATTGTTCAAGACCTGTTTTCGAACACTGATTCAAAATCTAAACATATCCAGTGTAAAAGAAAAAGTCTGAATCCGTGGGTAGAAAACGCAAGGGCACCATTGGCTGTATACTGTGTTGGTTTGGGGGCATCAGTAGTTACACGGTGTCTGACGGATCACTGAGACATAGTGAGAGTGTTTTTCCTCTTCGAGTCTCGTCGCGGGAACGGCACAAAGCTTTTCACCTCCTTGAAACATAACCCTGTGGGCAAAAAATATCGTTTCTGAATTAGCAACACATCCATCACTGCAGTTATAATTTTACCACAATATCATTAGAGGTGCTTTGTGGAGTATTTTATCATCAATAATTTGTTTCCACGCTACTATCATGTTACAACTCAAGATTCATAGCCATAATGAGGCATCGCATCCGAGCAGCGACAGTCTGTGCTGCAGACCCGGTTGGAACAGCTGGACAGATTAACAGCTGTGCATCTTCACTGGCTGCATGCAATATAAAGCTCATACGATGCATTCAATACAACTGGGAACTTTCCACATCAGAGCATTTAAAGAAGAGGCTGAGGGGGGGAACTGTACTGACACCTGAAAGAAGGCTGCCTTTTTTTAAGATGCTTTCTGGGAAACAAAAGCTAAGCAAATACATGAATAAATAAATACATAAACAAATAAATGGGTGTCAGGGACAGGAGCAATGGGATTTATGAGAAATGATTTTGAAAAACACCAGCATTAGCAAAACCACTGGAGTGAGATAGAGGCTACCCACTGTCTCTAGCATGGTCTCTTCTGTAAGCTGTTGCACTTAGGTATAACAATTAATTGATAATTGACAATGATTTGTTTATCTTTATTGCTACCTTGGCTTCGACCCCATTGGAAAAGAAGCTCTACTCTCAACTGGGCTTTTCCTTGTTAAATAAAAGTGAAATACATTTTTAAAAAATCACCCAAATTGTTCATAATATATTTTTACATTTAGAATCTTTTTCCAATTAATTTTCTTCTGCAACAACCTAATTTCCCTTCAGGGATCATTAGTTTAATCTAATCCTCTTCATTGTTGCTGATTTTCATTTTTCACTTACGCTTCCACTCATCCAGACTCAGTGTGTCATTGTCGTGGCTGTCGTCGTACGGCTCGGGCTCCCGGGTGTCCTCTGGGTCCCTCAAGCTGTCAAAGTACGGGTGCTCCAGAGCCAGTTCAGCTGTGGGCCTCACGTCTCCATCCAGAACCAGCATCTTCTCCAGCACGTCGATAGCTGCAACACAGTGGCGGTAGAAAACAATGTGACGAGTCAAAAAACACCTCATCATGTTATGTGTGTGGATGTACAATAACATTTACAATTTCACATTAGCTACTGAACAGCCAGGCTTCTCCAACCTTTTTAAGACTGACAGTCTGAAAGTCTGTATAAAAATATAAATGGGAGACATTTTCCTCTTTAAAATCCATGTTGTTGGCACATTGGCACAGTGGCTTATCATCAGTGGCAGCTCACATTTTCACCTGTCTTTCACCCAGCTGTAGTTTCATCTAGTCTGATCAAACTCTGTACAGGTAAAACTAAAATAAGACAAACCAGGATTCAACAAAATCATGGCTCCCTGAGTCTGCAAAACTTTTATAATGACCTGCTGCTGGAAATCACTTTGACCACTGACATAATTAGACAGCAATGGATTATTCATGAGGTAGAGGACAAAAAATGCTTTTTTATAAAAAATAAAACATGTGATCCAGTTTTACATCTAGAAGTACTACTTGAGTTGTATTACACACTCAGTGGCACTTTATCAGGTCCGCCTGTCCAGTCTGATGCAGTTCAGGTCAACAGCTCTGCCATAAATTCTACCTTTTAACAAAGTTTATCATGTTCAGTTTATGCTGACATTGTAGAGAATATGTAAATTTAATTCTATGTTTATTATTGAGGTTGTAGTTTGCAGAGGTCTTGTACTGGACTACATTATATCGAGAGGTGTTTCTATTTTTTTGTCCTTCCTATTTATATACATGAGGGGGGCAGAATATTGGAAACATCTCTCAATAAAATGCAGTCCAGTCCAACAGCAGCACTAACTATGAGCTCAATGCCAAACATAGAAGTGAATGAACACCTCTGTTACTGTGACAACAAGAAAAGCTGAGCATTATAGGTAGCAGGAAAGGAAACATCATGGCACAACATTTATATTGGACTATATTAGATTGTACAGGTGGACCTGATAAATTGGCCACTGAGTGTATATCTAAGTAAATTCAATTTGTAGATGGTGGTCTCAGTCAATATTAAGAGATTGTTTCATGCAAATTCTCCACAGTGCCCCATTTTATCTCCCTGCAAGAGATAATATAATAGTATTAAATCACTAGTGGGGCAAAGGTGTGTTTTCCAAGTTGCAAGTCTGTGTAGCCCATAAAAGGTCAACAGTTATAACATTATCTCCAGCTAGTTAAACTACACCAGGATACTCCATACTCCATGCATGCTCTGCTTATAGATCCTCATGCATGTGCCTGAAAACCATGTGGTTAGTGTTTTTACTACTGTACTGGGTATCACCTTCACTCATTAGCATTGGCCAAAAACTCTGTTGGTAATCTTTAAAATACAAACAGCAGCAAACAAGTCTTATGGCTACAGTGGCCAAACGTGTTACTATTTTTTCCATCATCTGCACTAGCCACTAAGAAAATGAAATTTAAACCTAAGATAACAGAGTTCTTCAAACTGTCAAAAAGTCATACAATTCAAAACCAAATTTTCCTTAGATTTTCAGCAATCTGAGAAACCCAGAAGCTTTCATGGCAAACTGTTGTGTGAGTCGTGAAATGAGCTTATGGATGTAAAGGATAGTGGATCTGTGCAGGTAAGGTGAAGAGGCAAAGGTGACGTCTTGCAGGATGATTCTGGAGGGTTGGAATGTTTGTCCTGTTTACTACGATTTCCCCCACATTTTACACTGCAACCAACCATTTTGCAAGTCATGCACGGGTATGTGAGATTTCACAACTCAAAATGAAAATCCTTTGATTTTTAAATATGAAAACTGCGTGACAATTGGCTGTGTAAAGCAAATGTTTCCCTGGGAACTATTTTCTGACGGAGGCCTGATGTCATCAAAACACAACAGTGCTGCTAATGTGGAGGACTTTATGACAGTGAAGGAATACTGGTGTGAAGAAAGATTGAAGTCTCTGAAAGTTCATTTTCATATTGTAGTGGAATGAATGGAAACCGTTGGTTGGATAAAAGGGAGGAAAAAATATATCCAAGTTCTAAGATGTGACTGTTTGCTTCAGGAAAAGATTAGCGGAGACATTTATTATAGCTTATACATGTTGTAGGTATTAAGTTAAACATATAAAATCACAAGTATGATCTGCTGCCGTGGTTGTTGAGTGAGGAGGTTTGTTTATTATGACCAGGAAGCTAAGACAAAAAAAAAAAAAAAATCCATACAAAGGATTTGTGGTTGAAATGTAGCAGTGATGCAGCTGAAAACAATGAAAAAGAAGTGAAGAAGTGAAGAAGCAAAAACAGAAACAACAACTTTGTGTTGTTTGTGGGCCACTAAGGTAAACATGTTGGGTTTAAGAACAGCATGCAGTACACGGTGACGCATCACCTCCCCACCCCTTCAACCACCATTTGTGGTTTTCAAAGTTAACGGTTTACAATGTCACCGCCCCCTCTGCACAGAACTGGACTGACTGCTGTCAGAGTGACATGAGATTTTCTGTTGATGACGTTTGAGTGTCTGTAGGTGGCGCTCTGTCTGTTAGGAGAAAGTGGCTCATGCAAAACTGAAGGATTCTTCAATTTATTCTAAAGAAACAGGAAACATGACATGCCTCACTTCCTGTACACAGAAGGAAAACTATGGTGCCCAGCAAAGCTCCCCTGAATGAACTCACCCTGAGCGCTGGCTGTGGGGAACAGCGACGAGAAGTCCTTTCTTGGAAAGCGAGGGAGGGACTTGATGTAACTCCTGGCCTGTTGTCAGAAACAAAAGGAAAACAAATCATGCAGTCATTAAACTAACTCTGACAGGATTATAGTGCAAGTCAACAGATCACATCTATCCAAAAATCAAAGAGCTGCCATTTTTGCAGGCATAGCTAGAGTTTAATCTATTGCTGTAAACATGTACTACAGTTTCATTCAATTTGATTTGATTCTGCACTGCAAATTCCTCCTGCTAAACTCCATTCATTTAGTGTTTTTCAAGACGATACTACAAAATATAACCATGGTTGGTTGCAGTGTATAACCATGATGATAGTGAGATAATTACTTTCAAAGTCAGACAAATTCAGAACAGCGTTAACTGGAAATACAAAAGGCAAACAAGAATAAAATCATCAGAATGATAGAATAAACATCTCTAAATCTGGTATCCTTTCGCTCTGAATGGCCGCCTGAAAGTCTCCGACACTCTGACTCCCAAGGCACAAAATATCTACACTAGGTCTATGGAGCAACATTCAGGACAAATGAAAATAAATATATCAATAAATGATTTGTGAAATGTTATTATGACTACATGTATGTACTGTTAAATAAATAATTCAATATATGAATAGATAATGACTATATACACCATTACATATATGCTAAAATATAAGTTAAAATATATACCATTTATTTTTTAATTATTTATCTATTTATTCTTTTATTGAAAGATGTCATCACATTAGCAGACATAATGGAAACAGCAGGTTCTTTCTTCAAATTTTACAAGCAACTTGACTGATGACTGATGATCCCGTACTTGCAACCCTGGAGGAATTTCTCCAGTGGAGTAGGCTGCATTATTTCCTGCCCTCAACGCCCCTGTTTTGACATGCCTGCCACCTCATGTGAGCGCTATGCCTTATGGGCCTGAAAATTTCATCAAGACAGTATTGGTAAATAATCACAATAGTTTTTACTCCAAATTGGTGGAGTAGATAGTGGCAGTGCTACGGCAGAAAGTAGTTCCACCATCTTAATAGCCAGGGGGCTGAAAAGAGCGTCTACTTCATTGACTTTGGAGAACTACACTCCCAGTGAAGCTCCCATTCTTGCGGCAGGGAAGGATTTACTTGGTGGATGTAGCAAATTCCACAATATTTGGATCTTAACTATCAAGGTTCAGTTCAGTACAAAACTGTCTCTTGGCAGCATCACCCTGAGAAATATTGGCATCCTTATTTAAATTTGAAATCCCATGTCAGTTGACCCCTTGTTTCATGATGTTTGTTTTGTCCTACCTCTGGACTGTCCAGCTTCTTTATGAATTCTGATCCAGGTACTCCAGTCACTTTCATGATCTGACTCAGCTGGTCCATGTCTGATTGTGCAGGACTTAAGTCAAGGATATTGAAACTGAAGGGCGTCCTAGAGGCTCAGTTGGCTAAGGTGCCTGTCCGGTACCTGCAACATCCTGGGTCGCATTCTGGTCCAGGACCTTTGTCGCAAGCCTCCCACCCCCAAGCCTCTCTTCTGTGCCTCTCTAGTGTTATTTGTCCTTTGAAGGAAAAATGCCTCAAATAATCCAAAACAGCTATTTAAACTTCATATATGGTCATAAGATACATTGTTTTCAGACTACTGACATGCTTTGTGGATCACGCCATAGCTGTGCACTTAAACCTTTATCGTTTTTCGTTTAGGTTGCGCTGTCTTGGCCTCAAAAGTTAGAACTTCAGCAAATGGACAAGGAAGATGAAAGGATACAGTCTTTCCCTTTGAAAAGGGTTTTTCCATTGATCATTTCTGCCATGATACACCCCACAGACCAGATATCCACTAGAATAAACACCAAAAAAAAACATCAATGAGAAACCAAGCAGAAGACACATCAATCAAACTGTGCTGCAGTTGCTCAGGGAAAAAGGAATGAAGAAGGCACCGTTTATATGCCAAAGAAAGCAGCTTATTCCTGATAATCTGATCCTGTGAAGGGTGTAAACTTGCTAGCATTGTTTTCTGTGCTAAATTCCGTTCTGCAGATTGCAGGCTTTGTTTACAACATGAAATGCCATTATCTTCTGAGGAAACATTATAAATCCTAGGAAAATCAATTGCATGGCACTGACAGCTCAGTCATTGACTCTCAGCTCCGGAATGCTGTTGTCAGGCCAATTGGTGTCAACTTTTCACAGATTAAGTTTTGATGTCAGACTGACACCCATGACATTTTGAAATTCTATAATGTATTTCAAATGAGTTTCATGCACCATACATTGATGGAAATTGCCCCCAAAAAACAGAAAGGCACCATTTAAATTGGCAAAACTGGAGACAGGGCATTTTCACATGACAAAAGCAAACAGCTGAAGCACTGCCAAGCCAGTTCAGCTGAGGCAACAGCGAGGACGGCCATGAGAATATGCAACAGCTATGATTGTCTTGCCAGTCTGGGTGTAGTGCATCCAGTTCAGAATGACCTCAGGCGCCCGGTACCAACGGGTCACCACGTAGCCTGTCATCTCTGCGTCAGTGCTGCGAGCCAGCCCGAAGTCCAGGATCTGCATCAAAAACAAAGGTCTGATCAAAATCCGGGACATAAACACTGGCTGGATTTCACACCTGTCATGTGAATACGAGTGGACGTTTTGCGCACGTATGTAGAGCCATCTGTAGCCTTGTTAATGTAAATATGATGCATTTTGGCATATCGTGTGTACTGCTGTAAATTCACATATTCGCTTTGTTGAGCTTTCCTGGATCCCTCTCAGCGCTGTAATGCTGCATAGAGACTATTTAATACTGCATACATGTTGCTATTTTTATATCATTATTATTATCACTGCAATGATGATGATGATGTTATTATTATATCATACACATTTCTATTTGTATAACACTTATTTTATATTTTGCAGTCCATGTTTTAGCCAGCAAAACAGAACATCTGTAAGAACTGTATGTCAGTCCATATGTTTGTAATCCAAAGTCTTTCACATACAAGTGTAGAAGATTTTACTTTAATTTCTAATTTTGTATTTATTTTTTTCATATACTATTTTGTTCCAATATTGTTTTCTTTTTTTCCCTGCTGAATTCTACTACCTTTGCTGCTAAAACTACCCACCACAATCATTAAGGTTTCATCTTAATTTTGGCCCTGTGATCACAAACCTTCAGCTCGCAGTCTTGGTTCACAGCCAGGTTTCCAGGTTTAAGGTCCTGCGAAAGAAAAGGAGCTGAGTGATGGTCACATAGTGCAGCACACTGTGGTGAGCAGGAAATTCCTCTATTTGCATGATGTGGTATCAAAACTGAGGCTAAACGTTTCAGGGCTTGTGCTCAAAGTATTTTGCATGCGGCAAATCAAACATAAGCCCACACTGGGAGTGCAGCACTTCTGCATGCTGTCATTCATAAAATACTACCGGCTGCTAGGAAGTGATGATAACACCTTTACTGCTGCAGACACTGTTACTACTTGCTACTAATTACTACTACTCATGGTGCACACACACACATACACATACACACAACTGTAAGGCGCAGGCAATATCCGTTGTGAAGACTAGTGATTTATGTTCATGATTAAATCTGCACATTGGCAACATCAAAATGGCAACATGACGTGACTGTCTGAAAAATTTGGAAGTCTGTTTAGTCATGTTTACCAAATGGGCCTGTCTGTGACATTTAATACCAAAGCATATCAAATGAATGAGATCAAACATTTGTGAGTCCAGCTCAGTCCAGACGCAGTGCTGCCTCACTGCTGTCGCTTTGATTTGTCACTTTCTCAAGTCAAGTACTGTCTCTGTCTGACAGCAGAGCTTTATGTAGGCAAACGGAGGATCTATGGTGATTTATTTAGTGAGGATGGGACACTTTGCTCTGTTGCAGGCCCGTGTTGAGATTTAGGCTGACATGACAGATGTATGCATAAAAAGCCTGACTAATGCCTCTTTAATAATGTCATGCAATGCCCAAATTTATTCAACCAATATGGGCTGCTGACGGTGGAGACTGAAAATATTTAAATTGAAGGTGTATATCTTAAGTTGAAAATTTGCATGCCAAAAATTCCCCAAATAACATATTTTTCAGTGTTTTCCCCATTTTATTCTTGTCAGGGTTGAAAAGCCTCTGAAACAACATTTAGACCATGAGACTTGAAACCAGGGATATTACAACTAATGCAACTACTGCTAACGTATCCATGCACACTCAGATACAGTGGAAACCCATTAAATGTCACATTAGATTCAGTATAAGTTAAGATCTACCCAGAGACAAATGCAGTATTAATAATTACCTCTCCCCATTCTGTCTGTCTGTTTGTTTGCTAGCAAGATATTTTAAAATGTTATGAACAGATTTGCATGAAACTTGGTGGAAAGGAAGTTCTGATCGATTATCTGTATTGGGTTCCAACACTGACATAATTCACTCATTGGATATCAAACTGACATTACCAATCCACATGCTGATCCAGATTCCATAGTCTCATGTTTTTATGAATGAATAATATATAATAATGCAATTTTAAACCCATATCCAAAATGATGTAGCACATAATTAGTAATTAAAAAGTTCTGCAAAGATATTCAGTAGTCCCCATATTTTATTATTTATTTGATATTTTATTATTTTTAAGGGCTTTTTAGATGGGTGAAGAAAATTGCATCTGGCTCCATGCTGCCATTCTGTCATACTCACCATGTCCCATGTGAAGGGATAAACTACAGGGCTGACCTGTGAGCATGTGCGTTGTAACCATTAACACAACTGCAGCACTTCAGCACAAAAGCTGCAGACACTGTTACTACAGTAACAGTATGCGTGCTAAAAACTGTCTAAAACGTGTTGACAAACATACAGTTTGCCCACTAGCAAAGTAAGCCCTGCAGCCGGCTGTGGGCTGTGGGCAGAATGCCTGTGGAACAGGAGTGGGAGATCAACAGTTTAGTTGTGCTATGAGACCTGTGCTGGCTTCCAAGTCTGACTTTGGTTCATTTCACCACTTGATGGCAGAACTAGACATATCAGAGCACACCTCGTTTCCACTCACCGGTCAACTGAGTGAGCACCTTCCATGTCACGCTGTTCAGGACAGGTCAACTTTTTAAGAGGAGGCAGGCGGAGTGGGCTTGTCCTTGTAAAAAGTTCCACTTGTGCTCAAACTGTGCACACGTCTGCTCACCTGCATCGCTCAGGCCGCACTGCTCCTAAACTCGCCTCTCATTGAAAATTAAAGCCATGCAATTTTCATCACCCATGTAAAAAGCCGTTGCGCTGGACCATTAGTCTGCAACTGACTGAGCCAGTAACAGCTGTGTAAGAACTGCTGTGTGGTTTACTACAGCCTCATGTAACATTACAGGTAATACCAACAACAATAATAATAATGACAATAATAATGATAATCAAGAAAAAAGCAATACAAAGGCTAAGCCACAGTGGCCTGGGCTTGAATTTGACCCAGACCCTTTGCTGCATGTCATCAACTCTTTCTAATCTGTCTGTCCTGTCCCCCTCCAATGTGACTGTCTAATAAAGCAGAAAAATATATATATAAAAAAATACATAAATGAATATAGAAAAAATTGCTCTGGTCTCTACAATGTATTAGGGCCATTGTAGGGAGAGAAAAAAATTACAGAACTGGCAGAGGGGAGTAATCTTCTGAGAAAAAAACTATATGAGATTAAAGTCATAAATTTACAATAAAAAAATAGATTGTCTTTCATTTTTTTCCCTTTTTTTTAGCCAAGGAACCAAGAACCAAGAACCGGATTCAGCAAAGTGAAGTGATGCAAAAAAAAAAAAAAAAGTCAAAGATAAACTATTTTTTGACTTTATAATATCTCAATTTCAGTTTAATTTCCTCAAAAATCTGTTTTTTTCCTCATAAATTTACCACTCTAAAGATTTTTTTTCTGCTTTATTTGACAGACACAGTAGAGGCAAGGGAGCGAGAGGGGATGACATGCAGCAAAGTGGCTCAGAACCAGATCTGAACCCCAGACAGCGTGGCCAGGACCCAGCCTTCACAAGTGGCAGGACCTCCACCGGGCTCCACATTCATAATATTTCAGAATATTATCCACCTGCTCCACAATTTTTTTCCCTACAGTGCCACTAAAACACTGTCGGTAGGTATCAGCACGGGCAGATATCAAAATTCACATACCAGAATCAGATCAGAACTGAAAAACATTGGTACAACTCTACAAGGAAGAGCAGATTAACTCAACCATGCTTCCTCCGACATGCACACAGAGCCAGCTGTCTGGCGCGGCTGGCACAGGGTGTGTCCTAACAGCTCTAGACATGCAGGCAGACACCAGAGAAGACTCTACTCATCGTACCTGTTCGGGCAGCATAAGTAATGACTCAATAGCAGTGATGGATTTAATCAACATTCTCATGCTTCTCTGTAACACAGTTATAAAAGGTCAAGCCTCCTGTCGATAAAAGCATTGTCTCTTGTGCTCCACAGTGCCCTGGAGAGGAGGATCTACTGAAGACAAATGTACCCAAAGATGTGGCTATTTTTTACACCTGAGTTCTAATATCGGCTCATGGCAAACCGACTCCCACTTACCCTGTGGATGATGCCAGCCTTGTGAATGTACTGAGGACAAGGAAAAAACACAGCAGTTAACAGGAACAATTGCATACATAATCAGCGGTGAGTGGAGTTTGAGGAGAAAATGCTTTCACGGTGACACTTTAAAGGTATCACAGATGTAAATTTCAAGTATGGGTGAACAGTGACCTCCAGTAGGTGACCATCACCATCAGCATGAACAAACATCAATTATATTTTCATAAAAGCATTCATTTATACTTTCATCTTCACATATCCCACATCACATTGAGACTGCTGATGTTAGTGTTAAAAGGTGGTCACACTGAGTTTAGCTGCCATCCCGCTACTCAATTTCTGCCGTCACATTAGAAAAATACATGCACAATGTATTATGCATTATTTTAATATGCATTTAAGTGCATTTTTCATCAGTGGTATGATCATCCCACCACGCTCTAATTATAGCTTATGGTTTTCCTGTTATAAATAGAGAGCTTTATTTAACGTTTAATGTTTCTGACAGCCTGTCCAGCTTCACTGGCTCACCCGCAGCCCACAGAGCATCTGGTAGACGAGAAACTGGACTCTGTCTTCTGAGAGGCAGCCTCGCACCTTCGACAGGTCAGTAAACATGTAAGGCATCACCAGGTAGCTGGGGACAAAGAGACAGAGAGAGAAGGGGAAAGGTATGAAGATGGAGAGTGAGATCATCACTTCAGATGTGAGGTGGGCGATTGCTACCCTAAACTTTACTCACTCCAAAGCAGCAACACCGCAAACGCTTGTCTTTGCCCCCGTAAGCGCTGCCGCTGTTATTTTGCACACCCTCTTAATGCTGTAATCCATGCCTTTTCATATTTGCATGCAGACATTTCTAGGCAGCTTAGTGCTCAAACCGGTGGCTGCGTATGTTTACACAACTCTCATGTTTATATAACTCTCAAAATATTCCATTTTTCTGTGCTGCATCCACTTAACCTCCTCAACCCTGTTGGTCCCATCAGTGGGTTCGTCATTGCTGCGTGGCCCATCTTTGTTCAAAGCCACAGACCTTTATTTTTAATTCCAGTGGAGAACCCACGGTTTCCAAAGATACCCAACAGGCCCTGGCGAGTTACAGGGAAATGTGTATTCAATGATGCACAAGACAACTAGATCTTTTCTTTCTGGTGTAATGCTGCAGCCTTAAAACAGCGGTGTCAGGGGTTTCAAAATGTCACTCTGTTGCTTCAGTGAAGTGTTGCTAGCAGCAGACACAGAATATGTATGTGACACTGTAAAATATGGGAAAAAATATCTAATGGGTTAATATTTTGCAGCTGAATAACAACTGTTGTACGAGGAAGTTTAGCAGATTTTTTCTCTGATGCCATTGTTTAATATGTAGGCCAACAAAGAGCCATAGTCAAGAGCTGGCAAACTGCTCTTCTGGGACATATTCATCTTTTTCAGGGTGAAATCCATGTTATAAAATGCATGTATTAACAGCAAAATCATATTTGGATCAGATTTTTTATTGTGTCACTGTTCAGAATGATGCATCCTGATAGCAGCTTAATAATGACTGTCAACTAGAGCATATCTCTCCACAGCTGGAGATGATGCTTCACAATAAACACAACATGAGATGACAATAGGTCTGTAACTATAAGAAAGTGGGAAGCGAGAAGACCACTCGGCTGAATAGTTTGTTTGCACCGATCTGTGGAATGGCAAAATAATCAGCACCTATTCCCAATGGTCCTGCAGTCCTGTGTGTATTTCTGCAGGTAAAAGCCTTGTCTGCACATCATAAGAGGCGCTTTCTGACTCTGCCTGAAGGCTTTTTTTAATCATGGCAATAATTACTCACAAGTCCTGGAAGTCGTCGAGACTTGAGGCTGGCGTAAACACATCAAGAAGTCCTATCACCTAGTGGGAATGAAAGAGGACGATGACGAATATCAGCATGATGAATAGAGCACAGAGAGCTGAGCCATGGGAACAGACGTGTGGTACTGTTCATTCATTCATTCATCTAGCATTTCCAGTACATTATCACCCCTGAAATGTACAATTGTGTCAGTGTAAATCCACTGATGTGCAAGCTCTGATGAAGGAAAGCAGTGCACAGAGTCAGTCTAAAGACCGACAGTGCTGAGATGTGCAGGAGAAACCTACGCAGCGCGGTGGGTCTCAACTACTCACATTTTCATGCTTCATGTGTTTGAGCAGTCGGAGCTCCCGGTAGGCCCTCTTGGCAAAGATCTCCGACTGGAACGGCCTGTGGAGCTTCTTGATGGCTACTTTCTCTTTAGTCTTCTCATTTATTGATGAACTGTGAAAAACAACAGAATAACTAGTACACATACACCAGTGTTACAATTATGACAATATGTTGTTTTCATTTCAGCTCAGGAAAAATAAATCCCAGAAGTGTGAGACCCATCATGATAGAAGAAGTCTCAAATTGACAAGATATTAATATAACGAACAGATTGGTTGACAGACAAGCACGTCAGCATCATCTGAGACGGTAGTTCCCAAAGTAGGGTTGGGACCAGGGTTTGGTCCACCTGCCACAGTGTCTGGTGGGCGGACTCCCAAATTTTAAACAGCCAGTCAGATTTTTTACCAGATACATTTTTAGGTTTTTTTTTTTTTTTTTTTTTTTTTTTTGTTAATTACATTTACAACAGGCATTTTTGTGCCCAATGGGCAGGTTGTGGTCCTTAAATGCTTGTGAAGGGCATCTGAACAATAAATCTGACTTTGATCCAGAATCACTGATCTGATATTTCAACATATTATTGGCCTTTTTTAAAAAGATTTTTTTGCTACTTGTCAAGAATTTTAAGCTAATTTATCATTTGGTCATTTATTTTATTTTATTTTATTTTATTTTATTTTATTTCTTTGTTTGCTTATTTATGGCTAATCTTTTACAAACGTTCCCCCATGTTTCTGAAAGAAATTCATGAATTTGCACCAGTTTCAAAGGCTTAATTACTTCCAGTTTAATTTTCTTTCCCCATGACAAACGTGTTTAACTGCCCCTTATCTGAGACATAAACTAGGTGAAGAACATCATATCATTGTGTTCTGTTCTCTTCCCCTCTCATCTTTTCACTGCCTTTCATTACATAATCTTCTCTACTTAGGGTGTTTCTACTTTCTTTTATTGTTTGCCATTTTAGTGGCTTCAGTGGGCCTTTTCAAGCCGGGTCTGTGTCGCCACATAACTTTTTATGCCCTGCTGGGCTTTAAAAAAATCTACCCGCTGATGCAAATATTTACATGCATATATTTGGCATGTGGCGGGTGCTAATTTGTCACTCTGGTTGGGACACTCAGGGGTCCTTATGGCGGTTACAGATTATTCCCAGCAAAATAAAGAATTGTTCAATTTTGCACGTGGATTTTATGTGAACATACACCAGTTTTAAGTGAGGATGCAACAGCGTAGATTTGCGTTCTTTGTCAAAAAGTGGTATAGGAGTTGATACGGACAATTCGGGCAAGGAATAATTGATTAAATGGTCATTGGGATGTGAAATCTGGTGATAAGAGACTTGTTTCAAAAACCTAAGAGACTGTAAAACCAAAGAATCAACACAAACATCAGTGATAAAATTTCAGTGATCTGAATGATGCAAGTTGGAGACCTGCTCAGTGGGAAGTCTGCACTCTGTGCGAACCATGTAGTTTCAGGTTTACCATTTAAACTTAGAGCAGTGGGAGAAAGATGAAGAATGTCTACTTTGATCAGAGGTTTCAGTCCCACCACAAGTCTTCTCTCTACCTCCAGCTGTCCAAGTCTGTATGAAACCGCATCTAGCAACAAAGACCTGCTCAGACAGGAGGCGCGCATCATGCAGGCTTGTGCAGTTTCATGTGTGTCTGTATGTAAATGCTTGGCACTGCAGCATCATGTTGTGGTGATCAGGGCAACAAGCTGTAGGAGGAAAGGCTGTCAGGCTATTTGAAGCCGCATCCACCAACACAGATTGCACACGCTACTGGTGCTCATTGTTCCAGCTGCTGTCGATCCACCCGAGCAGGCTCCGCTCACTTTTACATGCAGTTGGATCCAGATCTGCAGCTGAATGTGCATCTCACACATTTACTGCTCCCTATGCTTTCACCTCTCTCCATGAGGGTTTGAGACAAAGGCAGGAAATGTAGCAAAATGACTTTTCTGCTACTGAGGATCATTCGATGGAGATGGCAGCCATGTTTAAAGTCAAATACTTAATGCTTTAAAACATAACTCCTACACTGGAAATGTGTGGGGAAACCACTTGGGTCTACTTGGTCAACCTCCAAACTCCACCATAAAGGACTTTTCACCAATTTCATTTTTGGAAAAAACTGTTTTTTTCCCTCCTCACGGGGTTTCTTAATTTTTGACCTGGCATACCCAAACAGGCTCAACTGGAAAAATAATATGGCAGCAATACAAGCTGGAGAAATGAAGACTGGTTGTGGAAAAACATTAGCACGACAATAACATGCTAATAACGGAACACAACTATAATTAATGTCATTAGTAACACCTGGGTTTACCTGCTGTTTCATGTCAAAATGGCTAATGTGGAAAAGCTCTACTGGCTCATTACAAACTAAATATTATACTAAAGGAACATAGTTAAGTGCCAGTGATGGCAGGGATTAATTAGGACTTTATGAACTTTAATGTATTTCTACTGTTTTTCAATGTGATTCACTCTATTTCAATGTGCCCAACTCAATTAATAAAACTCTTCTGACAAGAATCTCTTTCTGACAGGCAGGTGGTTACCAGCATTTGACAACAGGCCATATTATTCACCCAACTCTAGTTGAGTCAGAACTGTGAACCACGATACAATTACAACCCAAATTAAGTTTAATTTAGTCCATGGAAAACTTCACAAGAATTTGCAATTTGCATATTGCTCCTTTTTGGAACATTCCTGAGAAAAATGTTTTTCATGCCATTCAGTTATCACTTTACAAAGAGCGCAAACCTCCTTAAAACATCTGAACTCACAATTAATTTCATATTTAGTAGCTAGATAGCTAGAATAGCTGGTCACATCAACTTGGCTTGCATGAAAAATTTACTGTGATGTTTAAATTACAGACCACTAACCCTCTACCACATGAGAATACACTTTCACCAGAAGAGATGTGTAGATTGACAATAATTAGTGCTCTAAATTCATCAATCCATAATTCCTCATTCAAACTGATGTAAATTACAAGGTTATTGTTTTGTTATTTATATTTGTTTGTGGAAAAAAATGTTTTTCAAGAAGTACAACTGATTATTGTTATTAGGTGCTGTTTGTATAGGCCTACATATGTCAAAAACACCACGCATGTCAATGCACAGTGTATTACTGTACCATGTATGTGAATGGGGTAGAAATTTGAAAACACTACTGATATGTATTTACATCTCCTCATACCGACCAACTGTACACGTGTAGATCTGTTTATATCATCACGTCATGTATAGTGCAAAGCGTCGTATTGCACATGTTATATTGTACACATGGTTACAAGATGACAGATTAGTAATGCATGTGTTCGTCATGTAACATGCAACATAAAGCTAGTAGTTGGATGTGTTTGCATGATGTCATCAGTGTTGACAGTAAGGCCCAGTGTGTGCAGACGATGTGCGGAGTGATGTGACGGCTGCGGTGTAAGCGCTGCTCTCCCACCGACAACAGCACGCCTCAGGACGGCGGCTCACTCACCACACCGAGCCGTACGCTCCCGTCCCGATCTGCTTGAGTCGTGTGTATTTCTCCGGGACTTCCCACACCGTGCTGTTGATTTCCTCGCGGGAGAAAGGTGCCTGAGCTTCCATGTTGGAGATTTACTGCGGAGAAGAAGAGAGAGAGGGGAGAAAAAAAAAAAACTCGTAGAAGGCGAGGCGAGAAAGTTGCTCTCCGCCCCCTCTCCGCTGGACGGCCGATAGCAGTCACCTGCTTCCAAGGTACAGCTCTACACCCCGGAGCTTCAAGCCGCACACCAGCAAAACACACACCACTTCCGGTGAGGACTTTCAAATTACGTGCGAAATTAACTTCCGGCAACAACTTTCAAAATATAAGTGTTAAGCACGAATGTGGTGCTATAGTTTGTATGTGGTGCCGTAGTTTGATGCAAAGTGCAAAAGTAAAATAAATAAATAAATAAATGTGTGTGTGTGTGTGTGTGTGTGTGTGTGTGTGGATAGATACATATAGATATAGATATAGATAAATGATATAGAGCTACAAAGTGGAGCAGTTTGGATTCAATAATTACTCACCAAGCTTTTCATTTTCACATATATTTATGGAAGAATCCATGGCAAATGAAAATACAACAGAGCTTTTTCACAGCAGCAGTTTTGACATATAATAGCAGGGAAACCCAGGTGTTGCTGGTGATATTAATTAAGGCTCTGCTCCATTTAGGTCTATTACTACAATCTAAATGAATGTCATTACACCTGTGTTCATCCTGCTCTTTCATGTTAAAATGGCTGCTGTGATAAATGTCTATTGCCTCCGCCCCAGAGATCTTTTACATTGTATTATATTCATGATTTGGAAGAATGTCTTTAGAAATATAATATTTTGAGACTCAGTGCCTAAATAATGTAACTTGAAATTTGTCTGTTAATCTGCACCAGTGCAAGTCAGCCTTTTATTTTGCAGGCAAAATCGCCCAGTTTCCTGTCTTGCTATGACTTCCTGTGGCTGGCTTGACACAGCTCCATAATACTGTATCATCCTGTCAACACTGTGAGCCTGTTATAGTTACTCTGTTAGACTGTATGGTGCGTAGTGTGCAGAAAATCAGTTTAGAAAAAGTGCCACCGTTCACTGGGGGAAATAACCAAATGATTCAATAACTGCAGAAACTGTGAGCTTCCCAGAGTCAAAAACCAGAGGAGCAGCTTGCTTAAACATGTCAATATGACTCAATCTGCTCTCACCCACACATAGTAGGTGGTACTTGTCATGAATAATTACTGCACATTGCCAATTGTTTATGAATCATGACAGCCCACAGCAGGATGTCCACTTTCTCAGACAGCATGTAACCTGGTGGCTGGGCATGGGCATGAGACTTTCAAGTTTTTATATGACTAGATCTAAGCTGATTAACATATTCACAACCCATTTAGAAAACCCTCATTATACTGCTATGACTCCATTCAAAGCCACATGTTTCTCTGGTAGCCAGGGTTCCACTGTCAATATTTGTGAAGAGCAACAGCTTTCCGAAAGCTAGAAAAGCCAGATCATCAAGACTGCAATCTGTGATGTCATCAGATAAATAACCTGAAGCTCCTCCATTGGCAGTCAATAAGGATTTGAAAATACAGTGAGCATTTTCCCACCAAAATGAGTATGATTTCACTGTGGTGCCGCCAGTTCTCAAAAATACCCGTCATACCAACATTACCATATCCAACATTACACTGTACAAAGGTCTACAGGAAATCCTATGTGACCCAAATTGAGCTGTGTTCAGTGCCAGGGCTCTGAAAGCACTGTGAGTTTGTTGTGTAAACAAAAAGAAAGAATAAAATGCATGAACACATAAAAAAGTACATGAATGAGCAAATTAGAAATAGGTACCTTTTGAGTAGCAAGGCAGAGCTGCAGCTGAGCAATAGGCCTTTTTAACAGCAGCCATTTTGACCTGAAATAGCAGGGTAAAAACAAGGGTCACAACTACAGTACAGGCCAAAAGTTTGGACACACCTTCTCATTGAATGCGTTTTCTTTATTTTCATGACTATTTACATTGTAGATTCTCACTGAAGGCATCAAAACTATGAATGAACACATGTGGAGTTATGTATTTAACAAAAAAGGTGAAATAACTGAAAACATGTTTTATATTCTAGTTTCTTCAAAATAGCCACCCTTTGCTCTGATTACTGCTTTGCACACTCTTGGCATTCTCTGGATGAGCTTCAAGAGGTAGTCACCTGAAATGGTTTTCCAGCAGTCTTGAAGGAGTTCCCAGAGGTGTTTAGCACTTGTTGGCCCCTTTGCCTTCACTCTGCGGTCCAGCTCACCCCAAACCATCTGGATTGGGTTCAGGTCCGGTGACTGTGGAGGCCAGGTCATCTGCCGCAGCACTCCATCACTCTCCTTCTTGGTCAAATAGCCCTTACACAGCCTGGAGGTGTGTTTGGGCTCATTGTCCTGTTGAAAAATAAATGATGGTCCAACTAAACGCAAACCAGATGGGATGGCATGTCGCTGCAGGATGCTGTGGTAGCCATGCTGGTTCAGTGTGCCTTCAATTTTGAATAAATCCCCAACAGTGTCACCAGCAAAACACCCCCACACCATCACACCTCCTCCTCCATGCGTCACAGTGGGAACCAGGCATGTGGAATCCATCCGTTCACCTTTTCTGCGTCTCACAAAGACACGGCGGTTGGAACCAAAGATCTCAAATTTGGACTCATCAGACCAAAGCACAGATTTCCACTGGTCTAATGTCCATTCCTTGTGTTTCTTGGCCCAAACAAATCTCTTCTGCTTGTTGCCTCTCCTTAGCAGTGGTTTCCTAGCAGCTATTTGACCATGAAGGCCTGATTCGCGCAGTCTCCTCTTAACAGTTGTTCTAGAGATGGGTCTGCTGCTAGAACTCTGTGTGGCATTTATCTGGTCTCTGATCTGAGCTGCTGTTAACTTGCGATTTCTGAGGCTGGTGACTCGGATGAACTTGTCCTCAGAAGCAGAGGTGACTCTTGGTCTTCCTTTCCTGGGTCGGTCCTCATGTGTGCCAGTTTCGTTGTAGCGCTTGATGGTTTTTGCGACTCCACTTGGGGACCCATTTAAAGTTTTTGCAATTTTCCGGACTGACTGACCTTCATTTCTTAAAGTAATGATGGCCACTCGTTTTTCTTTAGTTAGCTGATTGGTTCTTGCCATAATATGAATTTTAACAGTTGTCCAATAGGGCTGTTGGCTGTGTAGTAACCTGACTTCTGCACAACACAACTGATGGTCCCAACCCCATTGATAAAGCAAGAAATTCCACTAATTAACCCTGATAAGGCACACCTGTGAAGTGAAAACCATGTCAGGTGACTACCTCTTGAAGCTCATGGAGCTTAACTAGACAGTACAACATATCTACACAGCCCTCAAGCAAATGTGACACACTTTACTGACTTCTTTCTATAGCAAACAACTATAATCACCATTTTATTGTTTCATTCAAGCTCCATTCAAGTTCTGTGGTCCTGGTCTTGTTCATGCTGGCTCACTGGAAAGACTCCGCTACATGTAAATGAAATGGAACCTCAAGTAAAGTCATAACACCTGTGTTTACCCTGCTATTTCAAGTCAAAATGGCAGCAGTGAAAAGGTCTCTTGCACACTGATGGACCCTTATCCAAATGGGTCTTTATCCATCCAAGTAATTCACCATTAGCGACTCGACTCATAGCTGTTAAAAAATGAAAATAATAGCCCTGTTTGTGAAGAAAAGGACCACAAACATCTGCCTTGGCAAGGGAAAGAATTCTCCAGGGTTTGAGGCTTGGCTGGCACCAGTGCACCAGTACCACCTCATATCCATATTATCAGATTAACCTAGGTAAAAAAAAAAAAAAAAAAAAAAAAAAAAGGGGTTAAATTGGCATATACATCAATGACAAAAATCAAAACTGTACTGCAAATGCAAAAAGCACTGCAATCATTATGGCTGAAGGAGAGAAGGAATGCACCTCCACAATATAATAGGTACTTAGCTGACAGAGAAGTTTTTAACCACTGGTGATTAGGATGGTAGTGGAGGGCAAAATTGCTTTCTGCTTTATTCGATAGTGACAGAGAGAGAGAGAGAGAGAGAGACTGGAGAGTCAAGGGAGAGAGAGGAGGTGACATGTCCCGGGACACTGTGACAAGGACTAAGCCTTGATATGTGGTACACACTTTACCAGGTGAGAATAGATTTTCACCAGAATAGATGTGTCGGCTGACAAGATTAATCACTGACCTAAATTCATCCTACACATCGTAGCGGGTAGCGTCAAACTAATATAAATTCCAGAGTTACAGTTTTGTTGTTCATATTTATTTGTGAAAAAATGCTTTTCAAGAAGTATAAATGAATTATTGTTATTGGATGCTGTTTGTATTTGGATGATCACAGATTAATTCATAGTTTACCCACCTTTTCATGTAATACCGCATCACAGCTGATGATAATAATGGATGGTGATCAAAGAGTAAGTTATGCATGTGTATGTGCGTATGTATGTATTTGACACTATGCAACAGTGTCTGCAATACATAGAAAAGATAAATACAAGTGCAACAAACCTGCATGGAACTGATAAGGGGTTAAACACAAGGCTTCAGTTCATGAAATACCCCAGAGCGCAATATCAGGTTGACCTCCATATGCTTGCTGTTCAAAATGGGCTCCCTCTCCTTTAAAGTAATATTTAAAATAATAATTGACTGATTAGCTGAAACCAACGATCTTCGAAGGACAATTTAGTGCCTGGCGCAAGCGTAATTTAATAGTCTATTTTTTATTTTTTTTTTCAAATCTAAAATGAAGGAAATGAACCAAACGTGTCGTTCACCTTGTCATTCACATTCACCAAACAGTTCAGTGCAGAGGAAGTCGCACGTTCCCAGCAGTTAAATGGACCTCATGAACGTATATAATTAAGACTCTTCAAGACTGTGAATATCATTCATGTTAATTAGGTGTTGTTGAATTAATGGTAACATGTGGAGCAATACAGTTGGCTGGAGTTGTGATGTCATATGTTCTACCTTAAATTCACATAATTAATCAGTCTACATGCACTTTTCTAACTATTTGCAGTGTTATGGGTAATTCCATTATGTATTATGCATTATGTACATTCAGTTTCCCCTCAGGGATCAATAAAGTACCTCTGATTCTGATTCTGTATTACGTGCAGTCTTTTTTTGTTATACAGGTTTGATATAACTGATAATACATCAGGCATACTTGATCTTTCCATGTCTATATGCATTTTGACATTTTTTAGATAAGGCTAGTGTTACTATTTATGGGTAAATGGCACTGAAATGCCACATTTCTGATATTTCTGCAGTTCTTGAGAGGCCACGGGTGATGGGTCTTGATAAAGTTCTACCCATGTACGTGCAAATCACAACTTATCTGAAGCCATCATGGAACAAAACAGATCTTCATTAGCGTCTGTTGTATCCCACTGATGCCCCAGGTCAAAAAGGCTTTTACACGTCACATATTCTCAGCAAACTAGTTACACGCTGGCAAGGGACTAGAAACAAGTTGCCAACATTATGTAATATGGGTGTGGTTGACAGGTAATCATTTTCATTTCACAGGAATTCTCAGTAATAGTTTAGGCTGTGTTCCAGTGATCCCCACGGCATGTCTCACAGTAATATAAAGCAAAATGGATTCAGTGAATTCATTGTATGTTTGTACATTTTCAACTGACCCATTCAGTGACTGAAGCAGCTACAAAGATTTCAGCCCGTATGGTTTTGTTAAATCAAAAACACTATCACTATCCCAATTCACATATTTCCATTCATAAGCAGACATAAAAAAGGAAATTAAGGTCAGTTTGTCTGTGTGACTAAATGCCGTATGTAAGACAAAGTGAGAAGTCCTCACATGCAGGTGACTGCTTTAAGGGGACTCGTCACATTGGAATGATTCTGGTTAGTCCCCACAAGATGGAGCCAATGTCCTGCGGTGGACCTTGGGCTGAGCCGTTGGCTTTATGATGTTGGTATGCATTCAGTTATTTTAAGAAACCACGCTAAAATTAGTGAGCAGTTTTAGCAGTCTATGTGGATTTGTTTTGTTTTTTCAAAAGTGCTTGCACCACCAAAATAAGTCGTGTTTGAATGTCATTTCTGACCAAACCTACAGACATACTGTCTTTTAGTGGTAACCTGCTAATCTTTCTAAATGTTATTTTTTTGTGTCCTTGTTTGGTGCTAAATGCTCACTGCTGGGATGTTTCTGCACTACACTTCCTAGAGATTGCCTGTCAGTCAGACACTGTGGGCGGTGCTGTGATGTCTTCTTCCTAGGATTCTCTGTGAGCCTGTCTGAGTGCTGTCAGTGTGTGTGTGTGTGTTTGTGTGTGTGTAAACACAGGAACTTAGTTTCACACACAAAAACACACAACCACAGGTGTGCATGCACACACATATGCATGCATGCCGCCACAAATGGAAACATGCACAGGCAGTCAGACTCAAACACACTCATGCAAATATGCATGTCCATATACACCCACACACACACACACAGCAAAGCACTCTGCGCCTCTCTGTGGATACTGATGTGTAGTCGGAAACTGTGTGTGTGTGTGTTCTGTGTTTGCTCACAGGTTCCAACTGAACAGCGGTTATAAACATAGCGCTCTACCATCAGGCCTGCTTGCACCTATTTGCCAAAATCCTCCCGAGCAAAATCTGAGTTGACATTTTCAAGCACTGAATTAGCAGAGAAATTAGGCTAGTGCGTAGATGCATGCTGCTGAGAAGGAGCAGGAGAGCCAGAGAGAGACAGTGGAAATGAAAGAGCGACATAGGGAGAGAGAGAGAGAGGGAGAAGGAGAAGGAGAGAGCAGCTTGTTTCACAAAAGGCCACAGCTAGAGGAAGACATCTATTCGCCCTCGTGCCACCGAGGCACACAATGCCATTAACCTAATGAGTCTTTACATAGTAATTAAAGGTTCCCCACTGAATGATACTCTCAGTCTCTCTCTCTGTACTGAAGGGGAATTAATTATTAGTATTAATCAATGATGTTATCTGTGGGTGTTACTTGGTTAAGAAGGGAGACGGGCAGACAGTGGCATTTAGCTGTGATTAATGAAGTGACCTTCCCTACAGCCTTGGCTGGGCTCTAGAAAAATCTATTCCATTTCAAAGTGACCTCCGGGGGGATGGCTGGTAGGTGCAACCATACAGCTCGGCATCCAAATGCACTGAAAACACACACAGGCACACATGCACGTGCACACGGCCGTGTGCACAAGAGCTTCACGGTGGGAGGTGAATGATGCCGGCGTTGCTAAACTTCAGGAGGTAACACCTACCATTTGTGGTTCTGGGCAGAATTCAAATCAGTCATGGTAGTTTGGAGTACTTCATTGTCTGAGGGTGACAATGTGTTAATTTTTTGTGATGAGGTAGTTATTAAATGAAATGCATCTTATATTCAGTCTATACTGACAAATGATTGAAAATAGTCTTGTCATTTTAGCTAAATTTAGCAAACTGAACCCGTCCCTGTTAAGATATTATCCCTCAAAGCCTTAGCACACTGTCCACTAGCATGCAAATGTGGTGGCAGAAGTGGCAATAATAATGATATTAATGGGTGCCCAAAGACTTCTGAGATATTTCCATATTTTGTCCTATGGGCCTCTGTTGGTAGAGCATGGCATTAACATTTTTATGTGGGTACCATTCCCATTAGGACAGAACAGGCCAAGCATGTGGGCTGTATGAATTCTTCACGGTGCAATTCACAACAGCAGAGCTGCCACACTAAAAGGTCCACCAAACAGACACTGAATACAGCACTTTATTCGCCAGTGAGTGGAAAGGCAGGAAAGGCAGGGGAGAGAGAGGGGATGACATGCAGGGCTTGGCTCGGATTTGATCCCAGGCTGCTGCAGTAAGGACTCAGCCTTGATAAGTGGTACGCACTCTACCATGTCAACTACCAGGATGGCCCGATATAATTGCTTATAGATTGTCAGTAAAGACAAATACTCTGTGAATGAGAGTTCTTCCACAGTGTGTGCACATGCATAGTCCACAGCTGAGGGCTAACATGCAGCACGTGAAGCACCTGCTAAGATGAAGTAACTCTCCGTACCAGAAGGGGGCACTAGTCTCAATAGAGTCAACTGGCAGCCTCAGGATCGTGGAAAGATGAGGAGGCAAACTAGCATCAACCCTTCATTTTCATGCCACTCTAAGTCTGTTCAAACTGTTATGCTTTATGAATCAGGAAATTGTCTTATGAGACGCTGCAGTTTGCACTGACATTGTCTGCCTGAAGCTGCTTTGCTATCTGCTGGTGGTGGCATATTCCATGGGGGGATTTTTTGCATGCTTGAATCATGCTCTATCCATTGAGCTGACACTTCAGGACTTGTCTTTCAGTATGGATATATTTAGATGTTCCTGTCTTTCCTGCCTCCTTATTGTGAAAATGTCACCTAATCACCAAGGAATTGGTAATTCACTGTGCGGGCACTTGTTTGCCTCAATGTTGTGATGCCATCCCAACACCTGTTTAGTAGATGTGCATACCTTGACTCTTCTGAATCCTTAGCATGGTTCCCATGTGGATCTTGGACCCAGGATCCCCAATTACTCGAGCTGTCTCTTTTGTGGCCTTTGGGACATTCAGCCTCCACCAGCACTAATCATCTCTCCTTTCTTCCCAACAGTCTGTAAGGTGGCTAAGAGAGTTGCTGCCTCATTCTTTCCTGACATGCAGTTTGATGTTATCCATGTAAAGGACGTAGCTAATGGAAGCCCCATTCTTGAAGCTATATCCCTATCTGGTGACTTTGCTGAGGGGGTCAGAGTTATGCAGAACAGCAATGGGCATCACCTTGGTGTATACCGCATGTGATGGTCCCTTTTGTGTCTTGCCTTTGTCTTGTGTTGGCTTTTGGTGCCGCTCTCCACTGACCCACTGAGTACGATTATTTTTTCTGGCCCTCATGATGAGCCAGGAAAAAATCCCCCCCAAAACCCCAAAATAATAAGGATAAAGGATTTTTTTAGAAGACTATAGAGAGAGGGGGGCTCTTCCTGGCCAGTCAGAAGTTCATTTGGTGCCAACCAAGAGGGCAAATTATCAAATTAAATTAGCCAATTAGGCCAAAAATTGCAAATCATACATTACATACCGTACAATGCTCTGTTTGCATGCAATTCTTTACACCAAATCATTGCTGTTCAGGAAAATATTGGATATAATGAGGTAATTACTGGACTTTTGGACCCAGAGCACAATTGTTTGGCTATAAAATGCTTGAATTATGTTGTATCAGCTGTTTGGGGAAATTTAATGGACATTTTATGTTTCTTTGGAGCTATAAAAAGATGGCTAAGTTAATTTCAGTTGTGAGAAGGCATGGCTCTACATTGGCTCAACTCATTGTGTGTTTGGTGATTGTACCACCTTCAGTGGAGTTTCCGCTGATATGGGGTGAGACGAAAATGACTGCAAATTCATTTTTGGGGTCAGCTATTTCTTACCTGCTCTGTATTAATCTCAGACTGAACATGTGTATGGAAACAAATGTAATGCAGATACCTGAAAATGACAGTACTGCCATTCAGTTAAACATTCTGTAATTACTATTTATACCAACACCTAATAATTATATATTGATGAAATAAGACTTCTAATTTTTGAAGAAACATTTTATAATTTTAAGGCCCTAAGTTTAGATAACTTAAGACTTATTTAGACTGTTAATCGTGTGCAGATGCTTTACGGTAATAAAGTGGCAGTGCAACATTTGGACTTGCAGGCGTCTGTCACAGATGATTCATCGCCACATTGTCAGCCATGATGGCCAAGATTTGACCATCCTCTCAGAGCACAAAGCACTTTACAATCCCAGCTGAGTCCATTCAAGATGACTGTCACCAGATCTGACCCAGCATGAAGTTGACACAGAATAACCCCTCAAATGAAAATGAGGGGGGAAAATACATAAAAAACTAATTTCTCTAAGCCTTGCAGATGTTTCATTTGTTTTTAATAGATTAACATTGAGTAACAGATGGGTAATACATGCACGCACACACACACACACACACACACACACACACACACACACACACACATACACACACAATGCCAGTGAGAGTTAACACACTACTGCTCATCAAAACGCCGATTACCATCTCATATGAGGCTGGTGTGCTGCCCACACAATGACAGCTCGCCATACAGGACAGCAAGTCCCCATGGAGCCACTTTACTGAGCCTTAGAGGCATGTAAGTCATTGTGCCACATTTAATCTCACCCACTCATTAATGATGTTTGTGGGCCAGCACATGACAGACTTCAGTTTGCCATTGTTTGTTGGCTGTGTTGCTTCAGCACACTAAGCCAGTTCTAATAGATTATTTGGCAAGCTACTACTGCTTTTCTGGAGTGTACAGAACACTCTTGGTGGACTGACCTTCAGTATAATGACCCAGCGTTGGCCATCTTAGTCCTTATAAAGTATTCAGGACACTGACTTTACATTCATGAGTATGAGACTGAGGAAAAGGGGGTAATAATGAGCTTTAGACAGGCAAGTGTATTCATTTGTGTAAATGATGACCCAAATAGTGTCAGACGGTACAGTCTCATCTGAGTGAAAGACTGGAATGGGAAATTTGTTCCTTTGTGGACAATATGTCACTGTCTGTATTTTCAATGCAACTTAAATGCCGATTATATTGCAGCAATGGTAGAACATTGTGCCATTATTAACCTATGTTAACGCCCAAAGGAGAAAAGTGCTGCTAATTGCTGATCAATACAATTTTAAATCAATGTAAAATTGCTCTGTGGTCAATGAAGTGAATCTAAAATGGAGTCACATGCTTTGTCTTCTCTTCTTAGCTTCTGTCAGGAAACTGGCTGCAGCAGTATGGACGATCTGAATATTCCTCTGGGCTAGACAGTGTCCAGGGAGGTACAAAAGTCAAAATATAATGAGATAAAGCGCTTATTACACGTTTCAGGTGATTCAGAGACAAAAAAAAAAAAAACAAGCTCCAGTTTGAGTTGTAGAAATCTGTCTGTTTCTCCAGGCTAAGACTGGCTTTGAATAATGGGCCCAATAATGATAAACTCAGACTCATCTTCAATCAGCTGTAAGAAATCCAGCTTTGAATATCCAAAACAATATTGAATTCAGGTATTAAGAAAATTGTATTAGGAAAAATGTCTTCACTGAAGCATATAGGTCTTTACTTGGCATGTAAATTTAAATTCTAAATAAAGCTGAGCAGTAAAACTGTAGTGAGATGTTGTAATGTCACAGGCATAGCGATAAATAACTTCACTCTCCTGCTTCAGCAAAGGCGCATCACTCTGAAAGCTGAATGCAAGTTGTGTGTGTGAAATGCTTTTCTAACACTAGCTCTGTAATAAAATGTGCCAAACATGGCAGCAGACGTGTATATAAGTTCATGAGTAAAATCCATCTGTATATGTGGGTGTCTTACCAGTGGGCCCGCATGCTTTTGTGACTCCCCATGTGTGACCTCATGTGTTTAATACTATACACAGCACTTCACAGCACACATGCCCTCCCATTTGTATGCATGAGGTTGTGTTTTCACCTCAACTTGCGTAAAAAAATACCTTAAAAGGGTGCTTGACATTTTGTGTTGATTTTCTGCAGCATCATTTAATATCATGAATATCACATTATCCAAGCCAGCACTATTCATATCAACAATAGGTAATAACAATACATTTTATTTGTGGGCCCCGTTCAAGACACAGCAATAAAAGCAAAAACAGTAAAGTGAAACCATTAAAAGCACAAACTGAAGCACAATAAGCTGCATAATTTGTGTTGATTAATCAGTATCAGCAATTCTAAATTTAATTATGGCGGAAACACAATGTGATATCTGGAAAGCTGCAGGTCTAACTAAGAAACTTAGTGCTCAGGATAAGTAGCACATCAATTGTGGTAGTAAATATGCCGCAAAAATTTTCAGTTAATTGCCATTAAGGTTAGACTGACATATCAGTCTCTTTTTCAGAGACTGGCCAGTCAGTGCTGTCAGCCGCTGATATGATGGATGCAGTTTGATTACTTATTTAGAGCATCATTAAAAAATGCCACACTGTTTGCCAATTGTAACCTGAAGTAAATCTAAGTAGTAGACGTAAAAGAAGAAGAAGAAGAAAGAAGAAGAAGAAGAAAGAAGAGACAGATAGGTCTATCTGCGTACTGGCAGTGCAACATGACACACCCCCTGTGTAGACAGAATAGAACAGTGGTCACAGTTTGGGCAGGTTGAGGCATTAAATCTACATGGTTAAGGTTAGGGAAAGGTTATGATTTGAATTGAAGTTCTTTGTCATCACGATTCAGGTTAGGAAACGGTCATGGTTTGGGTTAACATACTTCATTGTTGTCATGATTAATGTTAAAAAAAGGTCATGGTTTTGGGTTAACATACTTCAGTGTCGTGGTTATGGTTAAGAAAAGGTGATGATTTGCGTTAACATACTTTGTTGTTGTGGTCAAGGTTAGGAAAAGGTCATGGTCTGTGTTATCACACTTTGCCATCATGGTTAAGGTTAGGAAAAGATCATGGTGTGGGTTAACATACTTTGTCATCATGGTTAAGGTTAGATACAGGTCGTGGTTTGGGTCACTATTCTTTGTTGTTGTGGTTAAGGTTAAGAAAAGTTCATCTTTTGGTTTAATACACTTCGTTGTCATGGGTCATGGTTTTTGGCTTTAAGTATCACTTCACATGGAAATCGAACTCCAGTCTCCTACCTGACTGTCCACTGACCTCTCCACCACCACAACCACAGCCTCACAGATCTACTTACACAGTTCTGTATGTTAACATGCGTCATTCTCCTACTAATCCATGCCATCAGGTGGTGTTTCTTGGGTACCGTATTTCACCAATTAATCGCCCGGGTGTTTAATATGCCAAATCAACATGGACCCCGGGCGTTTAAAAGAACCAGGCGGCTATTCGCTGCAGACCTTTATTTATTTTTGCACAGACCTGCACCAGGCCATTACCGTGATGACAGTTACCGTCCAACATATTTATAGTCGGGCAATTTAAGATTACGGTACACCCTTTTTTTCTAACGTTAGCTAGCGCTCTTATTTTGCCAGAAAACAACACAATAACAGTGCCGCACTGTTATTGTGCGGATAACTGTTTACTTCTGCAAAAATAAGGTGAGTAGCCTTATTTTGGGTTACCTCATTACGATGCAAATAATCGCCCTGGCGGTTATTCGGATGGGCATTTAATACGCAAAATGGGTGCAGACCCCAGGCGTTTATAAGAACCCGGCGGCTATTTGTGGCCAGGCGATTAATTGGTGAAATACGGTATGTCATGTTGTAAAATGAGTGTGTTGTGTTGTACTGCTGGTACGTGGTTAGACCCTTCTCAAAGGAGAAGAAGAAGCAGAAGAAGGATTATTTTCAGTACTAAGAATAGAACTTTTTACAGTGTCCCAGTGCTATTTCACACAATTATACACCAGGAAACAGTGGATATTTGGTATGATAATGGTCAAACTTAAAATACTGAACATAAGTTTAAAAACACTGATTATCAGCAGCTTCAGTTCAACCAATCAAAAACTATATCCCTCAGACCCTTATTGCTATTGCATCCCCCCACCCCCTCCCCCGTGCAAAATCAGTGTTTTTTAAAATACTTGCCAGAATGGCAATGATCTGCATATGCTGATGCCAGCAACAGACTGTAGGCTTTTTATTTGGTAATGTTGAACTGCCGTGTCTGCGCTGCCTGTGGTAAGAACCATTATGGGTGTTACCTTGTGCACACATCACATTACAGTATTGTGTGTCCTTGATTGGCCTATAAATATACAAATGTGCATCTAATACATTAATATAAAGAGGCAGAGAAGCCGCATCAATTGCTTCTCTTAGCTCTACTTATTGTGTGATAAAAATAATCTATTAAGGGATAAATTCATTATCCAATTAGAAGAAATCCTAAGGCATTATTCTGTTAAACAGCAACTGACAATGTACTTTGCGTTTCTGGGCACATATCATCGTGTGGTGTATTTTCCTTATTTCCACGAATAACTGGCCAAGTACAGATGACATGATGTCTCACTGAGATATTTCCAGCAGCTACAGCAGCGTTTAATAGGATACATTTTCAGCCATCAAAAACGTCAATGGTAAACATCAGTTTTTTCATGCCAGCCGCGCAGAATCAAACAGCAAAGGCCTCTTCCTAGACTCACCCCTTTGCTCCGGCATTAAACAATCACACAGAGGGAATTCCATCATCAAAGAGCCAATTTATCCACTTACAGTTGGTACAGCAGGTCAGAACGCAATCACATGCTGTGTTTTGAGTAAGGGACATGACACTTGCTTCTTCTTGACAGTAAAAATAATCTCTTGCCATTTTTGCTGCTATAATGTTGTTGCTGTCTCCGCCAACACATAAAACCGAGTGGTGTACGCAACAAGTTCAGGCAAGTTTTCTGAGAATCGTTATTCTGGCAAACATAGAAAAACACTTACTGAAGTAGGTGAGTCAGGGGGGAAAATTAAGGGAAATTAGGTTCACCAAAAATGTAAGTTACAGCAATTCATACAAAACAATTTCCTGAAATGCACTGAGCATCACAGATTGATGACGTCCAACCGTTAACTGTTTGAATATCTTAGGGTGAAATTTTCCTTCAATTCTTTGGCAGAGTGTGGGGCTGTATGGTTACCTGGGTGTTATATGAGTCCACATGCTGGTGAAATCTCCTCATTAGTTGCTCTGTGCTCCCCTGGGCTGCTAATCCACAATACTGCATTTGTGCCTCTCCATTCACTTCCATAGCCGCAAAACAGCTCCCAAAATAACACTAGGCACATAAATGAACGCAAACAAAGTGGATTTTGCCAAGATAAAAAGTGACAACTCAAGGTTGGGCGAGATAAAGAAATAAAGAAATTGCAGATACACAGTAAACAGTAAAGTCAAACATGGTTCATTGATTCTTACTGTTATGACCAAAGTAGAATATAAAAAATGAATGATAAAAAAGCAATAAGTTCCACTGCCCTTTTTTTATTAAACAGCTCTTTCCTTGTTATTTATTTATTTTTTTTTTTAATGTTATTGGTATTTTTTTTTTTTTATTAGAAAGTAGATCCGGCAGTTAGTGGCTGCGGGACATTTCTGCATAGTAGCCTCAAGCCAGGAAGAAACGGCCTGATTTTACTCCCAAATAACTGTAATTATATTGTTTTTTATATTAATCCGCTTTGTTCGAATTCATTTATGCACTAAAAGTGTTATTTTGGGAGCTGTTATAGAAGTGGATGGAGAGATAGAAATCCAGTATTGTGGATTAGCAGCCCAGGGGAGCACAGAGCAACTAATGAGGAGATTTCACCACCATGTGGACTCATAACACATCCAGGGAACTAGACAACCCTAAACACTCTACTTGTTGAAATTCAAATTTGATGAATGTTTCTAAATTTTATTAGAGCATAGTGATGCCAAGTAATGCCATTACACTTGTTAATTATTTCTCACAGTTTTTTTTTTTTAACAAAATAAAACTAAAGGAATCTTACTGAATCAGTGGGCTAATTCAAACCTGAGCTCTCAGCAGATTCTCCAAGAATCTAATGACTTGTAACATTTTTCTATTGCACACACTTACTTTGCAAATAAGCAGTGCTACTTAAAGCTTAGAGGTGTTGTCTCCATGGCTGCCATACAAAAAAACACCTCAACTTGTTATGATAATAATAATAATAATAATAATAATAATAATAATAAAACTTATTTGTATAGCACCTTTCAGTTGCAGCTTAGTAGTGCTTCACAATAAAAAGAAGCACATTTGAAACACATTGAATAAAAATAAAACATTAAAAAGAATAAAACAGCACAGGGTGTAATTAAAAAAGGAAAAGGCAAATAAAACAATAAAAGACAACATATAAAGTACATTAGACTCTAGGTAAAGGCTTAGAGTGAAAAGGTAGGTCTTTAATCTTCTTTTAAAGATATCTAGTGAGCTGGCTATGTGACCTTCCAGCTAGAAACCATGTCGCTGTCAGTGCTAAGCTACCTTTCACTTGATAACGATGAATGGCATAATGTATCATTCTCTCAAGTCTCGTCTGAGTCTGTGGCAGCGCTCTGTAAATGTTAGGCGTAGCTCCCATAACAACAACCAACCTGGAGCCAACAATTAGTATTGAAACTGTAAATGGTGAGAAGGCCGCCTGTGTGGTGGAGAGCATTATGTCACAGTGTGTTAGCGTCCAGGCTAAAAAGTGTTACTTACGCCTGTCATGGCCGCCCTGGCTGCCTGTCAGATCAGCCGTGAGGTGACAGTGATGAGTCTTGTCTGTCCAGCTCACTGGCCCAGAAGACCTGTCACCTGTCACCACACACACACACACACACACACACACACACACACACACACACACACAAATAAAATCTACTCTGAAGCTTCTCCATACTCTCATATTACTCTGTTAGGCATACTGATATTTCTACTACTTCCACTTACTTAACGCTGCAGAGATCTCAGTTTTTTCATGTCTTCACCTTGTACGTAAATTCCCTTGTGTGTCTCAGTGTGTTCTGCAGCTGTTAGGTTTTGCGTTTTTTTTTTTGTTTGTTTGTTTGTTTGTTTGTTTTTTATTTAACTGCGAGATCATTCAAGGTTTCTTACCATTTATTTTTAGAGCTGCTATAAAGTCTTTTGACATTTTATGTTAATGCTAGCGTACAGCCATCACTCAGCACACTGCAAAAACATTACCATGTGGCATTAAATGCTGTCACGCAGCGTAAGCGGAGGCTAAAATGTTAACATTAGCAAACCAAAATCACTAAATATCTATGTTAAAGAGTGACTCAACAAAACACACACTTCATGGGTTGAAACTTTCAGCCATGTTACATTTCTGGCCACAGCCAATCAGTGATGTTGCAGCAGGGCTTTTTTTTTTTTTTTTTTTTTTTTTTTTTAAGTGAGTGCCAGTGGCAAAGTGTCTGCAGCTACATTACTGATTATGTATGTCCGGAAGGGAAACATGCCTGAAAGTTTCAACCCCTAGAGGGCACTGCAGCAGAACATATCTGCTAGTTTGCATGCGCATTTAAAGTACTCTGTTAAGCACTGGAACCTGTGATCTAGTGGCAACACATGGATGGTTTTTGAGAATATTTTTTCATCAGTAAATTGACCAATAACCCAATTTCTCAAAAACTGGCTCTGTTCCTCTGAAGCATTCTACTGTAGAAACTGTTGAATGCTATGCAGAAACTCCAAATTTCACTCTGTTCTTATTTATGTCCTAATTTACTTTGATGTATCTCATTATTTTCTGCAGCAATAACCCAGACTACTCATGGGGACCATTACAGTTTCACTCTAACTTAACTGTTCCTTCCCGGTCTCATCTCTGTCCTTTTGGATGGCCCTGCTCCAAGCCTCTGCCACCCACCCTGCAGCAGCTCAGCCTACATTTCTCTTTCCCACCGCCCTCTCTGTTCATCCTCTTCCTCCTCTCTTCTCTCCTCTCCAGTGGTCCTTGTCTAAGTGCGTATTTACGTCTCTCTCTGAGGTTCAGTGTGTTAGTGCCAGATGACCCGAGGCCGCCCATGACCAGTGGTCCACAGCTAAAACGATAAGGCAGAAGACTTCTTTCCTCAATGCATTTCTTTTCCTCTACTCTCTTTACTTCCATTTGTTTACTTTCCTCTTTACCTTTCCTTTCCTTTCCCTCCAAGAATGTATGAATATTCCTATTTCTGTAGATGTGTTGAGGCATTGGGGTGGCATCTCTTGGACCGCACTAGACTTGTTTATGCTCCATAATTCCAACAGGAATTTGACAAGATCAGCTGGTGGCTTTACATCATAAGCTTCTAAAATAATATGTGGGATGCCTCAGGGTTTAGTTCTTGGGCCTATATTGTTCTCTTTTTACCCAGTACCACTGTAAAAATTATTCATCAGCTTCATATTGAGTTTCACTAATATGCAGATGACATTCACTTGTATCTCTCAATTAATCTGAATGATCTTACATAATTGTTTGGTTCACAGTTTTCTGTTAACCAAACAGCACCCCCCATGTAGAATATTTTCACAATTTGTACTTTTTTTCATGACAATAAATGGGTTATTCATACCTCTGCAATGGCAGAGTATTCTATTGTATTGCCTTGAGATGGTAAGACTGCTGACTATGACTAAATTTATGTCAGACATTGCACTCTCTAAGTCACATGTCAAAATTATCATTATCATTATTGTCAACATGAATCCCATGTTTCACAGCTTGCACCCTGTAAAGATAAATAATTTAGAGGAAGAGAATGTCAGCACCAAATTTTGGCTTGCTTAAAACAATCCTCTGTATTTGTTTGTTTGTTTATTGGTTGATTTATTTTCAGTTCTGCCTTGATCAAAATGAAGAAAGTTGTAACAGTGAACTCATTTCTTATTCATATATATCCTTTTTTCAAGGGAATCTGTCGATCCTCAAACATTAATTTCACATTAATTTCATGTTTTGGGTTGTTAACCTTTTGTTAGTCATGATGGTGGTGCAACTCAAAGGGGATTTTGACACGTCTGTCAGGTCTTCAGATGTTTCCCCAGCTGATGTTGTTTCGCAGAGACAGTCGGCAGCCCTCTTAGTGTACTTTCCCACTAATACCCATGCAAGTCAATGGGGAACCGATGTATTTTGTCCCCAAATCAAATCCTACGACATCTTATGCAACCTAATGGAACAGCTTGCAAATGATTTTGAGAGAAATGGTCCGTGTCCCCATTGACTTTGACTGCAGCTTGCAGCCATCTATTGGCTTCCAAAACCCCCAGAGAGTTTTAGTTAACCACATCTGGTCTCTCTCTTTATTGGGATTCATCACAACAAACCCTTTGGTAATTAAAAAGACCGTCCTTCATGTCAAATCAAAAACATGACTGATGGCTATTTGTAATCTTTTGTGTGTGTGTGTAGGCCTATGCATATGTGTGTATGGGTAGAATGCAATAGAAAAATCTGATTAATGATGCTCATCTCGCCCTCCTTTGGCTGTCCAAATGTAAACAGAGGACTCAACTGTTTGCTTGCAGCGTAATTAGTCAGTGGTGACAGGTCTCTCTCTCTCTCGCTCCCTCTCTTCTCTCTCTCTCAGCCTTTCTTGTCAACAGGACAGATACACACCATGCTGTCAACAAGCCTGATAGCCAGCACTGGCAGAAAGGTTAGGATTTACATAAAATATAGCAATCTGCTTACACACACTCCTCATCAGAGAGCATTCCCATTATTGTGTTTTTTTTCTCTTTGCCACTTCTTTCTGTGCTCTCTATCTCTTTATTATTTCTCTTCTCTAATGCAGACGCCATCACACAGACTGATTCTCTCTCTGTCTCTCTCTCTCTCACACACACAAAACACACATACAGAGGCGAGCATGGTGCCTGCACCCTCAGACTCGCGCACACTCACAGTCATAAACATTCATCTGTGTTGAGCAGCGGGTACACAACAAAATAATGGTCATCTGTCACAGTCAAGGTAATCTAGTTCTAGAACATGGTGTCCTATATATACACTATACATATTACCCACTGTGGCATTGCGCAAACACTCTTGTCATCAGATTATATTCTTTAACAACCAGAAAGCTAAAAAAAAAAAAAAAAAAAAAGCTAGTCCTTGAAAAGCAGCAGTGGACTGAACCATTTGTTTTCCATAGTGCCATGAAATCTGCTATGCTTTTGTACACTGTTAAATCTCTGAAACCTGAATGAAGTTATTTCTTCAAGAAATATTTAAAAATCATTACTTTGCTCAATGAAGACACCTCCTCTTTTGTCAGAAACCACAAAGTCTTCCCTTAACAACAAACATGCATTAAAATACTGCATGAATGAAACTGTTTTTCGTGGCCAATGTTTAAAAGATTTTATTTATTTGTTTAATTAATTTATTTATTTAAACAGAACCAGAAATATTCTATTGATCCCCTCGCAGACATTGGGTAATTTATTTAGGCAAAGTGGACCCACATGCTCACGGACCATGCAAAACCGACCTGCAGTCCACTTTTGGACCGAGGCCCACCAGTTGAGAACCACCGATTCACATAACAGTCATCAAGGCAGTGTGGAGATGGATGGTGAGCAGTGAGAGCTGCTGCTATTCAAGCAGGGCGGAGAGCTCAGTTACCGTTTGACTACACATTAGAACGGGCACGACACATGATTTAAACATCTCTGAACAAAACGCGGTGACTTTGCTCTGTGCCCTACCTCCTTTCCCCCGCTTTGGTACATGCTGGCTCCGTATTTTCAAAGCGCTACATAAATAAAGTTGACTTGACTTGAACATTGGATGATTGCTGGTGCCAGGTGCGCCGTTTCCAGCATCTTGAAAATGGCCGACCTCCTGGGATTTTCTAGCGTGAAAATATCGGGTGTTAATCAAGAATGTTGCAGCAAACACTATAAGCCATGCCCATTCACTGCTGCCAGCTAGGAACAGGAAGATGAAGCTACAGTGTACACCAAAACTGGTCAACAGAGGTTTTTCCCAGCAGCCATTTTGACATGAACTAGCAGGTAACCACAGGTGTTACTGATGACATTAATGAAGGTTCTGCTTCATGCCGGTGGAGCAGAGTCTCTCCACTGACCCAGAGTGAACAACAGCAGCAGCCTGGCTCTGTTACCTTGGTGAAGTAATATGTAACACATGTGGTTACCTGCTAGTTCATGTGGAAATACCTGCTGTGAAAAAGGTCATTGAAAGAAAAGAATTAAACACTGCCCGGTCCACATCCATACAACTGAATCCAATTCAACTGAGAAAAATCAATTAAATAAAAAATTGAAATTATATTACATTGAAATGATTAGTTTTATTCATAATTTTATTTATTTCATTTAATTAATTGATTTTTTATTTAATTTCTCATCTTTTTATACATAAAATACAATCCCTGTGTAAGTCTAAAGTTGCACAATATTCATAATTTTGAATCACAATATTTACACAATCACACAATCACAATGATTACCGAATCGCAATACACATTGAATTGGCACCTAAATATCATGAATATCATGTATCGTATCACCCGTTCCCATCTCTAGCCAGCTGCTGGTGTAATGGCAGGGTATACAGCGAGCATCTTAGTACAAACGGAGCATCATTTAAATACCACAGGAACACTGTTGTTGCCCACAGGTGCACCCCTCCATGGCCACAATCTACCCTTTTTCAAATGTCATCGTCTCAAGATGGTTCAGGAACACGACAGGGACTTTTTTACTTCAGTGACCTGCACAGTCCACAAACGTCAGCCCCCGGCAGCACTTCTCTGAATGAGGTGGAAGTGGATGTTTTCAGTGTGAATAGGCCAGTGGACATTCTGCAGGAGCTGTGTGATGCTATCAGGCCAGCATGGGCCATGACAGCTGTGGGGTATTTCGAATGCAGGCCTCAAAGAATATATGTTGAAGGCAAAATGGGGTCCCACCTGGGCCCGTCTAGGTGTATCTAATGAAGTGGATATTGAGTGTATATGATGAATATTTTGGATTATTCTTTTGGTGTTTTCACAGCATCATTACATATCTTCTGTAAGACTCAGAAGAACAAAGAACCCAAACTGGGACAAACCTGCAGCAGCACAGTTGACATGCTACCACCGCTTGAGCAGTTGTCAGAGCTAATGAAGCGTGCTCTCTTGGGCGGATGGTGGATCAGTGACTCACATTGCCACATATTGCTATTTTCATGTGAAATTGCTCCAGTTTTGGTGATTTTCATGTTTTAACTTCAGCTGAAGGATTACATGGTACTCTGTGGTGAGAAAAATCCTTACAACCCTTGGGCTGATGAAACCCTTTCAAAACACACTGCTTAAATTCAAAGCTGTATGGTGGTCTCGCTAAAAACAAGGCTGTTTTGTTTTAGTGCTGAAATGTGGAGTGGAGGAGAGAAAAACGACCATTTAAAGGTGCATACAGCATTTTAACAGCAATAAATCCTTAACGTAATTAATTACTTTTAAGACATTGATGTAATTGCTGTAAACAAATTGGATCATCGCTGAGAAAACTGGCAGCCTCTACTGGCCTCTACACACTGCTTTTACATCGTGCAATACTGGCTCAAATTTGGCAGGAAATCTGCCAGGATTGTGTTTCACCACAAAACAGGAAGAGGGCGCTGTTTTTCCAGAATAAATGGAGCTAAGGCAAAAGAGTTTCTGGTGGATTCTTGCAAATGATGGAAGGAGAGTGAATGGGAAAAAGCTCTTCAAACATGTTTATCCTCCTCGGGCGGGTGGGGGGGCAGGAAGCAACAGGGCTGATGGGAAATATGGTCTTAATTCTGAGAAACACCTGCTGTAGCACTAATGTGGCATAGAGGCAACAATTCATTTATACTCATTACTCATTTCTGTATGGTTATTAAGGTATCAGAATTAATTTGATGATGTTCTAGTGATTTAATTTTTTTTTTTTTTTTTTTTTAAATATATGTTCATGAAACAGATCTGACTTTTGTGCAAGTCTGCATGCAGCCATAGTGGCACTGAGTTTTTCAATCCTTCATCCTACCACCCCTCGGTCCTGCTCAAAACTATCCAGATCCGGCTCTGAGGTAGGAGAGAGAGCCGGCGTTAGTCAATATTTTCCCTCAGATTTCTCCCCACTGATGCGCCACCCACTCCCATGAATGCCAAATAGTCCCTTTATTATCTCTGCATTTACATGATTTTGAGGAGCAGCTTTTTCGTTATCCCTCCACCCCTCCTTCCTGCTCCTCCACCACCTCCCTCTCCTTCGTTTTCCGCCCTCCCCCTCTGCTATCAAAGTGCTGTATCATTACGCTCGGGATAATCCCGATCCCCTCCCTCCTCCTATGAGTCTTGAGCCTCACCCTTCAAATTTCTCTGTTTTACAGGGTAGGGTGTGTGTGTGTGTGTGTGTGTCCTTTTTTGTGCCACTGCAAAATGATGATGAAACCATATGGAGAATGGTGGTGTTAGGAGGGAGGAAGGGAGGAGTAGAGGAGGTGGGGGGTGGAGGGGGTCGCAGGGAGGGAGATAGGGAGACGGTGGGGTGGGGGGGGTGTTACATGGCCGCGTAAATGACTTCTTAGCAGTGCAGCGAGATGTGAAGGACAGACTGACGTGAGACGGTGTGGCGAGCAAACTAATGAGCTACACATCTCACACCAAGGAGCGAAAAAGAAAGAAGGGAGAGGGAGGGGGGTGAAGAGAGAGAGAGAGGAGAGAGAGAGGGAGATGGAGCAAGAGGGGAAAAGGCGATGACGATGGAGATAGAGAGATGGGAGACGGGAAAAGAGAGAGGGGGAAAGAAAGGAGAGTGATGGAGGGAAAAATGAGCAAGGCAGGGAGATGAGAGGGAGAGAGGGGGGCCTTCCATTTGCAAAGTTAAGAAGAGAGGAAGAGAGGGAAGAAAAGACTTTGGGGAGGAAAGGGGGGGAGGGGTGGGATAAAGACTGACATGAAAAATGACCTTTCTCTGCCAGCTTTTCTCATTTATCCTTGCCATGACAATGAACAATAAAGTTAGTTTCAGTGAGATACTGCATGGCGTGCAGCGCTTCACAGACAGCACATACCTTTTACTTTTTTTTATTGTGGCTTTCACAGATTTCTATTCATCTGTCAGCAAATGAAATACGCATTTGATGCAATCTTCCAGGTTCCAAAGGGATGTACGGCATTAGCGTTAGATATATAGGGACAGTGCTGATCTTTTATTGAGAATCACATATCAGCCAGTCAGCGCTGCTCACCTCTGATATGATTCAGTTTGTTTGATTACATATTTATTGTACAGCTGATCAGTACTGCAGTGGTTGTCTATGGGAAGCCCTTAGAGGACCATACCAGCGAATTGGTATGTTCAGTGGAATATCTGTAAAATATATACACTTCATGTTGCTGCTAATCTTTTCCCAAAGGCAAGCCGTCATTTTTCCTCCCTTTTATCCAGCCACTGGTTTCCATTCACTCCACTATGATATGAAAATGAACTTTCTGAGCCTTCATCACTGTAATGAAGTCGTCCACATTCATTTTCCTAAAAGCAGCAGCACTGTTTTGTTTTTGGATGGAGTGAAACGGTCCCTCCGCCAGGAAAAATAGTTCCCATCGAAAGGTTTGTTTTACACAGACAATTATCAGTCCTGTGGTTTATAAATGCTGGTGACTTTGTTAGCTGCAGAGGCAGAGCATTATAAGGTGGATGTTTCAACTGAAAATTCAAAAGGGGCGCCCGGTAGCTCACGTGGTAGAGCATGTACCAGTTATCAAGGCTGAGTCCTTACTGCAGCGACCTGGGTTCAAATCCAAGCCCAGGCCTTTTGCTGCATGTCATCCTCTGTCTCTCTCTAATGTCACTATTAAATAAAGCAGAGAGGCCAAAAAAAAAAAAAAAGCTTTAAAAATTTTTTGATTGCACATTGTAAAATCTTGAGTACCACCGCATGATTTACAAAATAGTTTGTTTTAATGTAAAATGTGGGGAAACTGTAGTAAATGGACCAAATATTCAAATTCATAGGTGTGGTCCTTAAAGCTGAACTAATTATACTGAGACATTTTGACCAGATCTCTCACAAGTTTGCATGAACTTATTATTATTAGCAGTAATTATAATGAATATTGTATTGTCTTATTGTAATTCTAATTCTTATCAGCATGGTTTAACCCTTATAAGGGTCTGTGGGACCCGTTTTCACAAACAACAAACATATGTATTGTTTATATTACTTGCAATTGGGATGAAGTAAAAATCTGTATTTTAACAAAAAAAGGTTTGATTATTTTGAATTAAAAGCCCCAATTTGCAATGGGTCCATCAGATCAAGCAGGACTCCCTGTGTAACAAAAAAACAAATACTATATAAAGGTTAAATGGGAAGTTTTACTGCCCCGTGGTCTGAATGCTGTTTCAGAGACCTTTCTGCACAGTCTGAAAGGGACACAATGATGACAATTTGCTTTATACATTTTTGGTGGGAAAATGGTTAAATTTCTAGATACTGATTCAAGATTCAAGATTCAAGATTCAAGGTTTATTCGTCACATGCATGAATGTACAGGTACAGCAGCAGTGAAATGTAATTGCAACAACTCCGGCACTGTGCAAGTAAAAAATAAAAATAAAATAAAAATACAAATACAAATAATAATAATAACGGTAATAATAATAAAAAAATAAAAGAAAATAAGATAGAAATAAAGATAAAATAGAAAGAATATATGACATTCCTATATACAATGAACGACTATATACAATCTGCAACAATATACAAAAGGTACAAAAAGTACAAAACGTACAAATAAGTAGAGGAGTACAAATAAGTAGAGGTAAATAAGTAGAGAGTAACTGAATACAGTTACTGGCATCAAAATGTAAAACCCATTAAATGCTGTCATTTATATTAACCTCCTATTCATAGTCAGTGCAGCGGCTTTTGGTTTGACTTGGTTCATCAAGATTTGAGTCTACGTTCTGTGATTTTTGGTTTCATGTGAGATAGCTCTTCATGTTTACCCAATGAAGATTAAATTGTCCCATGTAGGAATATAGGAATGCCTGTATAAATTCTTAGATTTGATATGACCCCTTTAAGTTTGCTTTTCAATCATTCCATGTGGCTCAGACTCATAATATTGTCTAGTGTTTTTGCAAGGCCATGTTACTGTAGGTGGTAGCGTAACATAATTGGTTTATTCTAACCAGAGGTTAAAAAGGGCTAACGTGTGAATAATCAGCTTTTCCTCTCTCTCTCTCTCTCTGTGTGTCTCTATCTCTCTCTCCCACTCTCTGCGCCATGCTGATATATTATGCTATTTAAGTCTCCCTCTTTTCCTCTTTTAGTTGAGATAAGAGTTCATTTCCTCTGCCTTTCTGCGTCTCACATTATTGTAAAAGTCCTCCTTTTCATGCCAAGGAGCCTGGCAAATGTGTAAATTGCTTGTCCTGCTAATACTTTATTAGAGGCTGCTGGTGTGCATGTACTCCTTCAAACTCATTCTCAGTCGAACTCACTCACTCTCTCAATCAATCACAAATGCTCTCTGCAGCGCTCTCTGTTTACTGTAGCGATCATATGCACACACACACACACACACACACACACACACACACACCCTGAGTGAGAACACACTCCAGAAAATTTCCATCTTAAAATGTCATTTGGACTTGTATTCAATCTTAACATCTTAGATATATGTTTTTTCTTTTCTTATTGTGGAGAAATCTTTGCTGCTAACAGATAATAGCTTTGGTTTGGTTTTTGCACTGTCAATCAAACAGTGTGTGGCATCGTCAATGAAGTTTGGGTGTCTTGAAGTGGCGCCGTTTTCTTTGTCTGCTCAGCCGTGGTGGCCATCACTGCCCATGCTAACCACTCAGTTCTTCTTCGTCTGTGTAAATGTAAATGCATTCATGAACTGGCTGGTTGAATAACTCTTGTTCTCAATCAGCTGGCAGTAGAGAGTAGCAAAACAGACATCCATTGATATGAAAATGATGCAGATTATCATTTTTTATGTGCACTATGCAAGATTGCCAAGGGTCAGATGAAGTGAAAACCCTTTAGACTGAAATGACAGAAAGATGGAATAAGCCTGTAATTTGATGGCTGAGTCTGCATGGTTCTGATTGTCGATGTGACTCATTGATAGATTTTGTGCTTGTTCCATGATTTTTGTCTTCAGTGCAATCAACCCAAGGCAACTTTGTGTAATAACAGTAATAGTACTAGTTTGGTTTCTGCCACCCAAACTAAACTAAAACGAGATAGCCCGCATTCGATTAAAACCCGTTTAAAACTGCCTCATTGACATAAAATCCTGGATGTCCCAAAGCTACCTGCTTCTTAACAACTTGAAATTAAAAATTATCCTCTTTGGCTGTCCCAGCTCCAGACGTCTTGCAGAAAAAGGCCTTGGTAATTTAGCATCATAGATTGAACCAGAAACCTGGCAGTAATATTTGACAGTGACCCTGAATCTGATGAACAGGTAAAGAAAATGGTTCATCATGTTTTCTTCCACGAAAAAATATCTCTGAAATCAAATCATTTTTGTCAGTCTCTGATCTACAGACAGGAATTCATGCTTTCATCATCTCACATCTAGATTACTTGTTGTAGTCGTCACTAAGTCACTGATCACTTTCTCACCTTCAGATGGTTCAGAACACCACAGCAAGGATTTTAAATGAAACGAAGCAACACTGGCTGCTGGTTAAATAAAGAATTGATTTTAAAATTCTACGGATCACTTTTAAAACTTGGTTTGGTCTTCCCCCCACCTACGTTTCCTACAAGTCAGAGCACAGTTTGCGATCCTCAGACAGGACATTGCTGACTGTAGCTAAATTTACGCTGAAGTCAGAGGGTGTCCAAATCTGTGGAATGCACTTCCAGATGAACTGAGGCTTACCAGATCAGTAGGGTTGGGTCTAGGGATGCACCGATCTGATATTAGCATCGGATATCGGTGCCGATATCAACATTTTACCTGGATCAGGTATCTGTAAAAGCAGCTGATCTGTAAGACCATTCCTTCCCCTTTAAATCTTTGTGACACAGGCTATGTTGAGAGTTGATTGAGTTTAGCTGCAAACACAAGCAACATGGAGCGAATGAAAGGGTCTGCGATATGGAGGTATTTCACCCTTAGCACGCCAACTGGCTCGATGGCAGTTTGCAATGTATGTAAAATGAATGTTGCCAGGGGTGGTGGTAGCATTGCCAGATATAATACCACAAATGTAATCAAGCACCTCCAGAAACACCAGGCGAAGGAGAACGAGGAATTCCAGCAGCTGAACAGATCAAAGGGAGCCACCGCTGCTGTTGAGGTTTGTAGCTTCTTAAATCAACGATGAGCTGCCACAACCTTGCAGAAGCATTGGCTGGTGAAAATTTTGAAAGACTCACTACAGCTGCAGCGTCCGTAAAATCACTGCAGATGCAGAACGATGTCTTGATGACTGGGTGAACAGGTCCCGAGAGGCCAACATTTGAACTGTAACTGTAAACATTCCCAAGAGAAGCGAAATTGACGGGACGCAGTCGAGTTCATACCCGAGCTGCTGTGGGAGGTTGGGTGCTGATGTGTTGCTGAAGCCCCCCCAAAAACTTGAGAGAGCGCACCACACACTGTGCGCCAGATTTTTTAAAAACAAAAAAAGTTCCTCTGGTGTAGCTCTGTATCTCTTTCTTCATGCTCCATCTCTCTTTTCTGTTCTTGAATGTTCTGCAGTGACAGAGCCTCTCCCAGCTGTTAACACACTGTTATGCTGCCTGGCTAGCTAATGAGCAGTACTCAGTGTAATTTTGTAAATGTACAATAATTGGTGCTACAAATTGTTTGTGTGGCACAATCTGGCATGCGCCGTAGTGTTTAGCCTTGTTAAAGAAGTTGAGTTAACTTAACTGTTATGTTACAAAGTTACAACTGTTGTACCTGTTAGTTAATATGGGCCACTGAGGGGCGGTCGAGAGATGTGTGACACCTAGTGGCAAAATCCTGTGTTACCAATCCAGTCCAATGTTGGGCTTAATATCCAACTTACATCGGCCCAACCCTAGCAATCAGTATCTTCTTTTAAATTATTACTTAAAACACACTTTTTTTTTTTTTTAACTGTCTGACTTGTAATTGCTTAGGCAAACGTATTTTTAATTTATGAAAGTATTTTGATTAGTATTTAAACTAATTTGTTTTTATGCGAGTCATTTTGTTTTCACCACTTGTTTTTTGGTATTCTGCTTCAGTTATTCTCAATTGTTGTTCATTTTTGATTTTTATTTAAGGTGCAGACCCACTACTAATTTTGATTACTATGTAATTTCTAATTTAACATATTGTTAGTGTGTGTGTATGTGTGTTTTATTTTCTCCCCTGCTATTCTTGGTTTTATTCTGCTCTTCCATTTTTTATTTTATTTGTTTCAGTGATTGTTAAGCACTTAGTAAACTCTGTTTTTAGAGAAGTGAAGCTTATTATTATTATTACCCATATAGTGTTTTGAAGGACACACAACAACACAAATTTGTTTTTTTTTTTCTTTTTTTTCTTTGTTTTTTTTTTTTGAATTCATTAATAATAAAGGACTGGCTTCTCCAGCCCTTTTGCTTCCTAACTGGTGGAACTGCTTTGTTTCTGTAACATTACATTACAGTCTCATGTACCCATGCTGATTTGGAGGATCTAGAGTATTAACTTTCATAAGGAGCAGCTATATGCCACTATATGAATAAGAGCCCAAACTATCACTTTAAAGGTACACAATGCAAAATTGCTGAAGGTCAGTTGAATTGAGGTGAAAAATTATTGCAATGAGGTGATATTCTGTTTGTTTCAAATGTAGTTTCACTCGTCGAATAGGGCAGATCCCACTGTTTTTTTTTAACCAAGAAAATTACTCTTGAGTAATAGAAATTCTTGAAAGAAGTTGCCTTGCATTGTGACGTGGCAAAATTTGTCACTTTAAGACTCATTTCTAGTTTCCTAGTCAAGACAAAATGATCTGGTGAAATATTTTTGCACACATGCTTGCTGACAAATGCATAGACAAACACACATGAACTTGTCCAAAGATACACATAACTTAATTTACTGCAGACACAAACACAGCAGTGGAGGCTTGCCTGGGTCTTTGGGAAGAGGACAAACAGGAAATGTCATGATTGCCAGGAGCAAAGACCAAAGTCTGCCAGGAGGAGGCAAAGGAGATCACCTAATTGATTATAGACGGCATCTCTCCTCTAATAACAGCTCAGAACAGACTGCTGCATCAGCCCCCAACACACTGCATTAATCTGATGGCAAACATCAGGAACGTCTGTCTCTTACCTCCCCTCCTTTATGCATCTGTCTTTCCTCTTGCTTCATTTCCTTTCTCTCTCCCACTTTTATCCCGTTTCCCTCCTCTTTCCTTGTTTTTCTCTTCTAATCACTTCCTCCATCCTCTTTGCTGCTTCTCTCTCTCTCTCTTTCTCATCACCATGTTCCACTACAACGGATCCAAGCCAAGCCTTTAAGACAGATGGATGATGATGAATGGAAGGGGGGAAACTCTGTCTTTTCTGTCTCTCCCTTTCTTCCTTCCTTTCTTTCAGCCGGTCTTGACTTTGTTTTCTTTGATGCACTTTTGAAACTAATGACAATACGGCACCAGAAGGGAGATGATGTGCTTTCAAACGATTACAGCCAAAAGCTACCTCCTTGGCCATCGAACAACAGCGGAACAAAACTAGTCGGTCACCAGCTGGGTCGAGGCTGCGTTCTCCTCAGTTTGTTTGGAAATCAGAAGCGATGAAATGGTTGTGCTCAGAAAGTCGGCTAGGATCCCTCTCATGGGACAGCGACATGGAGCTGTCACCAACTTGTTACAGCCTTCCCAAGCCCCTATGATAATGATGTGACTCTGCTTGCATTTCCATGGGTAGTCAGGGATAAAGATCTGCGACATGGAGCTGTCGCCTTTGATGAGACGCAGATGAGACCTTGTGGGAGATCCCCCGAAGTCTCAAGATGGACTCCCCTTGGTCTCAATTATACCAGACTCCACTTGCCATTATATCTCTCTCACTCTGTCTCTCTCTCTCTCTCTCTCTCTCTCTCTCTGCATGGCATTCCTGTGACTCTTGAAGCTCTGCGGGACATTTGTGTCCTTTACCTTTTAATCCGGGCAGATCAAACACTAGCAGCTCTTTGATAATCGCTGTGGTGCTGCTGGAGGGGGACGGATCCCAGGGCTTCAGACCCCCCCCACCCCCCCAGCTTGTCACTCGAAGACCTGGACAACCTGTAGCAGCAGGCCTGGGGTGATCTGGTTGAAGAGTCTTCACGGGAGGCACCACAAATAATGGTTGCCTGGCCATAGGGGTGCAGGAGTGGGTGAACACCTTGTGGTGAGCTGTTGAGATGGGATTCACGGTCATGCACACTGAGCGGAGCTAAACATTACGTGACTCAGATGCTGGTTAAATGGCTAAATGATGAAGATGGTAGTTGTCGAAATGAGGTCCAGGAACTCCCAGCGGTTGAGTGAGGCCCCCAGGAAAATGAGCAATAGATTAATTTCACTGTATTTTAATTCAGTTGAAACATTAAGCATTCTGATCATTGCTTTTACTCTCACCCCCATTATCCCACACATACAGCACAGACACTTCTATAATTTAATACGAAATAAAATCTTCTCATGAACTTGTATCATATGTGGGCCTATGGACTAATGAGGGTCTAATTGTGGCTGCAGGACATGAACATGTTTTGAAAACCCCAGGAATAAAGGGATAGATCACTCATTTTGAAAAAAAAAAAAAGTGATATTATTTCTCTTCCCCCCCAGCTGTTCTGTAGGACAGTAGTGGTGCTCTCTTCCTCTCATTGTTACTGAGTGCTGGATACTGGCTGGATGCTCCACATGCTAAGTGTTAGCCTCCTGCCATTGAGCTGGACTTCCCAACAGTCTTAAAAATAACCACCTTAATCCACTCAGATTGTTAAATTAAAAAAAAAAAAAAATTGATGATGAGTTACAGATTTTTCACAGCCTGAAATCATGTAAAAGCTATAGACCATTTGCAAAAACAGTAGCACTATTTTCTTGTGCAGTCTAAGCTCTCTGTGCTGGTCCTCAGGTACTACGGTGGTTAGCAGGTGCCTTTTAGTACTCAGGAGAAAGTTGTTATTTTTGTCCTCCAACATGCGTCCATGTGTTCAATGAGGAAAACAAATGATAGAAAACTCAAGCAAAGTACTTCTGTCTCTGTGGTGGCTGCTGCTCCTCTGGGGCGGAGGGATACAGGACGTGCAGAAGTTACCGGATCTTTCCAGGTGTTGATATCAAGAAAAATACAGTTACACAGTAATTTGAGCAGAATTATCATCCATGTGCACTAAGTAGTCATATGTGCATACAGATTTGGACTTCTGGCAGTGCATTAAAGGTAGTTGCCCTTTTTTTTTTTTTTTTTTTGGCCATTTTTATTTTATCCACTCACCTCCCTATGCAGTTATTTTGAAGAACGTTAGCTGGGGGGAAGTCCAGCTCAGTGGCAGGAGGCTAACAGTTAGCATTTGGAGCATCCAGCCAGTATCCAGCACTCAGTAACAATGAGGGGAAGAGAGCACCACTACTGTCCTACAGAACAGCTCGGAATAGAAATAATATCACATTTTTAAAAATGGGTGAACTATCCCTTTAATACTTTGTATAGCTTTTTGGCTCAATTCCAGTAACACCCTGTGCCATATCCATAATGTAACAATAATACATTCCAAACATTGGCCTCAAATAATATTCTATATATCTATATAGCTCATATAATAATAAATACCCCCCAACACCCCCAAATTAACACAGTGATCATCCAAATAGCAATAATAACCTACAAGCAACTCCAAAGCAGACTTGGGTGGGCAGCAAGGCTTTGCAAGGAGATTTATGACCCTGTTAGTCATCATTTATGCAGCTCTTTTCATTACTTCAAGTTCATACCTTCTCCAGCCCTCGCTAATACAGCTCTGAGCGGCGATATAAAATGATACAGCCGATATGGACATTTACGATGCCCACATCCGTACACAGAAGAGACCAGACACCTGAAGGTCAAGTGGAAGAGGGGGGAGCAGTCAATTTCAAAGGACCTTTTGTCAAGTCCTTATTGAAATTCATCAATAAAAACGGGCCGCCCTAAGCCTTTTCAGAAATAAAATTGTCATGCTAATTCATTTTGATTGCCACATTGGAAAGGCTAAACAAAATGAATGGCGGGGGCCAGATGCGACCACCGAAGCGTAACTCTGGATATTTCATAGCGAATTACCCTCGATCGACTCGCCCAATGGATCTTTGTGCGAATTCCGATCAAATCCCGGCATGTGTGGAATTCCAATCACCGCTTTGCTAACACATTGATTTGCATGCCGAAGACGTGCACATTAAAACCTCATTGAAAGCTACACTGCTGAGTGTTTTTTTTTTTTTTTTTTTTTTTTGCTAAATCAAAGAATGATGAAAATTAGAATTTTCATCAGAAGCGTGCAGCTGTCGATACCAAACATGAACCGCTCATGAACCAAAGATACATTTTCAACTCTTGCCGATTGTAAGAGGTTTCATTAAATGTTTATTCGGGCTCAGGTTTGCAATTAAACGTGCTCAAATGTAAGAATCCACACACGCACAAATATTATTCAGCTGATATATAAAATCCTGACGAGGTTTGTATGACTTGAAAAGAACAGCGGACACAAGCTCAGACCAAGGAGCGAAACAGTGCATCAAATGCATGACCGGCCATGTATATTAAAGGCCAAAGATCATAGTATAGAGGCACAGTAGTGGGATAACAAGCCCTCTGTCTTGCATGAGAGACAGGACTCTTGTGGATGAGAGGGGGAGGATGCTTCCAATGAGCCATCTGGACATGGGCACCCCAGGGGACACAGAGCAAAACATGCTCTCTCTCTCTTTCTCTCTCTCTCTTCTTCTTCTCTATCTATACTTCTATTGGTCTCCTCACTGTCTCTCTCTCTCTCTGAGCGATCAAAGTGAGAAACAAGTCAGAGACACACTGCGAAACACACCCACAAACTGGCAGAGGCTCATTCAGGCTATGCTCACACCCCGGGCCTTCATGCCCAGTGCCATGTTGCTGCTCACATCGGATTCTTTTGAATGACTTTTCACATCCTCTGACTGTATTGAGGCATCTCGCCTTACACGAGTCAAGCGGCTTTCTGTATTTCTTTGGCTTTCTTGCTATTATTGTGTCCTCCTGCCCTCCATACTTAGAGGATCATACCAGTGATTTTGCATGTTTGGCCCAGTTCTTACAATTTACCCACATTTTACATTGCAAGAAGGAAGGAAAGAAGGAAAATGAACAACACTTTGTGTGAATATACAACACAATATCATCATACCTGCTCACACTGATCCATTACACACCACAAATTGAAAAAAAGGGATAGGCTGAAGCCCCAAGTCAAATTTTTGTCTGTCCTATTCAATCCATAATATAACCCGGAGTACCAGCATCACAACAGAGAGAAATATGAAAGAAAATTTACTCTAAATTATAGGCTTTGATTATTTTACACATTAGGGCTTTTTTGAAACTCAACAGAGAGCTACACAATTTCAGCTCATCACTGAGGCCATCCCAAAACTGTAACAGATCCGTGTTTTACATTAGCTCTCAATTTACATATTTCAAAAATATATAACCCTCTTAAATTATAATGTCCTTCTCTTAATTTGAACAGTTGTTGAATACCAACTTGAAGGCTTTTACTCCTAACGCAAAAAAGCATTTCCAAAGTCATCAACAGCCATAAACCGACCACCGACAGATAAAAATTATCTGTGAAAATCAGGGATGTCAAACGCAATCATTAAGGGGGCTGGTTTAAAAAATATATTTATTTTATATATATTTATATCATATATTTATTAGATATTAGATATTTATTGAAAACGTTTGAATCATTCTTTTGATAAAGATATGTCCTGTGTAAAAATAATGCTTCATACACACATATGAACCTTGCATTAAACCAGTCAACCCCAAAAATGTCTTTGTATGAAGCAAAACAAGGATATCTACAACCTAAAAACTGTTTACAGAGAGGAAAATGACATGAAAAGAGTCCACTGCATCATTCCTCTTTTTCTGGCAAAACTTGCGCATAAATTGTATCTGCAAGTCTGAATCCTTTTGAATTACAAACGATTTCATCACATGCAATCAGAGCCAACCAGATAAATGATATTTTGCTGAAGAGAAATCTACAGTCAAACATGTTTTTATTCATATGTGCACACCAGCTACAAACATCAAAATATAGACAGGTTGACTTGTGATTGCAAAAAAACACCCTCCCGCCTCTCTTGAAAACACCTGTTTTCCACTTTTCGTTTTGACATTGATTTTGGATGGCTTGCTAACGACCTGCTAAGCTGAGAACGGCCTTGAAGGAAGCGATCTGGGCTGCCGATGAGCTCGCCGGAGGAAAAGGAGCAAAGGGTGCACAGGTGTTTGATGGTGCTGAGGCAACAGGCCTGATCTGGCCCCCGGGCATTGAGTTTGACATACTGTATGTGGTGTGAAACAAATGTTTCCACAGGGACTGTTTTCCAGCGGAGAGACTTGTTTCACTTGTCCAATTTCAAGTCATCAAAACACAACAGCACTGCTGCTTTTAGGAAATCCTGGCGACGGAATATCGGTGTGAAATTTCATTTTCATGTGGGAGTGGAGTGAACGGAAACCAATGACTGGATAAAAGGGAGAGAAAATGATCATAAATTTGACTGCTGCTGTGGGAAAAGCTCAGCAGAAATGTGAAGTATATTTTGCAGATATTTTGCTGAACATGCAGAATCACAGGTATGGTCCTGTGATTGGAGTCCCCCCAAGCTGTCTTGGCCACTGGAGTCATGACAGTTGTCTCAGATAAATGACAGATAATGAGCTTTTGAATAGGTCGCATGCCTGGGGATCCTTTTGCGTCACGCTCCTCCATTTGGCTCAGATGGGAGTTAAAATGAAATTTTTAAAAAATGTTGCCGTCCACATTATGTGATGATTAGAAAGCATCTTGGTCTGCGTGAGGGACGTCCTCGGCTGCACGGTGAGCGCAGCCTCCAACGGGATGCTTTTTCCCGTGCCTTCCCTTTGTCATCTCCCCATCAGTCTCGCTTTGTTTCTCCCTTTCACACTTTCTCATTCTTGTGGTTCTGTCTCTCCATCTTTCAGTTTGCAGGGATCGGAGGCCCTCAGGGTATCGATTGGGCTCGGCTTGATGCTGTCAAAGTGAAGGGAGACGTGATTCACAGAGGGGCTCCTGGCCCTGGCACACTCAGCCTCCAAACCCATCCCCAGCCCCAGCACAGACACACACACACACACACACACACAGGGATGCAAGACAGCAGATGCATGTACACACACTTAGATGGGTACCACACGCATTCACAAAGACACATCACACTGTGCACAGAAACGAATACAAGCACCCATACCTAAAAGATACCACACATATGCACACACACACGCTCACAGATGCAAGAAGTGCATGTATACACCTATATGGACACCACATGCATGCTCATATCTGCACACACACACACACACACACACACACACACACACACACACACACCCCTGGGAGTCTGTCCTGACACCCTCAATCTGTCACAGCTTAAACCCAAGGGAGCTAGTCTTGAAGTCAGGAGGGCTGGGACAGTACATTGAGCTCAGTGGAGTTTGAGCTAATCAAGAATGGCAATGACAGAGTGCCTGGAATGATGGATGTTTTTTTTTTTTCTTTTACATATTTCTCAGCCGAGGATATCTTGTTTCTTGGGTTCGAGGCATGGAAAAGAGAGTTCTCCCTGGTGGGAAAATACATTACGTGCTTAATCACCCATCGCTGGACTGGGGCACAAGTCTGAATGGATACAGAGATACAGAGAGTTTTGGGTTAAGGTTAGAGAAGAAAAGCAAAGAGCCAAAGCGCGGTGGAGAAGCAGAGTGAGGTGGAAGCAGGGGGGTAGGGGGTTGATTATATCAATCTAATTTTCAGCTTACAGCAAATTTAATTTGCATGGAATACAGGAAAAATGGCTTTTTAAAAATAGTCTCCAAACGCACATTGATTATGAGGCAACCGGCACCACAATTTCATTTTGAACATGAAAGATGATCCAGCAGACAGAAAGGGGGTGGCAGAGTTCATATTTTGCAGCTATAATCGCTGACAATATTTATGTGACTGCACTCTGAGGACAATTAACATTTTGTCTTCCTGGTTTCCAAGATGATATCACAGCCAGTGGAAAGCTGAGGGCGGCGAGCAGCGCTGTGGCAAACAAAACCGCGGCTAGACTTTGAGCTGCAGTCAAACTCCAGTATCAACAGAAAACAATTATGTTTTCAGGGAAGCATTTCTCTGCTCACAGCACTGCCCCCTGCAACAGCTACCATCATTTTGATACCACTGAATATGTACACTGTGGATTCACATCAGACAGACTCATGAGCAGCTAAACAGATGGGAAGAACTCTCTTTGTAAATAAGGCGGCGGATAAACTGAGTTTAGCTGGGTTTACTCTCCACTGCGTGATTGGCTGTGACAGAGTCTCACTATCCATATGCTGTGTGCATGAATTAATAGTACATGCATTAAGCATATGTTTATTCACTGTTTGCAGAAAAAAAGAGTGAATTTCCATAATGCTGTGCAAAGCAACAACAATACTACATGCTAAGAACAAAGTGAAGCGCAAAGCTGCATTAGACTCAGTGACAAATGCACAAATACAATAACAAATACAACATGTTTAATAAAAAAGTATACAAATTAAGCATATATTCATACCTTGATATATGAATCATGATGACTTAAAGGATATACTAATGACCAGGAATTAATGACTGAACAATTAACTATCCTTCTTGTAATGTACCAATTCCTCACCAGCTAATAGTGTTAATATAATAAACTGACAGACACTACATTTTTTACATATACTATACTGTTTACAAATCATTAGCCAATGCATTGTTATGTAAAAGTATAATGGTTCGGCTCCTGTGGGTGGCATTTTGGTTTAGCTTAGCATAGAGACTTGAATTTGATAGGAGACATTAACCTAGCTGCGTCAAAGTGAAAAAATAAACCTTACAGTGACTGCAAAAGCTGTCTTATTTACAAAATGTATTGTGTGTATCACCTGAAATAATAATAAAACAAAACAAAAAAGACATTTTTTTTAGGAGAAGTTAAATGGTTACAACACATGTATCCTGATTAGTTGATTTTTTTCATTTTTAAGTGAAAAAATCTTAAATCTTAAGTTTAAAAAAGGGTATTTTGCCCAAAATGTTGGAGTATTCCTTTAAATAGCAATCAATACATCCGCTCATGGTATTATTTTATACCTTACGTCACGATGAATTAATACATTATAAGAAAGCTTAACAGTAAGCTCAGGTAATAATGCTGAATAATTAGTATGCAGCATGCCTTAACTTATTATGATTCCTGATTCATTCATTAGCTAAAATATTAATATATATTTAATTCATGAGCCAGATGTTCTTGTTGTAAAATGTTACCATCTGTTGTGTTCTGTTTCATCAAAAGGAGTACATTTTATTAAATATACTTGTTTGTTCTCCTTGACCTTGCTGTTTTTCTGCAATTGTTGCTGAATCTCATGCAGCTTTGTGCTTAGCATGCAGCATTGTCGCTGCTCTGCATGATATAATGGAAATTCACTCTCTTTCTTAACTGAGTCCTCAGTGTCCTCGGTGGCATCGGGTTGTTTTCTTTGCGTGGATCCCGGGAAAACTGGCTCCTGGCGTGTGTAAAGCTAATAAGAATCCAAATAAACAAGCCTCCTGCATCTTCCATTGAGGCTTCCCAGCAGTGGCCGGGGCCTGTTAATTGTCTACATGCAGGAGGTGGCTGGCGATCAGCAAGATAGAGGTGGCAGGAAAGAGTCCTGTGATGACTTGACCCGCGTGTTAAACGGTGCCACTCAACCTTTTAAAATTCAATAAACAAGTCAATAGTCCCGCGTGGAGCTCCAGACCCTCATCACAGTGAACTTCCTGCCGCTTGCATGGGTCAATGGTAAAATCTGACTTCTGACCTCCCCTTATCAGGAGGGCACAAGAGGTGGCCAGAGGGAACAACTCAGCGTCAGCGTGGTATACCAGTCTACAGGTTCACACGCAGCTGGTTTAGCTGAAAGATGGCAGACAGCTGACTTCCTCGTGGCTCTTTCTGAGTTTATCTAACAGGCAGAATCAGATGAGGCAGAGTGCATCCTTGGAAGAATAACCCTTGAGAGAACGCAAATGAATCACATAGACTTTTTCCAACGGCTCGAATATGCAACCCCGCCGTCACATGTTGACGTGAGAGAGCGACGGCCCCATTGGTTCATTTTGGCTCCGGCCCACTCTCTCCTTGACTCACCAAATGAGGGGAGTGAAGGATGTTGTGCTCTTCTGTATAAGCGCTCGCAGCAAAATAGAGTTTATTAAGACCCATAAAAAACAACATTAAAATTCACAACCGAGGGAGCGCCGCCTGACCCCCGGAGAATGATAAATTAGCTTGTGTTGCTCTAGCAAAACGACCATTTTATACCTTCATCTCCCACCCCAGAGTGTGAGTGGAAGCGATCCAGAGGCTGTGGGCCGGGAGGCGGCTGGAGCAGCCAAACGCTCCCCGGCTCTGTGGATGGCATTGATCTCCTCTTGTCTTCTCTTCTCCTCAAAGGAAATTAGTCAGTGTGGTATGATTATGTGACTATGAGGTGTGAATGACATTTAAGAGTTTTTTTTTTTTGTTTTTTTTTTGCTTTTTGTTATTACTTCTCTTACTTACACGAGGTTAAATTGCTTGTCTTTATTGCTGCTTTTATTGTTTTTTAAATTGTTGTTTTTATGTATTGCACCACAGCCCGGGAGGCACTATAATTTTGTTATTTTGGTTTCGCACTGCAACAGGAAGAGTGACATTAAATGTAACTTGAGCTGAAATTCAGTCACATCTTTTTTCCCATTGAAGGCGTGGGCATCAAGTCATCTCGGCACTCTGCATACGTTCATCGACTGTGAGTCCAAATTACATCTTGTAGTTTTTAGCACTGTGAAGAAGTGCAAAGATCACAAACAAACAAACAAACAAACAATAGGAAGCAGTAGGGACTCACAGAAATTGAATGAATTTAAACAGGTTTTCAGTTTTGGTGACAAATAATGGATGGACTCCAAATGCCATTGAGGTTTCTTAAAATAACCGCCTCAATCTCACTCAAAGAAGGTTTAACATCACTTTACAAGTGTTGCTTTCCATAACTAAAATACACATATGCCCAGCGAGCGCACACGGATGATAGTTTTGCGGTGCATGCATGCTTGTCTGGGACGAGTTGTAGCTGCTGAGTGCAGCCGCCTCCTCATCATTTCGGGGCACGAGGGCGCTGGCCCTCCTGCAGTTCCAATCGTGAAATAGACATCTGAATGAAAACCCTTGTTGTGTTGTGTCTGTGCATAAATTTCAGTTGTTACTCTCACATAAATCATGCATTATTACAGCAACATGCGATGGCTGATGAAAAACTGCAGCCTACAATCTTTGTGTGCTAAAGGGCATACTCTGATCGGCTGACACTGCACATTAAAAATAACTGGACCTGGGGAAGTAAATTTTTCTCCTCCTGACTAGCAGTAGTTCAAATTTGTCCTCTGTGGAGGACATGTGTAATCCTGAATATCTCCCACCCACTGCATACTACTGCATTAACTCCTTTTGCTATCTTCAGAGGACATTTAGGGCTTTTCAGTGATACCAAATGTGAAGGGGTGGGGCTTTGGTACCTTTCACTTCCTCATTCAGGAAAATGGCGTCCATCAGTGCAAGCACATTTTATGGGAAGAGGAAAAATAAGTACATAATACATTTTATTGAGCAGATTTTGGTTTGAAATGTTGTTGGCATATTTTTTATAAGTCTCTTAAGAACACATTAAAACATTTTCTGAATTATTTTAGCTGTATTTTAGCATAGTGTTTAAGTGTTTAAAAAATGTCCTCCGTAGTGGACATTTGTAGTTATTTCCTCCACTTTGTTCTGTTTTTTCAAATGATAAGAAAGGGACAAGAAAGGGACAACAAGCTAGTTGCCATGGCATCCTCTGCCTATTGCATTGAACCTCAGGACACACACAGAAGATGGTGCAAGAAAGACAAAAGGTTTGTCCAGGTGTCAAGGCCACTGGCAATTGCTGAGTACAACACCAACATGGGTGGTGTGGACTTGGTTGACCGAATGTTGAGTTTCTACAGGATGGCCTCTCGCACTCGGAAATGGACAGTGTGTGCAGTTTTCCACATTTTTGACCTGGCAATCACCAACTCATGGCTTCAGCATAAGAGTGACTGCCAGTGTCTGGGGAAGAAACCACTGAAGTTCCTTGACTTCAAACTGCTCCTTGGTGAAGACTTGATTACTCGGGGCCCAAGCAGGAGTCGCAAGTGACAGCGAAGATGACTACACTCCCCCACATCACAAGTGGAAACCGCAGCCAAATGCAGCTCTGAGACACTGTGGCGCCATCCATCTTCCAGAGATGGTGGACGAAACACATGCATCAAGGTGTCGCAGATCCGGCTGCAAGAGCAAAACATACGTGATGTGCATGAAGTGGTATTCCTTTGTGTTTCCAAGAGGGGGAATTGCTTTTTGAAGTATCATACCAAGTAAACACAACAAAGCAAAACACAACAAAGCAAAAGTGATGATGGACAGTTATGTGGATGTTAAACTCATTCTTATGTTGACTTTTTGGTATTTTCTGTGGAACTAACTAGTTGCCATCAAGGTTCCATTTTACAGATATGGCGTTCCGATGTCCACTGCAGTGGACACAATATCTTAAAAATAAAACCTTATAATAAAAAAAAAAAAAAAAAAAAAATTCAGTATTCTAATTATCTTACAAAGATTGGGGAATTTTTTAAAAAATGTGATTGGACAATATTTTTTTTCCCGGTAGTCAGGAGGCTATGCAGCATTGCCAGTTGATCATGAACGCCGGATGGCCACCGGGACTAAAGGAAATACTATCAGCGACTTTTCCAGTATTTATAGTTTTAGGTGTTGATGAATGTCCAGAGTTCTTTGTACTTAGCTAAGTCGCCACCAAAAGATCGGCTTACTGTTGAAACCTTTAGAAAGCGCCGGGCTAGCTGCTAGACACCAGCAGCTGGATCTCGGCCACACTGTGAGGCGCATGCACACACATGCAAAATGCTGTAGCCCCACCTAGTGGAGAAGTCACACCATGCCACTGAGTTTGAGGAATGGTTCAACAGATTGTATAGGACAGCAGCCACAGAGCCAAAGAGACAGGTGACTGGAGCAGAATTTCAGTAGAAAATCAGGAGAAAATCTAAAATTGAACATCAAGTAAATAATTATTAATGATAGCCAGATAGAGACTGTGCAGTGGATGTTTGTATGTACCCACGTTTTGGAGGAAAACACTCAAACTGTGCTGTGTTCCTGCAAGAGGTGGAGTGGTGAATACAACTTCAGTCAATACAAGGCTGGGTATTTAAATCCAAAACTCAAAATGCTCACTGGAGGTGTATGAAAAATGAAAATCGCATTGCATATGTGTTCAGGCATCTGAAATCACCAAGTGGTACATGCAGGAACCCATTGCACTGCGAGTGTCTACCTTTAATGACGATGCGCTAGCTAACCAAAGTCCCTCGTGAATCATCATTGGCATCTCATTAGCACGATGCTAAGCTAATGGCTCAGTAAATGGTCTTTTATGTGGGCATAAATGCTAATTTGCCACGCTGCAGCGCTGTTCAGCGATGCTGTGTTTAGCAAGCCCGGGCCTCAGGAGTGTGTTTGTGTCTCATTGGGCTTGTCCAGGGATCTACGACGAAAGGCATGACTCAGTTAAGAAGCAAAACGCAAGCCAATAAGGCCGGAGCCGTCCAAGTGCCCGTTGTCATTGCGCTGCCTGATGATTGTGACTCTCTAGGGCACAAAATGAGTCCACTTGATGAAGCTTGAGGGTCAGAGCCCCGGCGCTAGCACTTTGAAAACTCATTCTTCTAAAAACTGGCAAGAAAACACCAGTAAAATGTGATGCCGTCAGCACCGAGCTCGTTTCCATGGAACCAGTAGCGGCTGCCAAACAGCGGAGGTGTTATTTGTGCCAGTGATGTTCGACTCTTTTTAATGTGACTTCTATTATCAGTTGATGCTGGGGCACATTAACTGGCAGGGCGGATTTTGAGCCTGACCGCTTTGAGATGTGAAACAAGTCAGACACAAGATCACATCCCTGTTGCTCCTGGTCTTACTTAGATCTTCCTCTGAAAACCCGACCACTGCCGCTCTGACTGATGCAGTGCAGCAGCAGCTCGCGCATCCACACTGATTCCAATCAAAGAGACAATTTATTTATGGCGAGTGCAAAGCAAAGTGATAAAAGAGGCTGCACCAAATCAAAGGTAGGAGATCAGGTGAGAATTTGTTTTTTTTGTTTTTTTTTCCCTCCCCACAGTCCGCTGTTGACCTGGAAACCAACACACACACACGCACACACACATGCACAGACACAAGCTCCAGGGAGGAGACACTCGCCTTTTATCCTCCTGTAATTTCAAAGGAACAAATACATCACATTAACATTACATTAACATTAAATATTAAAAAAACAAAACAAAAAAAAAACACGCCAACTCATCCCCAATGTATATGTACTTGTCTAACCACAGTCTCTTTTGTGCCCTTGCCTTTCTTCCATATTCTACCAAAGGGAAGGTTCATTTTCTGTAATGACACCCATGAAGCATAAAATACATTAACTCCATACATGATTCGAAATGTATGAAGCATTTACAAGCATAAATTATGCATCCCGCTAGTTTGCCTGCATCCATCCGCTATCAAAATAACTTAGACAATTTAGACAAGGATTTTGAAATACATTTAATCACACATGAATGGATTTTAATTACAGAATTTAACTTATGTGACATAGCATAGATCTTTCCCCCATTTTTAATAATATTTCCCCAATATAAATATAGCTAAAGAAAAGACCAGAATGAAAATACAAATCAAAGCAGAATTCATCCATCAAGATTTAAATGAGATCTGTAAAATCACAAATGCATCTGTTTGCAAGATGGTGAGCTCTGGTATGGGTGTGTCCCAAAAAAATGTACAACAGTATGAATTATGTACCGGTTATGATTTATTTCACAGTGTATCTCAGGATGTGCACACACACACACACACACACACACGCATACAAAAGCGTATATACACCCATACATACAGACCCACACGCAGAGGCAGGCACCCACATATATATATATGTAGATGTACACATATATACATGTATACCGATGAAAACAGATGCATACATACGCACGCACATACACACTGGAAAAATCAGCCAGGGGTCCGTATCTGCTAAACGCTTGTGGTGGTGTGTACAGGATGTGTGAGGTTCATTGACATAATCTACTGGGCTAGTCTATGTTTGCACCACATAAAAAAAAAAAAATTAAAAAATACAAGTTATAAGCCAAGTCATTCAAAATGTCCACATTTCACCATCATGACCTCGACTGATTAAAGAAAGACAGAGTCAAGTCATTTCTGTCCTCTGTACTTGTGACATTCCAAAAAAACTTCCATGCTGTTTTCACAATGTCCATCCTTTGTATATGAAGATTTTGGAGGTGATAGCCTTGAACGTTTTTACTCAGTCACACAGGATTAAAGTGTAAAAGCCTACAATCCAACAGATGATATGCTCTGGCTCAGTCCCAATGACAGAAAGCGCTGCCATTAAATAAACCGTTCTGGGCTGGAATATAACCCTGGATGTCTTCACAGCGGTGATACTGGAGAAGATGAAGGGGCTGATATTTGAAAGTCTAAATGAAGCCACCGAGGTAAGAAATATCTTGAAGGAGTCTTCCCCGGCAGAACTGACAGTGGCAACAAAAAAAACAAAACAACAACTTCAAAAGACTTGGACTTCAGTGGGTATTCCACTGCCCTTTTGATGAACGCTCCTCAGAGGGCTTTTGCTCTACATCGTCTTGGTCATGGATTGGTTGTGGTGGAGATTCAATGCTGATGGTGCACCATGCTGCTCGCTGGAGACTTCGCTGACAGTTCTCAGAAATCTGGACCGGATGAAGAGCCAAGAGTCTGTCATAGTGGTGAGTGGAGGGGCTCTGGGTATTTTTCCTGAAGTTCAAGCCTTGTGTATTGTTTGGGAGCATTAAGTTGGTGAATGGACACAATGTTCTGGGGTGGTGATTGGCCTCCGTCCCTGTTGTACCATGGATGTCAACAAACCTGCAGAACATAAGAAAACAACAATGAGAAAAGAGAAACCCTGTGATGAAGACCATTCAGTCTCTTATGGTTCTTTCCTCCCTCTAACTCTACCTCTGAGGAAAGCTAATTCTGTTGAAAATATTGTGCAGGCTAAGGAATACATGACACAGGTGTTGTTTTCCACAACTCCTTCATTTTACCAGCGGAATTCTGCTGTTAATGACTAAATTTAGCCAATCAATTAACTTAAAACCCCATCGTGCTATATTATGAATATATTATGTGGAGAAATCTATAAATTCAAATGCATAAATGATTCAGGGTGACAGTGGACAAATTTGACACCCTAGACTGCCCATATGAATCATTCAGACGGTTAAATATGAGTTGGCAAATCCACAAAGAATTGCATGAATTCCCAGGCCTGGAAAATAAATATTTATGATGCCCCCAATTCCCCTTTTCTCCCTGTCCTTGGTAATTGCGCGTGATTCATTTTGTTTTCTTGGTGGAAGAGGGAGAATCAATCTTCGAATATTGGCTAGGAGACATAAAGCATGCAGATTCCAAATGCCTCCGGTTCCGCAGAATATAAAAGCTTCACACACACTCAGTCATGTTCTCGGCAGTGGAATTCAATTAAATCTCCAGCAGATTTCCTTCTTTATTCAAGAAAACAATTTTTGGAAGTGCAGTTAACCTGTCTGCGATGTCAGTCTAACTTGGCTGCAACTGTAGCTAACCTAGCAACACTTACCGAGGGAACATCTGCCAGGGGAAACATAAAACAGACCCCCAAGTCTTAATTAATCTGCCCAATTACCATAGTCAATGGCGTTGAGAAAGTGACTTTGAAAGCACAGGCTTTGTTCGAGTCTTGAATATCTTTGCCTTCTTTGGCCAAAAACATGTCTCCATAAATATCAGTGTGTGATTTACCCATCCTGGCAGAAAACCTGGCCATTTGAAGTTGCCTTTCCCTTTGATGTAACCTCGGTGGACTTTGCTTAATTTGCAACCATTCGCATTTCAGAACTTCTACCAATAACTCCCTTTGATTTCCCTTTTTACTATTTCTTCACAAAGATAGATCAAAGTTGCATGGCATCCAAGCGAGAGAGGAAGGAGCCCATTGTGTCTTCTTTGTGTCCTAGACAGACCTGATTAAAGCGAGGTGGTGGGAGTGGTATTGGAAAATAGATGATGACTAGACACTAATGGCCAATCTACTACTGCTGTAGTGCTCCGAGTTAAATTGAACCTGTATACGATACACGCTACCTTTGTACACCATAGAATCCGAGCTACAAATGATTCAGTGTAAGGACCTGTAATAGCACCAGGCATGAACTTAGGGGTGATAATGCATTGTAATGTTTGCTTGCATGTGGTATCAAAACCAAATTCTCTGAAGCAAGGTCAGAGCTGAGCAATCTTAGTAAGAAATGTAGAAGAAAACATGTATCTAGGACTTACTTACTTGCTGTTTTTCTTTGTTCTCTACGACGGCTCCTTGGGCAAAGGCTGGAAAAGAGAGGAGAAGGTCAGCATCAGAGGAACAGAGGAACAGCCTTCACTATCCTTCTTTTGCAAGCAAGCTATCAGGCTTTCTCCCTCGGTGTACTGGCCTTGGACGCAGGACAGCATATGTCCATTTAAAAGCACAGATGGCATAGCTCTCAATTATATCTAAGGTGAGACGATGGAAGCTGAAGGTTATTTTGTTCTCTCCCGGTTTTTACGACCTCTGAGGACGCTACTTCTAACTTTGGCCAGAAGTACCAGTAAGTAATGGCCACGTCATCATCTGGGGCTAAAGAGCAACAGAGACCTTTGTGTCTTTACCATCAGCTGTATCAAAGATGTTGAAAAATTTGATCACATTAGCTGTGGTGCGCAGCGATAAGTACATGCCATCTCTATTTATTTTTTCCACTTTGTTTCTCTAACAACTCCTCTCTAACACATGAAAAGGCTCTGTTTTCCCCTTGACCGGCAGAAGAAAACAGCCCCCTTGCCTTCTTAATATTGGTGAATGAGCCACTTTTGTGTAGATAATGACTCGGCTAATCATAATCAGGAAGCTAATGGGCTGTTTAGCCAATCAGAGCAGCCGAGGCGAGACGGGTGTCTGGGCAGCGCATTGGCATTCCCAGCAGCCGCCGCTCTCCTCTCAGCTGTGCCAGGCTTTCTGCAGCAGCGAGGCAAACTTGGTATGCTGCTGCCTGCCCGGCTGGCCTGTCGTTCTGCCCATCGCTCTGCGATCTGTTGGTCTGTCTGTCCGACCGGCCGGCCGACTCTGGCACTGTCGAAGAAATTCAGTCCTCCGAAGAGGCGCTGATCCATCACACCTCTCCACCAGCATGTCATCTAAATGCTAAGTACTTCCACTGCATCTTTAAATCAAAACAAGAAAAGAAACAAGAACGGGGGGTGTGCTAGGGTGGGGGTTCCGGGGAGGAAGAGATAAAGGCTTATAAGGGCACAATAGAATCTGCCGAGCAAACCCTTGGCGTTTTGATTACATTCATTGTTGGGGGAGAGGAGATATGGAAGTAGGGGCACCGAATGCTTAAAAACATGATGTATTTTCCCTGTGCATGTGAGAGGAATCCCAAAATCTTGTTATCCATTCAAATGTACAAGGAAGAAAGAAACAGGATAAGTATTGATATACCCAGCTTCGTGCCCCGGTCCCTATTTTCTTTCCAAGAAAAAAGCATTTTGTTTGCTTTCTCGCCAAAGCACATCAAAAAAGTACCTGAGCTGGCTTCCACAACAGAACATCCTCCTCTCCCTCTTCTCTGTATCTCAGTCCAACTCTTAGCAATCGATTGGAGGGATTCTGGAAGTTGGAGCAGAGTGCTGATGTGGCAGAAGCGGCCAGCACTATTAACTGCTCCTACTAATTAAAAGGGTAACAAGGTGAGTTTGGCCCCACGGGACGAACTGTGCAAGAGACAGAGCAGGCTGCTTTGCCTGCCAAACAAACCACTGAGCAGCGCTCAGTGCCTGCGGTGTTTACAACACAGGAATCCAAGGACATCGCAGACATATTCATCTACCGCTGGCACAAGGGATGAGGGAGATTGAAAGATAGGAGAAAGAAAGAAAGAAGGAGAGAGAGAAACACACTAATAAGCGCTTTGCTAATTACTTATGTTGGGGTGAAACTGAAACACTTGGACCTCCTCTCTGAGCTTGAGGTGCTCCTGTTTCATCATCACTTGTAAACACTGAACACTGTGCATAAATGATAAAGTTTCACAGTTCAACTGAGGCGCACAGGCTGGATCTTTGAAAGAGTGCCAATGGAGACTGGCAAAAATATTAAGGGATTCAATTAAGTTCTCTCCTTATCATCAAGACAGCATATTTTGGGATCAAAGTCTTTTTAACATACAGGACGCTTCACATTACACAAATAAAAACCTTAGCCAAGGCAGCATTAGAACTCCCAGAAATCTCTTCTTTTTCCGCCAAAAGGAAGAGCCACTTCAGGTACACCAGACAGCTTGTTTGCTCACTGCTCAAGGGGAAATAAAGCGAGGAACCGCAGATGTGGTGGCACTTCAAGCCGCTAATTCTCACCCGCAGCCCACATAGCCATTATGGAGAAAGGCGCTGTGCCATCGCAGCAGTAACTAAAAACATATTCCCTGGGGTCTTCCTAACAAGTGGACTCCAAAGTGACATGCTATGATGCTGGAGAGGGCTTCATCGGCTTCATCAGCTAAGGACTGATGGAGTTCCTAGCCATTAGCAGCCATTAGAACAGCTATTATTATTAGGTGAACAACCACAGCTATACTGAAGACCTTGAATTCATGCTCAAGGCCTGGACTATAAGGTCCATGTACAAACATATCAGTGTGAGGCACTGTGCTTTCAAAGGGTCACAGAAAACATTAGTTCCCAAGCATCTGGCCCTGTTTGCTGCATTATTTCCTGAGGGTCTGCCACCTAAAGCAAAATCTAGCACCTATTGTCCCTGGTTGTTTGAGGAAATCGAGGAGACATAATGCAGAAATTGCTCAGGGCAGAACATGTGTAGGGTGACGAAGGCATCTTAAATGGGACGAAAAAAATGATAAGGATTTTGGTCGGTTACATCACTGGTAAGCGTGCTGAATAATTCATTAATAAAAATGCATAAACAAAAGATCCAAAGGGCACAAAAAGCGTCAGAACTTTGAAACCCCATGTTGCATAACGTGCATGAACATGTCCAGTTCATAAACTGAGCTCTGCATTTCTTATTCCAGTTTAAACCCCATGCTGCAATGTGGCCTGTGACTCTGACAATTTCACACCAGATGAGACGCTGGAGAGAAGCCGTGTGCAGAGTAAAACACAAATGGCAGTTCAAAGCTTGGCAATGACAGAACTTCAAATAGGGGAGCAGGCTAAAGTGTGCTGAAAGTGACAGCAGAAGGGACCACATTCACACTGGGTCTCAGACGGAGACGAGAGGGGGTGAAATACGCCCGGCAAAAGCCAAAAGAAAAAAGAACTGGATTAATAGATGATGGCAGCACCAGGGGAAAAAAAGAAGAAGAAAAAAACATAATAAAAAACAATGATGTGTTGCTTTATTTACTCTCACCAATGAAGGCCATGCCAAAGGAGACATTAGATATTGTAAATGTAATCATGAAGTTAACTGCCTTCCACATCACAGCAGCTACAGCTACAGCAACACAAATGAAACGGGTGAGCAAATGAAAGCACGGGCTTCGAGCAGTTTAAAGATTTCTTTTTCCCCCTGCAGGTCTCTATCCATCCAACCTGTTTCAGTGTATTTTTCTGCATCACTCCCCACACTATCTGCTAGAGACTGATGACCATGCCATTGCATCTGACAAACAGATGAGGGCAAAAAACAAAGGAGTGCATTTTTCTTTTCCGCTTGATAAATGGCAGATCAGGGAAGACACAGAAATGAATACATTTGGTTATCTACCATAACCTCCATGTACTGGGTGTACGTTTGCCAGTGACATTCACATTGTTTGAACATCAGTCCTTTTATATACATCAAAAGGCAGGGCGACCTATAGTGTCTGTCCCTTAGGATTGAACGACTGACTATCAGATTGGTTGACTGTCAGTTGGAGGTAAATCAGCGAATAAAACCTGGGCTCATGTTCCCTTGTCTGATACATTTGCAGCACTGAGAAAATCTATAAGAGTCTGGCTGTGATGAAACGTAGCTTGGCTGGTGGGTTGTGTGTCACAAATTGAGGTGTTATCCAGTCATTAGTCGCTTAATCAGTTACTAATCACAAATAATAATTTCAATGAAATGTAGATTGTTGGTCTGAATAGATATTTCTTCAAAAAAAAAAAAAAAAATCTCAGCCACACTAAAACCTTGCCTCCTAAAGCCTAATACCACTGAAATATATTCTATTAGTTGTGCACAATTGTTGGAATTTACTTGCTGGTGCATAGAATTTAATAATTTCAACTGCAAATTAGACTGAAAGCCAACAGAGCATTGAGGGACACGGTACACAGCATACATATCTAATATTTGAAAAAGCTTTGGCCTGGTTTTTCCATGCATTTTTAAGATGCAAACATCTCTCTAATGACCTCCATTAATGATGACATTTTTTAAAATACATTTCTCCTGCATCAGAAACAAGAGAACTCAGGGGGGCCCGCTCATCCTGTCACGGCCCGTATCACTGCAGTACAAGGGATTGGTGTTTTCTTAGGGTAATGTATGAAACAATCTGCAGTATTTGATTCTTTCTTCTTTCATTTTTTGATGCACTTTGTTTAATTGAGCACTGCTGGTCACAATCCAGTCAACTGCAGCTAAAAATGACTTGACTTTCATAAACCATTTTCACATTTTATTTTGCTCAAACCTTAAGATAACAAGGCCATGCCACAGGAAATAAAAATCTCTTTTCCAAGAGGCCAGGTTCAGAAAGCAGCATCACAAGTAATGGCAATGTTGTAAGTGGAAAACATACAGCAGTGTACCTAAACTACAACATGAAGTCAGATTATGTAAAAGATAAGTGGAAAGTCATGTAAACTAATGAACAACCAAAATGAACTTTTGCTGTGACCCCATTCAGGCTTGTCAGTTGATTCTGCATTCACTTGCAGTCATTTCAGTTAAAGTTTTACTCCAACACAGCGGTTTTCAAGCTTTTTCATGCTCTGGACTCCCTAGTTGAGTCTCATTAAGCCCCAGAATCTCAGTTGGAGTTATTTTGTCCTCAGGATGCTGATATGCTGATATGAAAAGGTATTTTGGTTTGTGCTAATTATGACATTGTCCGTGTTTACATATATTGTACATAATGTTAAAATAGCTAATAATTTATATATAATTTGATGTCAAAGCAATGTCAAGTAAAATTAACCTTAGGAAAACTTATCAAATTTACTTGATTTCTTTAAAAAAAAAAAACATAAGAAAAAGGTGACTTGAAATTAGTAAAAAATTACTGTGACAGTTGAATAATAGCAAAAATAAAATAAAATAAAATTACCTGAAAATTCGAAAAAATATAGATATAAAAAAAACAACTAGATTTATAATGATTAAAATTATCTATTTAAATGTCTTATCAGTGATGCTGAATTGCATTCAGATTCCATTGACTAGCATTTAAATTATAGTGAAATTAAATTATTCATTCTGCTGAGGGCCCCTGGAAGACCCTTGAGGCCTCAGCCACTGCTCTAACACATGCAGCAGCCGCAGGGACGTGGCTGTCAGTAATATTACTGTTTTCTGATTTTGTGGCCGTTGTTTTTCAAGCCAAGTGGCATTCGCAGAGCGCCTGCAGCTAACACTGGCTGCAGCTTGTTTCCATGGCGTGCATACGCATTAATCTGCGCGGTATGGTCACTATTTCATGGTACATGTATACATGGATTGGAGATTTAATTATTTTTTCGGAGGCAAAGCTGCTCCAGGGGGAAAAAATAATCTTGTTGTTTGAGTTAAAGCTTAATCTGTGTGGCCAAAGCACATTTCATTCTGGCTAAATAACGTTCCATATCCAGCAGTGTACACTGGTTATGTTGTGCCAGCAGCATGTCAGTAGCACACACACACACACACCACCTCCATTTGAGTTCACACTGGTTCTAGTTTAGTTGTTCTTCAGCCACACAAATCCAAAGCCTCAAAACACACAAGCAAAAACTGCGACATTTCATTTACATGTTCAAATGTGTCAATTTTGCTCATTTTTTCTACCAGACAGTTAAATACTGCAGCTACACCATATCATCAACATGTCAGCAAGTGAATGACCTTGAATTTGTCAGGTTTGGAAACACAGAGTGAGACAACAAGACAGTGCTCTTGTCAAGAGATACACAACCAACCATTCATAACAGACAGGCAGGGCCCAAGGATGGCAGTGTCGCTCTATCCAACACTGCTGACAGATTGTATGGTGTATGTATGGTGAGCACATCCATGCTGCCCAGCGTCTGAACTCTGGGAACACTGGTGACCTCATGACCTTTTCTCCCGGTGCCACCTGCAGGGAAAAATGTAGAAGCTCCATTCTCACACGACTTGCATTCCCCTCAACATGCACCGAGCCAGCAAGGCGCTGGAGCTGGAGGGCCCATGCTGCTTCATTAGGCCAGTGGCTCTCACTGCTGGCCTTCAAGATTCAAAGCCTGTTGATCACAAATGAAATCCACCCACTTAGAGAATCACTAGATCGCTGATTTTTTTTTAAAATAAACAGTTCTGTACAGAAAAAATAGACTGCAAAGCCATCACACAATTGTAAATGTAAAAAGCTAAAATAGAGAAAAATATAAATAATAATGAGTTGTGATGGCCATCTTCATGTTCATACTTGACACCAAACAGAATACAAAGATGAAGCCATTTTTCAGTCAGTGACCAGGGATAGCTGGGATCAGCCCTGGCTACTGTCTGTTTAATATGGAAAATACACCCAACCTGTGCTGCTCACATGTCAGTGTAAATGTTTTTTTTTTTAATCTGCACAGGTAGAAAAATACGAGAGTTGAGGAGTAAAAGGGACAGAGCTGTGTGTCTGCATGGAGCCACTGTAGACGGCAGCATTAATTAAAACAAGAGTGTTTCTCAAGAGCGTGAAGATAGTTGGTGTGCCTGCTGATCGTACAAGGTCATGAGTGCCACAGTCAGAAGGAATGGACAAGATAAGTCACTACCATAGAAAGACAGGATGGAAACTAGAAAAGGCTTTGCTATCTGGAGCCTGATAGTTTGGTATTTCTAATATATTAACATTTGATTAGATCTTTTCAAATATTGACCTGTGAGTAGAGGGCAACATTTTTGTCCAAACTACAAGAATTTTGCAAACCCTGCAAATATTTTTAGAGTCATTTTCTGTCTGTATGATCTGACTTGGTTTCCAAATTGTGCACAACTGAATAGAATAAATACTTTACATACAAATACTTTTACTTGCTACTGTTTGAAGGCTACACCAAGCTCAGACATGCCCATTCACCGTTGGTGTTCATCTTTGCAAAAAAGTCTTCCAAAACCGGTCCCAAAATAACACTCGGAGCATGTCCATGAATGTGAACAAAGCAGATAAGGCCACTGTTAAAAGCAGCAAGTCCTGGTTCCCATTTTTTGAGGAAATTTAAACATTATTTTCTTTCATGGATTGGAAAATAGGTCTGGCAGGCAGCATCTGCAGGTAACATTCACATAGTAACCTTGCATCAGGAAGAAAAAACCTTACAGCACTCTCACAAATAAGTATCATTACACACACACGCACACACACACACACACACACACACACACACACACACACACACACACAAAGAACAACCTGGACACGGACATTTTTATTTCATTATTGGCATTATCTGCTGTGTTTTGGTTAATTTATGTATTCAAAGTGTTATTTTAGAGTTTTTTTTTGCTGTGGAAGTGAATGGAGAGGTAGAAATGCAGTACTGAGGATTATCAGCCTAATGAGGAGATTTCACCACCATGTGGACTCATAAAACACCCAGATTAATATACAACCCAACGCTCTGCCACAGTTCAATTTTTATAATCTTAGAACAAGCACATCATCCATCAGCGAGTCGGTCCATTGATGAGAACCATGTAGACTCATGTTTTTGATTAGTTGCGTCTCAGAGATCCTCACCTCAATCAAGCCCTGGCAATTTTGCATAGTACACCTTTTCAAGAAGGGGAATATTGAAAGAAATATTATCCAGACTCAAGAAAATTGCAGAAACAAATTGATTTGGATTGGATAGAAATGACAGTGGAAGGTATTACCACTTAGTTCAAAACAGTCTGCACTGGAGCTAAAATTACTTGTTAAGACGTTCTTCTTACTTGGGCACACATAGTAACATCCTTTTCCACACTCTTCCACTGACAACAGCTGTATCCGTCAGTCATAAAGCAAAGCCAACCACAATGTGTCAGCTGCAGCACGATGCCCAGCTCAGTTAAATCCGGACAGAAAAGTAGTTGCATGCCTGACTGTGCCTGTGACTTTGTTGCGTTGCCTTGGAGAAGGCAGCTCATTAGAAGTCTGTCTCTGGTCAGATGGGTTTCCAGCAGAACAGTGGCTGAGGTGAAACATGACTTGGCTGCCTGGCAGTTTGTCGCAGACACTGAGGCCTTTATAACTGAGGTGCTATCAGCTATTACATCATAGTGCTGTTGCTTTGAATGTGTCTGAATACAGTCTCTATTGTTTATATCTTTTTTTGTTTTACACCAACTTGCTTTTATTTTGTAAAGTGCACTGCTGTAACAACACAAGGAAAACAGGAGAGGTAAAAACACACCCAAGTCAAACAGGACAAGACCAGGCAAAATACTAAAATTAACAGATACCTTCTCTCATAATTACCAGTGACGGATGCAAGACAGTATTCTTATCTGTTCTAAAACTGGGCAGGAAAACATGTGCTTGTGTTCAATGACTTCAACTCTGGATCTTACTGGATGATGATAACAGGAAAATTACAGTTTTTAGCAGTAATTTGAGCAAAACTATCATCCATGTGCATTAAGTAGTCATACATGCATGAACATTTGGACAACTGACTGTGCCTTGAGAGGGATAGATCACCCATTTTCAAAAAAAAAAAAAAAAAAAAAAAAAAAAAAAAAAAAATTCACTTACCTCCTGTTAGCTGGGGGGAAGTCCAGCTCAATGCCAGGAGGCTAACAGTTAGCATTTGGAGCATCCAGTCAGTATCCAGCACTCAGTAACAATGAGAGGAAGAGAGCACCACTACTGTCCTACAGAACAGCTGGGGGGGAGTGAAGTAATATCACATTTTTCAAAATGGGTGAACTATCCCTTTGAGTCAAATTGAGCATTTTTGCCTTCCTTGATCAAGGTTTCAATTTTTTTAATACTGCTATGGTACATGGTTTATTCTTCTTTATGTATTTTCATGAGATACACCTTTTACTTCTGCTGCGCCTGTAAATCAATTTTCATGTCAATCCATGTCACATGGCATCCATTCAAAAAACAAAAACAACAAAAAAACATGGGGAATGTGTGTGGCCCACAAGTTTCCATCTATTGAAGTGGCAAGCCAAAAGCCTGCAGAGCTAACTGGCTATGATGTCTTCATGTTTACAGCAGCCCTGGCAGGACTACACACACTCCACTAGCTTTTAGCCCGGGCTAACGCTGGAACAAAGAGCACATAGCTGGAGGAGGGCCACCGAAGCAGAAAAAAGAAAATGCTAAAAACATGATGCAACCCTCTCTGACCTACTGGGTCGTACTGTGAGCGCGCTGCTCATTTGGTACAAACACACGAGCGCTACTATTCTCTCTCCAGGCCGCACACGAGCTGAGCAATGGCATGTGCTGTGTGGGTGTGGGACCCCCCCCAGCTCCGGTCTGCGGGACAGGGTGCACAGGGAGCTATGGCCTGACTATGATCAAATCCCTGTTTCAGTTACTCCCAGTTCATTATTCAATCTCCCTCAAACCTGTAAAATAACATTTGAGGCACAGAACACCATTTTTTGGGAAAGTGCCTGGCTTTATCCTGCAGTGAGGAAGCATTTCTAATAGGCTTAGTTTTAATTTGAAGCCACCACTTGATTGGCAAAGGCCAACAATACAATAGAGCGCTCTCTCGGCACGCAGGGCGCCTGTGATACAATCTCCCGACGCTGCCGCCTGCCTGAATGGAGAAAAGACAATTTACTACGTTCTGGCTCAATTGATTGCTCTAGTGGTGACGTGTTTTTGTGGAGCATGGGTTCCCGCAGCAGATATCCAATCAATTTTTCTCCAAAGGGTTTTTGAAAATGTAAGACAATTAGCTCTGTTGAAAACAAAGCTTTATGATCCTAACACTTGTCCAACATGATAATCTCCACAAACCAATACACTTTTCAATTTTTGAACCACAATTCATGTGTGTAGGACACTAACTAGGGCTGAACGATATCGTAAAAATATCACACTGCAATTAGTTTTATAGATATTTCGAATGCGATATGATTCATGATGTCAGTAGTAATGATAATTTCAGCATTATAATTCTCTTTTTCACTGAGAAAGCTATTAAAATGATGATGGTGTTGCCGGGGTCTGTACTAAATAAATGAATCAAAGTTTTCTCATATTTTACCTTTATCAAAAAATAGCAGCTCCTGTGATTTGGGTAATTGCACTTGATCATATTATGCTTTTGATAATTAAGTTTATTGAGCTCCGCCAACGTCACGTCACCACAAGTCCCCTCCACATGTCCTCCTGCATTCAAGTAGCTAGCTAGCGGTCTAAAAATTTGTAAATGGCAGTAGAGTTAATATAATAATAATATAATATATAATACTTTTATGAAGCGCAGAACAAAGTTTTTAAAATTCAGTATAAATTGAAAATTATCATGTTAACCTTAATTTCTGCATAAATTGAAACCTATAGAAAAAAAAGTGTAAGTACATCTGGCCAGGGAACCCGTGGCTCAACAACGCGAATGCACTTCTCGGTTATTGGGCAACAAACTGCTTCCTGCCAATGGAGTGTTCTTCCTCCGGGCTACCATTCTTAAAAATAACCGCTTTCATCCACTTGAACAAAGTTTAACATCATTTTACAAGTGTTGATTTAGAACAAAATGTCGGTCTCTCTTAGGCTTATGATAACCATGCACCTTATTGTATAAATGAAAAACCCTGTGGGGAAAAAAGCATCGTCAGTCTGTCCAGGGAACCCATGGCTCAAAAATGCTAACTCAATTCCAGGGTTTAGGACTTCAAACTGTATCTCTCCTGTCATCTTTCAGGCCAGCAACGACTCTTTGCTTGATGAACTTAGCGGCCCACTAAGTGGACACGGCGCCTGATAAATGAGTGAGCGACCTCATGCAACCTGCCAGTTCACACCCATGGACAGCGAATGTCCGAATGCCCTCTGAGCACACTGGCACTTTGAGAACGGTCCCAAGACGTTAATGCCCCCCTCCCGGCCCCTTTCCCCCATTGGGCTCTCCACCTCGGAGAATATCATATCTGGACCTTTCAGTCGCTCACTAGTGAAGACAAATTGCCAGCTTGTTTGGAGGGGGGCCTCCTGAGAGTGATTCATATTAATGGCTAGCTGGCAGTGCAGAGCCGGCTGCATATGCAAACTCCATTAGCAGGTTAGGCTGGAGTGTGTGACCTGGCAGTGCTGCCATGAGCTGCACACACTGGAGTGAGGCGGTGTGTGTGTGTGTGTGTGTGTGTGTGTGTGTGTGTAGGCAGGTGGGGAGGGGGGGGAGGGTGCTGTATTTAGACGGGGCTGCAGGTGCAGGAGAACCTGTGAATATATGTGTGCGCGGCAGTGGGCTGATATATCACTCTGACAGTATATGAGATGGTGATGATGATGGATGATATAGTTTTCACCAATTACATATTTATTGTAGAACTGATCAATAGTACTCTGGTTGCCTGCAGGAGGACCTGATTCCATTGAGACATTCTGATCAAATTAAGTATGTATGAGTATGTTCTTATACATGAAGGGTTTTAGTGTCTTATGGTCTGAACTGTGTTGAGTTTCTCAGTTGAAAATGATCAAAAATTCAGTGATTTCAGTACTGGCACAAAATTACAAGCTATCAGCAGCTTCAAAAATAGTTTATTAGTTTATTTGTAAGGGACGAGCACAGAGAACATTGACAGCTGCAGAAGCAGTGTCTGATCTACTGTACGTGTGTGTATGGCCAGGGCTCATTTCCAATGCAGGTCCCTTGATGGGCAGTCATAGTCCAAGCAATCATTACAAATACATGTTACATGTTATTTCAAATGTGCAATATGAGTGCATTAGGAGGGCATATAATAATAAAACAGGAATGACAATCATCCATGACAACACACAAACAAACATAGAACAGACAAATAAATGAAAACATGACAAAACACAATACTTTTCTATCATATATTGGTATAAGCGCTAAAAAACCCACACAGGTTGAATCCCAGAATGTGTGTGCACATGTGATGACAGATATTCACAGATTAAAAGCTACATGCCTACGCTTACACACACACACACACACACACACACACACAGATGTGGACAGAGACTGTCTGACAGACAGTGCTTGGCCGGTTGCCGAACTGCAGCCTGGCCTGCTCTCCAGCCCTCCCCCCTTCCCGGTCCTTCTCTCCATCCTCCAGTCTGATCAATCCTCTTTATAGATTTCTCATTTTCATCCATCTTACAGAATGTGCTTTCCACCCATTTCAGGTCTTACAACAAATACCTCTGAATACCTCCTCCTCTCTGCTGCCAAATCCTCCCTATCCCTGCTGCACCTTCAAAATGAAAACACCAGCATCACTTGAAATGGACTTCCCTCAAAAAAAGAAAGAAAGAAAGAAGAAAGAAAACAACTCGTCACCGAAAGCTAATTGAGAATATGCAGTGGAACATGTAATCGGCATTTTTTAAATCTATTTACAAAAGCTGTAAACACTAACGCAACTCCGCTGTCAGGGTAGATTACAGCATGATGGGAATGCGAGCGTGAAATGTGCTGCAGCTGCCCATGGCTGCTGGATGAGAGAGATAGAGTGAGAGAGAGCGGGAGAGAAAGAGAGAGACTGAAATCCATCAGAGCAAGTCACAAGTTGACCTCTGGCCCTGTGTACCTGACTATGAGGACAGTCTTTCCCTCCTGTTCTCTATCTTGTCAGCCTTGCTGACATAAACTTGCTGTATTGTGCTGTCTGCGTCTCTGAGAGTTACCGTCTCCCTCCTCTGCTTATCCCCTTACACTCACTCTCTTTCTCTCTCTAGCCCATAGATATTTCATACCTCAGGTAGATGTCTGTGCTTTTCAACTGCATAACTTAACGATTGAGTGGGTTTATTTTATTTATTGACATTTTCCTTCATTATCGCGAGATGGTATAGCTGAAAGCTACATTAACCAAGTAGGCCAAAAACAAAGGCTACAGTGACTGGATTGCAGGGAACATATGCTGAGTTCATCTCAACATGGAACTCATCAAAACGACTTGTTGAAAAACGTGAACATTCATCACACTCAGAATTACAAGGTGGAGATTCAGGTATCATTTAAGAGCTCTGATCTCTCCAGTTTCAGTTCATATGACACAGGGGTACACAAAAATTAACCCTAACCCTAACCCAAACAAAAAAACCCAGACATTTTTAGCAAGGGTTTTACCAAGCTCACACCTCGAATGCAACTTAACTGTGAGGTGGGCGGAGCCACGGGTTTCCGAAGTATGATCCCCATTGTTTTTCACCATTTGGAATTTTACCTTTAACAATAAGCACAATATTGCTCATTACAGACGGACTTGTGGCTCGCCTGGGTAAATAAACCACACTACAGGGTGATGTTATGGCCATTGCTTCCAGATGTTTCGACTGAATTTCTGAGAGAGCACGTTTGTTATGTCAAACAGCTTTAAATACTCATGAACTTCATCAAGCTGTGGTGAAGATGCCAGTTAAAGCTGCAAATTACATTCAGATATATTCAGTCTTATACTGTATTCCAGAGTGGTGGTTGCAGAGAGCAACAATCCAGCTCAACTCAACAGAATTTCAAGCTCAATGATTGGTTGCTTCTTGAGGTAATGCACTGTGGGACTTGTAGTTGACCTATCTCCTAACATTTTATATACACAGTCTTGTACATATGACCTCTTTTCAATGGTCCGTGAATAATTTGAGTGCAGTTGCTACTTGTTCATACCAGTGATTCAGCTGGGACAGATTGATGCCCACCTAAGTTTTAGAAATGCTCAAACAGAACATCATCTAACATTACAATTAGGACACTGAGCAGGATTTCACTTCCAGAACCCTGAATATAACCCTGATGACCTCTCAGCTGTGTGTTGCTGCAGGTCTGAAATATGGAAATTCAGCCCAAAATTTCTGAGTTGAGACAAAAGAATCAATAATACCAGCTGATGCAGCAGTTGGCTCCCTCATGTAAACTTCATTTCATTGCACTTACAATACACAAGTCTTTATGCTAAGCTAACACAGAGTAGTGCCCATAGGAACCGAACCAGAGGATGCACAGAGGTGAAAAGGCATCAAACATCTTGTCTAAGAAGAAGTCGGAAAAAGGCTATTTTTCCCAAAACGCTGGAGTATTCCTTCAATCTATGTGTTCTCCATCATCACAGTGAACTCTAAAAGATGAAATTTTAACTAACCTGGATGAAGGTACCTTGCCCTACTCAGCTGACACCGGGATATTGCTGTAAGTAGCAAGCGCAGTGCAAAGCCCCCATCACTTGCCAGCACAGTGGGGGGGCACCATACTGACAGGATCAAAAATTTAACATGTTTTGTGTTCTTTTATGTCAGCGTGACAGAGGTCAGCAATATGTCATACATTCCTGTCAGCTATTTTTACTTTTCTCAGTGCCGTACTGATACATTTTGAATTGTATTAGAAGGCATTAGATCAAACAGAGACAGCCAGTGTTCTACCCCGGATGAGTCAATCAGTTTGTCATACTCACACTTAGATCCTGATTTGGTTAATAACCAATTAACCTTCTTTACCTTCAACATTACTGAGAACCATGACGTGTTCAAAGCAGAACCTCTTCAAATTGTCCTTGACTTTGGAGAGCCACAGCATGTGTTTGCTTCATTAAAGCTGAACGATGACTTGCTGTTTGACTGAAGTCTGCTGCTCCTAGTCCCGGGCTGCTGGCTGAAGCCTCACGTGGCACTAATACTGTCAGGGCTACGGGTTGGATTCCCCAGTGGGGATGTCTGATATTGAATATGTAGGTGTTTTGGATAAAAGCCTCCACCAACCGGTACATGTGAAGGTTATGTCTTGTGTATTACCGTGACGGTCTTGATGCGACCGCTGCCTCTGGTGCAGGTCCAGCCGGATCGGTTGAACAGGAGGCCGCAGACCTCACCCTCCATGCAGGGCGCCATCTCACACCACTGCCGGCTTCGCACAATTCGCGCTGAGGGAGGAAAAACAGACAGATTGAATAGGCAAATTAGACAGAGATAGAAAGATAGATAATGTTTACAAAATGTCAACTTTTCAGCAACTAAAATGTTTTTTTTTTGTTTTTTTTTTGCGAGCCAGAAGGTCCACTATGTCCATGTGTTGATGTATCTAAGAAATTGTACAAACTTTTCATATTTCTCGACAATTCAAATTAAATGGCTTAATCTATTGTTGAGGAAGTAACTATAGTAGGAATTGTTAAATGTGCATAAGCAGTAACATTTTAATTGTTGCGGCATAGTGCAAAGATTATTTGTGATTTGCTTTTATTACCTTATTCGCCAAGATGCCCACAGATTGAAAGTCTATAACTGGCACCAAGCTAGTTCTAACTGATAACCATTTTGAGGTTGATTCAGTGGAGAGGGTTTTAGCAAGAGTTTGATCCCTCAGCTAAAGTTTAAAAGAAATATTTCTTTGCATAATAGAAATAGATCGATAGCAACAGAACTGGGCTGGCTGGTATGGAATGCTAAAATCTTTTTCTAGTAAAAAAAAAAAAAAAAAAAAAAAAAAAGCTTGTTAGTATTTGCCGAAAGTCATAATTTTGCAATATCTCCACTGTTTGCCTTAATCATAGTTTACACTGTCTGGTAGCAATTCTACTTTTTGTTGTTGCTTTTTTTTTTCTTCCAGAATTTAAGAATCAACATTTATCCACCACTATGTTGGAGATTTCCAGAGCGTTCTGTGATGTTAGTGTATGTTTCTCTTTTTTCCCTTTTCAAATGGTCCCAAAGCTGGGGTTGAAAGCTGGTGACTGCAGAGGAAAAGACAAGCCAGTCAGCGCTCCTTGCTCTTCTTTGGCCTTCAAAGAGGCCTGTCAAGGCTTTGATGCATGTTTAGGGTCACCGTCCTGCTGGAAAATGAATCCTCTTCCTCACAACTTTAAGCCACAAGGGATGGCTGCCTCTGCAGAATAGAGTGGCACTTCTCTCTGGTCAGTAGGAGGCTGATCCTGTGCAAGTCACCAACTGCACAAGAGATGAAGCATCACCACACCTGAATATTCCAGCACCGTGTCTAACTAAAGCTTTCATGCTCTGTCACATTAACCGTGCAGTCCTGTCCTCACATAAGCTCTCGGATTTCAACCAAAAAGTTCAAACTTTGACTCATCCCTAAACAAGACTTTTATACACTCTAGTCTTTTTTTTACATGCTTGGCCTAAAAAGCAAAGAAAGATTTGTTTTGTCTTTGCAGAAGTGGTTTGAAAATTGCTTCTCCCACATTAGGACCACAGTTCACCAGTCAGCTTTTGACTGTGCTTTTACCAAATGGACTATTGTGCTCTTTGCTCAATTGGCTTTTTATTTTGGATGCAGTTGCTGTTGTTCTGTCTCATAAAGATGTTTCTTTTTTTTTTTTCAATTACTGTGGTCACTTCAGGTCTGCCTGCTCTTGCTTTGGTTAAAAATAACTTGTGTGAAACTCTCAGCATGCATTGTACTCTGCCACTTAAAAAAAAATGTTTAATTTAGCTGCAACTTGGCTCTGGGATAATTTCCCAGCACTCAGGAGGACAATTTGGCCTCAAACTGCTTTACAAAGATCTTTTGACATTGTTACAAAAAAGTAGAAAACATTTTTTAGAGCTGAAGCACTAGCAGCGGCGACGATAACTGTTACGGGGGCATTTTCATTCAGTGACTACGGGGTATTAGTTATTAAAAGACCAAAGCAATTTACTGTGTAGTCTAATGAGCAAGCATGCATTACTCTGTTAATGAAATATTTGTTATGACAACAATTTGAGAAAACCTTACGAAATGCTGTACCAATTTTCATACAAGCATTTCTCAAAGATCTGAAATTTTTTGATTTGTTTCATTTATAAATAACACTCTCTTGAATAAGAGGCATCGTCGGAATAAAGAAAAAAAAATTTGATGAATGAAAATCAAGTGCTTGGTAGTGAAAAGCAGAAGGCCATTTAGATAGTGGCAAGTGTTCTTCATCTTTATAAAATGTGGCACAGAAGAAAACCTGTGCTGCCTTTATGTCTCAAACATAGCAAAGTAATCTGAATTAGAGACTGCAGTTTAAATGATGTAACTAACATTGTACCTGCACCTGATCAATAATGATAGCGGAATGCATTTTCAAAGTAGCCTCCCTGAGCATGGAGAATGTAATGTAAAGATAGAGAATGTATTACAGAGGAGGAGGCTAATAAAAAAGTGGATGGACGTGGTTTTTAATCTCATGAAAGTTATTTGTCAGCTGCAGACGGCCAGCTGTTAGAGCGAGAGCCAGCGATGCTCTCACTCTCTCTCCCCTGCAATCCGTCTGCATGACATTGAATTAGCATGCGCCTGTAGTCGACGCTGATAAGCACTGATTGTTCTTTACACAGTGCGCTAAAGCAACACTGAAAGGTTATCAGCTCTCTGCGGACCTGGCTGGGGCCACCGCTCCCGCCTACCCATGATCCCTCAGGGCAGCGCGTAGTGGAACGAGGTAACACAGTCGGCAAATTGAAAGAGAGGGACTACAATTCATTGAATGTCCACGGGAGAGCTGAGGGCGGCAGAGAGTGAGGGAGAGAGAGAGAGAGAGTAAAGAGGTGTGGAAAGGGAGGCCTTGTGACATTTCGCTGTGAGGCAGCCCTGGTCCAAGCCTTGTTAACAGTCTGTCGTTTGAGATTGGTCCTTGGAGTGCCAGACCGCTACTGCTGCTCTGCAACAAAGATCTGTCATTTGGTGGTATTTATCAAGCCCGATGAACAGCACCCACATGTATGTATGCACACACACATACTCACAGCTATTGCTCCGTGGATATAAATCAAATAACCTTGCCGACACCCCCAAAAGAAGAGGAGGGTGGCAGTCCGTCGTCATGCACTGCAATGTGGTTGCCGGGTTCAACAGAACAAAGCAATCCAACCACCTGTCACTTCACTGAGCAGAGCGAGCTAAACAAAATATTAGTCCCCCCCCAAACCAGATTCGGTGCAAAACGGTCATCAATGCTTCACCCTACCCTGTGATTCCTTGATGAACGGGGGAAAACTAAAGCGACTTTGCTCCTGACACAGCAAAATGCCACGGTGAATTTTCATTTTCACAGCCATCCGTCAGGCGCAACAAAGCGTAGATTTATCAGTCACTTGCAGATGTAGTTTTGAGTACATTACAGGGCCAGCAAAACTCAATTTCCAGGGCACAGAATAAAAGCTGAGCTGGCACAGCGGAGGGAGTGCTGACTAACCGTGGAGTGCAGCAGCCAACCAACCCGGAGTCGCGGAGGTTGGCTAAAATAAATGCATTTTCAGCTGCTGCCGTGGTATCGAGGTACTCCATAGCATGTCCTTGTTACTTTTTCAATGCCATCGATGACAGTTTGACTTGATCTATGATGACTTGATGAATTCTGCGGGGCCATAAGCCGCGCAGCGGTCACGGCGTTTGTTGGAGGAGCGCTCCGGTGATACCGTCGTCAACAAAGACATCATGAATAACGCAAGCAGCATCGAAATGGCATCACTGCAGTTTTACATCAGCCAATCTCCATCCATCAGCCTTATCTCTCTCCAATATGCTTGCACACGCACACACCACAAACATACTTACACAGCCACCTCCACACATATACAGTCAGTGTAAACACTATACTTTCAAACTTCAAGTCTGTCTGCTGATATAATTTGTTTTTATCAAAATACACCTCTGTGGACTGAGAATTACTGTGGCTGTGCTGAATGAAAATTAGTATATTATCATTCTTCGTATTCTTAAAGTAATTAATTAATGTAATTAATTATACAGGCATTGTTGCAGTGAAGCAGCAGTGGTAGTTGCAGTAGTACAAGTTACAGTAGCAGTAGGGAAAACAGCAGTAGTATTAGTATAGTATAGTAGCAGCAGTAGCAGGAGAAGCACCAGTATTAACAGCATACTAGTACATTGTATGTATAATATCATGTTCAAGTGCTAATATTTTTTTCTACATCAGCATGAAAATTTACTTCAACCACATGTTCCTTCAGCAGCTTCTAAAAGGGTTTTTTTTCCCATAGCGCTTTCATAAATGTAAAAAAAAAACAAATGTCATTGTGAAGGCTTATGTTACTTACACATTTTGTTCAATGCAGTCTCCACAAGCCAATACTTTTTTCCTTTTTTGAACCACTCACACAGTTAATGTAGGCTAAAAGCTAACATTAGGCTTAAACTAACTCTAATAACAGACCTTTTTCATGGCCTCCATTTTGACAAAAAATAGCAGGGTAAACACAGGTGTTACTAATGACAGTAATTAAGGTTCCGTTCCACTGAGGTCGAACAGAGCCAGGGTCCTGCTAGTGTTCATGCTGCTTCAGTGGAAAAGCTCTGCTACACTTAAATGAAACAGAATATGAATTAATGTCATATGTATTTTTACCGCATGTACATTCAAAATGGCTGCTGTGAAAGAGGTCTGCTGTTTGTGTTGTGGCAATGGCACATTGACCAGACCCCCCATACCTTCAGTGTAGGAGCTACTCCTCTAACTACTAGCTTACTAGCTAGTAAACGAGTAGATAGAGGAGTAGCTAGTACTATCTAGTAAGCTAGCAGCTGGTTAGCCGTCTAAAAATGTGTAAATGTGCAGTGGAAAAGCTTGATAGAAGCTGAGATACAGATACAGAGGAGAGCAAGAACGTAGTTTAACCTGCTTGATGTAACGATGTGTAATTATTCCAATAACAGGTGTATTTTCATGAGGCCTCCAGCTACTTGTTAGTAACTGACTTTTTTTAAAGCACATAACAGATGAAAATTTCGCAGCTGTCGTGTCCACAGGTGCAATCTCTGTTGTAGATCAAAGCATCAAACTCTCATGTTAACCATAGATCTTATTTTCTGGGTAAATTGGAAACCCTATGGGGAAAACCCAGTGGAGATCTGCCCAGGGAACCTATGGCTCAAAAATGTAGCTCACTTCCAGGTTTTAGGGCTACAACCTGACAGTCTATTAGAAGTAGAAGTAGCAGCAGCAGCAGCAGCAGCAGCAGTAATAGTGGTAGTAATACAATGAGCAGTCAGTAGGCTAGAGCTTTCTGCTGTGTTGGAGCATGGTTCTGTGCCAGCTGAAGTCCAGTTTGCCTGTTTTGCAGTGGCCAAACAGCTGGCTGTCCTGGTCGGGGCAAAGTGTGTCTGGCTGGGTGACTCCTGGGTGGCACGTCCCTTCGCCATCTCTATCAGAATTCCACCCAGTGACTGTGGACGTCGGCTCAGCTGCCAGGGTCCCTGCTGGGCGACGGCTCTGGACCTCCCACTAGACACACATATGACCATCTGTCCCCCAGTACACGGTGCCAAGCCAAGCCCTGCCCTGCCCTGCACAACACAGCACAACACAGCCAGAGGGGACGAGGGAGCAGGCCGGAAACTACCAGATTATCCATCAAGCAGCATTAGTTTTCCGGCATTTACCCTTGTTGAAATAAATTACTAACATAAAAATTGTGCTAAAATAGAGAGAACTCGACTTAAAAAGTTACTGAGTTAAAAGACACAGTATGTTCTTCCATTTAAAAGGATAAGAGTGTGGACTAATCCTGTGCATTGAAAAAGTATAGACTATATTAAATACAGTGAAGCATCATTGTTAATATGATAGGAAAGACAACCCTGAAATGCCTGTTCCTATTGTTCAACATTACTATGTGTCTTATTAGATGCCCCACCAGCAAACAATACTAATGAACAAGCTGGAAAACAATAAAACAAACCACTAATATTATAGCTCCACATCAACTGAGCTACTGTCATAGACAAATGCAAATATTTTGATGTTGCAGTCGGTTAAAACTGAGGCACAGAAAGAGAGAGTGTGGAGAGAGAGAGAGAGAGGCATGCAGCTTGCATATATCTTTGCAGCATACAGACTCTTATCATAGCGACCATCAAGCTCCATGTGATTGCGGTGTTATGTGGTGGCATGGCAACAGCAGGCCAAGGAGAGACGGAGAGAGAGAGGGAGAGAGAGGAGGTGAGAAGATAAGTGAGAGGAGGGAGGCAAGCGAGGAAAAGCTAATAATTCTCCTGTGTAGATTACACCAACACAACGGTGGCATGCATCATCACAAAAATGGCTCGCAAACACTTCATGGGAAAAAGAACACAAAGCAAGCGACTTATTTTTCAAATATCACTGCATTTACGTTTGTCATGTGAAATTGTGAAACTAAAAAGATAAAAGGCTAAAGGTAACAGTGTCTCCACAAATGACGTAATGACAGCACTGTTGCTAAGCCTGGAGAATGTGGGTCCTCATGGACGGTGGTGGACATACACGGTGGAACCATGGCAGATGATGGATATAAAGGCATGCGGTGATGCCAAATTGTCTCCTCAAACAGCCAGCTGCAGACTGATTGAAGAGTTTGCATAATGCCTTTCTTTGCGCATCAACACATAAAGCTGTAATCTGACTGGAAGTGCTTTGAAAGGTCAGCTGAAAAGTACGAACGTCAAGTAACTTGGTGTGAACATCGAGCCAAAAGCAATGCTGCCAGTGCTCACTCCACAGCCAAACAGTGATGGTCAATGATGAATATTTAGAGGGATTTTTTTTTTTTTTAGAAATTCAAAATGTGGAAAATCTAAAGCAGCATACATCAATGCTCGCTAGTTATATCATTCAAACTTGCGGCGAGGGAGATATAACTGGTTATCAAAGTTTTTTCATTTTGATCTGTAATTGTAGCACCCCCCTCGCCCTGCCAGTGACTGTAATTTTCAAAACTACTCTCAGCGCCGACCAAATGATTCCTCTTGCATTAACGAGTGGTATTCTAAAAATCAAACCTCATTGAAGAGCAACATAGCATGACACGTGTGGCAAAACAGTACACAGTGGTCAACTGCTTCCTTTGCTTTGAGAACTATTGAGTGTGAAAGTCATATGAAACTGACCTTGAGTGATATGACCCAGAGGATAAGCCCATAACAAGTGGAAAAAATATCCCAAAGCCTCAAGGAGGGAAACAAATGAATAAATATGTTTATAAGTCAGTAACTTGGTTTATATACTGAGAAGGGCGAAGAGGCACTTGTGGGGATACACATCAACACAAAGCATGATGGAATATCTTATGCATTAAAGGTCAGTGAGAACATCTTCACGGTGAAGGCACTCGATCGATCACGTTCATATGTAATGTGGATGTTTTCCCCTTTAAATCCTTGCGGTGACGGACACCATTTCACTTGTCAGCAGCCGGCCTTTTAAATGGGCCTGCGAGCAACAGGTTCCATCTTTAATGCACTGGCTATTAATGGAGTGTAGGGTGAGGCGCGGCGGGCAGCCAGTAATAATCAATTTCCTGCCGCTGTAATCATAGTTCTCTCTAAGTTAATTAGCATCTGTTGAGCGTTACAGAGAGCCGACTGCAGAGCGAAAGAGAGAGAGAGGTGGGGAAAAGGAGTGTGGACAGCGTGACACTGGCTTTATTGGGTGGCAGGGTCGCATCAGGCCTATTAGATCTGGACTGCCATCGAAGAGATTAGTCATTGCGTGACGTAGTGGACCTAATCACGCATCTGATGCATCCGATCGTGATATTGTGAGATCCAATCTGCATCACCGATGTCATTTCTCCCTCACCCCCCCTCGCCTCTCCCATAACTCTCCACTTGGTCCTGTCCAATAAAACGGAAATTGCTCCCAAAAAGAACAACTACAAAATGGATGGGTGCCACGTACTCTCCATTAAAAGTAATGTTTATTCAGCTGTAGTATATTGAAATCACTGGCCAAGGAGGCAACTATTATCAGGCGACAATTATGAGGAAAACGCTGCAATATATAGACGCTGAAGACAAAACAAAGTTGTTCACCAATTTGCTGGTGTCCCAACGATCGGGTAAGAGAGCCATAAAGCAGACAACCAATACTCTATATAGATTCAGACATTCTGATATGCCTCGGTACAGGGAGAGACACAATGTGATTATTGATTGGGTGGTGTCTATTGAAACGCATTACTAAAACAGCCACATGGAAAGAGTAAAAAAAAAAAAAAAAAAAAAAAAAAAAACAATCGAATGACATCTCTGCTTTTCATGGAGAAAAAGCAACAAGCATCCATCTATTCATTTTGCGACTCTGATTATTTTTGTGGTTGCATGTTGGAGCCTGATGTTCCTCCTGTGACCCAAAAATAACAGCAAAAAGATAGTTTTGACAGTTTGTCAGATTTGTCAGAAATTCACCAGCTCAATGTTTCTATGGTTGGCTTGATACAACAGGTAGTATTAAAAACACAGAAATATTACAAATAGGGCTGGGCCTCATAATGATATTGTGGGGATGACAACTGGGGTCCATAAGATATTTACACACCTAAAACCAAGTTACCATCTTTTTAGTTATGGAGAAGACTTCACCCAAGTTCACATGCTTATTTATGATGCAAATTCATAGTATCCCCTCCACTCAAATATGTGTTTTTATTATGTTTATGTCCCCTAAAATGTCTATGCCTGTGCGCGCCTATAAAATCTGAGATTCAGACATACATGGTTAGATTATCAACAACCTTTGTGTCTCTATAGGATGTCCTGTTTCTGTGATCAAAGAGCTGTCCGACAGGCGTTTTATTTTCAAACAAAACAAGAACAACTCAAAATGGCTGCTTGACATGAATAATAGCGTATCTAAGACTTTTACTGAGAATTTTTTTTTTTTACATGGATAAATGATAAAATATGATACAAGTTATGAGCCAGTGTGTGAACTAGCAGGGAGGTGGGTGGGAACTATTTGCATATTCATAGGTCCGTGTATACATAATGAGTGCAAAGTGTAGACTTATATCTGAGCTGTTTAAGGCATGAAGGGATATTTTTCATGGAAAAAAAATGTAATGTTGATGATCAGAGATGATTTTTTAGGGGTCTAATCAATGTCTGGAGGGGAACTTTAATAAACAGAACCCATCTATGTTATAGTGTTTTTTTAAGTGAAAAGGAATGAATGCTTTCTTGAAAATACAATTTTTTTTTTTTTTTTTTGATAACCATGATGTTAACTACCTTCCTAAAGACTTCATGAGCATTACAAAAGCAACACATTACTGTTAGCATTATGAAATAATAATATCTTTTACTTATATTCATGCTCACATTGAGCTAGTGAAAATATACAACAATAGTATGAGTAAGCCTCATAAAGATCTGACCTCAGGCTCACAGACTGATTGATGAGATAAATAAACCAGATGATAAGCTTGATGAGATGATAAGTAAAACACATTATAAAGCATTTATAATACCCCGTGTAATGGTAATGTAACACTTTTGCAATGCTCATGAATACATAATGAATTCTTCATGACAACAGAGTAACCCCTTGAAGCCCAATTATTTTTTTTCATTTTGTCTGACAATGGCTCATACATTTTCTATATATTCTGTATCTGTTGATTGTCACGGTGCATTGAAGCTACATCACACCTACAGTGAGTGAAATATTCAAACCCAAGATGCCAGTGTTTTATGGCTGAAACAGAAAATATCTCAATTGTGTGTCATTTTATGAACATTTCCCTGTAATTCAGCAGGACATGTCTTGTTCTTTGCAAACATTGGGATTTCCATTGATACTAGTTGTTTACCTTGTGGTAATCAACTGCTGGCCGACAGTTCAGCTACATTGACATAACCCTTGAGTCAAACCATCAAATTACATAAGGAAAAAATCCACTGTTCCCATTGTGCACATAAAACAGAACTCTTGCCTGAAATGAAGAGCATGATAAAAAATAAATGAGAAGTTCAAACACAAAAATGCTGTGGGAAGTATCAAAGCTCAGCAGTCTACGCCAGACATTCAAACGTTTTCATGTTGTGGACCCCCAGACAGATGCACATTAGACTACACACCCACATTATAATAAGGTTTGTTCTGGAGGAACACTGGATCACTCATACCATGCCATCCAGTCACACTAGGAGCTGCCCGGTACAACCACAGCCTTCTATAATTGGGCTTCAGTGCTTTGCTCAGGGGGCTCTGACAGCAGCTGTGCAGAGATGGAGCATTCACTTTCCTCACCCACCTTTTCTCAATCTGTTGCGAGATTCAAACCAGCAACCATCCTGTCAACAGCCCACCTACTTAACTTCTCGGGCAGTGTTTCTCCACACATGCTCTGTTGTGACCCGAGGGCTTAATTTCACTAATTAAAGGGATAGTTACCCATTTTGAAAAATGTGATACTATTTCTCTTCCCTAGTAACTACTGTTATCTGCTCAAATTGTTAAATAAGCAAAGTTTATATTTATGCAGAATACTTCAAAAAATTATCAATAGTAGAACTACCTTCTTGTGCAGTCTAAGCTCTCTGTGCTGGTCTAAGATAGAGGGAAGTAGATGCAAAGAAGAAGCTTCCCACAACATTACCTGCGAGCTATCTTTTAGCACAGGAGAAAGTTATTTTTGTCCTCCAACATTTGAACATGTGTTCAATAAAGAAAACAAACGCTAGCAAACTCAAGCAAAGTACTTGTGTCTCTGTGGTGGCTACTGCTCCTCTGGGGTGGAGTGATACAGGAAGTGTAGAAGTTACCGGTTCTTTCTGGATGTTGACAACAGGAAAAATACATTTTTAAACAGTAAATTGAGCAAATCTCTCATCTGCGTGCACTCAGTGGCTGTATGCACATTTTAGTTTTGGAAAGCAACACCGGTAAACCTTACTGGAGTGGATCAAGGAGGTTAATTTTAAGAATGTTAGCTGGGGGGAAATCCAGCTCAATGTCAACAGTTAGCATTTGGAGCATCCAGCCAGTATCCAGCACTCAGTAACAATGAGAGGAAGATAGCATCACTACTGTCCTGTATCACAACTAAGGGGAAGTGAAATAATAGCAAATTTTTCAAAATGCGTGAACTTTCCCTTTAACACACCTTCACTAGGAGAGGGGGAATTAATCAGTGAAATCTGCTGGTGTGGTGTTTGGCTGGAATGAAACCCCTCAGACTCTTGGCCCTCCATGGCGCATGTTTACATATATTGCAGTTAGGCAGACAGACTCACCATCTACACAGGCTGGCCTTGCCCTTGTGGTTCCGGCGATCTGGCCTCTCCGGCAGGCGCAGCGAGCCGTCTGCCGGGCGATGGTCCGTCTGGGAACGCTGCTATCTCTGTTGAGCATCACTATCTCACAGGTTCCCACCGCCAACTGGCCTGTCGCACACAGCAGGGAGGAACATAGGACATGGCATTAGCATAATGAGACAGTACTGTGGATATTATGCAGTAAAAAATGGTGCTGAAGAGTTACAAGCGGCAAAACATGCAGGCCAGCTGCACAGCCGCTCAGAGGTCTGTGTAATGCTCATCAGCTCAGTATTCTAATTCAAAATGAAAAATAGAAAAGAAGGCTTATTGCGATGTCCTAAAATCTCATAAAACAGGGCTGGGAGGCCTCTTAAGTTTTAATGTTAAATACTGCAGGGTTGGGTGCTCTTTGGATTAAAAGGGCCCTTGGTAATCATGTGGAAAATCCAAGACACTGCTAAAAAGCCTTTTTCTATTTGGCTACTCACACTGGTGAGCTAAGAACTATAGCTTTTCCCCATTTGGAAATCTCAGTTTGTTTCCCTGTGGAATTTGACTGTTTTAAGTGTTGTTGTGGTTGTTTTCCTTTGCACAGAATACCCCACATTATTGCTCTAGAGTAATATTAAATTTTAATTTTTTTCCAGCAAAAATGAGTATAAAACCTCAATTTTGCACTCATCTAAAGTGCATGAAACTGATAACTTTTGCATTTTTTAAATTCAAATATAAAGCTAATATACATTCAGCGTCCACTTTCTCAGGACCACCTGTACAGTCTGCCATCAATTCTACCTTTAAACAAAGTTTATAATAGTTTTTGGTGACATTGTGGAGAATGTGTCAGTTTAATTCTGTTTTTATTATTGAGGTTGTAGTTTGCAGAGGTCTTGTACTGGACTACATTATACTAAGAGGTGTTTCGAATTTTTTGTCCTTCCTATTTATATACACGAGGGCGGACAGAATAGTGGAAACAGCAGTCCAGTCCAACAGCAGCACTAACTATGAGCTCAATGCCAAACATAGAAGTGAATGAACACCTCTGTTACTGTGACAAAAAGAAAAGCTGAGCATTATAGGCAGCAGGAAGGGAAACTTAATGGCACAACAGTTGGATTGGATTGGATTAGATTGTGCAGGTGGAGCTAAAAAAGTGGCCACTGAGTGTATCTTGCATGGTGAAATATTTTGGTCAACGCCTCATTTGGATGACATGCCAGCAGCTGTTGAGTACTGGTGACCTACAAAAAGCACTCCATTCTTGCGAGACAGCAAATGAAAAATCTTTTCTTAACCTGATGAGCGCCTTGCTAAGAAATCTCTGTGGTGTCTGCTCTATTCTCATCGCTGCTATCCAAGCAAAGAGAATTACATGAGAGTTGTCCGCACATTACAAATTGATGGATAACTCCAAGGCTAGTTTATCAGTTTTTTTAAGAGTTTTAAGTTTGTCAGAATGTAATCTCGAAATTAATTACACAATCTGGAGAAAGAGACAACTCACAAGGGTGTCTCAGCAGCAAATGGACTGTCTGGGAAATACAAATTTCCCATCTACATTAACATCTGAGAGGGTACATTTTCTTCATCATTTTGACTTTTAAAAGTCAGGGGACTCTAAAGATCTGATAAAACACTTTCAAACTTTTTACTCAACTTTTCCCGAGAAATGATCCAATTTGACTTATGTTCATGTTAAGAGATTTTCAACGATTTAAGATGGAAGAGGGGGGGGAGAACTTGGTGAATTTGTAGAGGGAATATTCTAACTCATTTCCCCAAACAAATGTGAGCACTATTAAGGCGGGGACGAGCTGCTCTGAAAGTTAAAAGTTTGTTCTGGCTGCCGAACTGAAGCTTGTGCACGGCACTAATGGTAAGTTTTATCAAGTCAATAATCTCAGAGCTGAGTCAGACAAACACACTGGGCTCTGCAGCCTCCCCTGTCCAACAGCCATAGGCACACAATACAATCCAGCAGTAATAATCACAACACCAAGATGTTTTGATGTAGCAAATGAATCCCCTGCGTGGCCTTTTGTAGCTTCCAGTCTCATTTCAACATTTAATGACGAGATAGTGATTTTGTCTAGGAGGCAAGTTGGGGAACCTGGGGGAGCAGACTTAATTGTCTTTTATTTAGGTCTACCTGAGGTGTACGAGGAAATGATTACCTGTTATATATGCTCGTGTTTTGCAGAGAAATGAGCTTTATTCAAAGTTTAATTTTCATTGCTTAGGGCTACCTACTGCCTTCAGAAATACTTCAAAAGCACATTTGGAAGAACAAAGGTTTTAATATATGTGCAATACGTTTAATAAATCTACAACACAGTACTTCAAACTGGTCTGGGATGAGCCCACCCGTCCCAGCCACCTATTTTTTTTTTTCTTATTTTCAGTGGCTCAAAGCTGGAGGACAGCACTACCAGGCAGCTACCGGCTCTGCAAAACATTTCGTTGTCAGGCCAATAAAGCAAATAACAAAAAGAAATAATATTTTGCTTCATGACATGTTACCTCATCAAAAGGCATTTCTGTTGGTTCTCCGCTCTAATGAGTTGGCTTCCTTGTACTATTGTGACAATGTGACAGGCCACTGTGCGAGAGACTTGTCAATGTTGGTGAAATCCCTGGGTCCCTCATAGATAAAAGTTAATTAACTGGCATAAATTGCTTGAACTTTAAAACTGCAGAGAAACTTCACACTTTGCTGACTCCGAGTTGCAGAGAGTGATAATTCGGAAATTCTGAAAATCTCAGGGACAGAAAATGATGTTATATTTTTTATATTAATCATATGATATGACATTAAGGAATGTATAACAGGAGGAGAGGACAGTGCATCATGGTTACAGCTTTCCAAATCTGCATCGGTGCCCAAGTGCTGCCTCAAATACTGAAGCCAATAGATTAGGCATGCAAAATCCGACTATAAACAGCTACACCAATGTTCACTGAACTGTGATTAAAAAAAAAAAAAAAAAAAAAAAAAAAAAAAACACACTTTACATAATGCTAACTGGGTTTTTATACAATGTGTGCAATTGTTCTTGTTATTGGTCTCAAAACATTGAGAGTCTGTCCAGCAGCTGCACACAACCGAGTCTATTTCTGCATCTAAATGCATCTAAATTTGCATAAATCAATAGATCAAGTGTGAACTGTGTAACAATATGACAAATTCCTACACCTCGCTGCTGTTGAAATGTCAGTGTTTCTAAACCAAAAATATGGTGTCAACATTAAAACTTACAGCCAATGTGGTGGAGCCTGCGTCAACGTCACATGACCGTTAACATTCATGCATGCTAATATTGGCTCATGAGCTACTTAGCCACTTTCATCAAAAGGTCATGGTTAAGAATAGTACAAGGTCATGGTTAATGTTAAGAAATGTGAGTTAACGTTCACTAATATTAGCTGCTTGAGGTTAGATAGCTAAAAACAAACACAGATGTTGCCTGCAGAAACAAAATCCTGTTGATTGTGACTTCTGCCACCCTCATGCAGCATTTTTTACTCGCTTTACACTACGTCATTACACTTGGATATGTTATATTTCATTGTATCCTTGGTTTTGCTGGCAACTGGGCTGCTTTCCAAAGTTCTTACCAATCTGCTCAACAGATTTCGAGATTCGAACGGAACAACAGAAGGACAAACTGTAAGACGGACCAACCGACACAGCAGCCTCAAGCCCAGCCTGCCAGCAGGGCAACAGTCGGGTTCAACTGTTAACTGGTGAGGCCAGCTTGCTCTGGATGAAAACACTCTCTAACTGCTGTTTAGGATGCAGTTTTGCATTTCGCCCTACAGTTTTTGATTTGTCACTTCTTGCACATTGGGGATTTCCTGTCAGTAACCATGCCAACACCAGAATTTCATTTGCGTAAATAGGGCAAATCCAAGGCCTCTCAATTAGTGGAGATGGAATGCTCTTCTCTGTTGAAACCACAAGTTGTGATTTAGGCTGATAAGACAGGTGGATTATTACATAAAAATATTGCCTAGGGCAGTCTGGGGAGTCATAAAACACAACCAGCTCCACAAAGAACTGGGAACCGACTCGCAGAGCACATTTTCATTTCACAGCATCAGTCCAACAACCCTACCCACCCACCCCCAACACACACACACACACTCACACACACACTGCCTACCCCACCCTGCCTGTACTTGCTGGGTGCTTGGGGGACAGCGGTACCATCAGATATCAGCGTACTCTCCGATGTTTCAACAGTGAACAGATGAATAGGCTTCATGCGATAAGCCTGAAGGAGGTGGATAGGAAGGAAGTGGGGGGGGGGAGTTGGTGGGGGTGGGGGTGGGGGCTTTGTGAAGTGCCCTCGGCCTCAGCCAGCGCTCCATCATGTGTAGGGGAGTTAATTCATGTGACAGGGGGTTTCTGTCACTCAGTGGCGTGAAGGCACTTGGCCTCGTCTCTATTTCAGATGATGAAAAGTGCATACGGCTGCGGCGGCGGCGACAAGCGTGCCAAGCGAGGGATGGCACCGGGCTGCTGTCCGGGCTCCCCTCTCCATCACAGACGCCGCGGACGGAGGCCACAGGAAGCCGATGCAGAGCACAGAGACGCTGGCTCTCAGCACTGACTGGCAGCCAGATGACCTTATCACTGAATCACAAGACTACGCAGTGCACTTGCAACGCGCCAACACATGCACTGAGACACGCGCACACACACACACACACACACATGCTGAGGTTCAAACACACAGCTTAGAGCAAAGTTCACTCATGTCTTTGCTGTACATATCCACGCTTTGATCAAACACACTGCAGACCACAAATGTCTTAATATCTCTGTTTGGATGGGGCTTTATCCACACTCGCCTGCACAGTTCCCCCTGTGCTCTGTGTGTAGCTGCAGACGCTTGGAATTCGTTGGCATGGCGAGATCATTAACCTTAAAATAATACATATCTCTACTTGACCCTGGAAATGTCCAAGGCATGGTCAAAATACAGGAAAAAATACATTTCCCAGGATAGAGCCAGTTGGCTGAGCGTACTGTTGTACCAGTAATTCATGTTAATGTGCCTGTTAACACTGCGAAGCTATTGATTCTGACTGTTCCAGCCTCTGACACCTTTAACAGCCCGCGCTCCAGAATACAAATTTGACCGAGCTGTCAAGTCTCAGATGGACTCTCTTTATACAGCATGAAGAGTTCAAAATTCAGCTAACATTTCTTATTGTTTATTTCTATAAATTCCAATGAGGAGCGAGCAGAAATATGAACTACTACTCCTAACTGATGAATCTTTCATCAATATCAGACGAGGCAATTATACGAGTCAGAGCTCCATCCAAAGCAGTACGCTCATAGTACTGAAGCATATTCCAGATTGGGGACTGTAAGAAATGCTCGACTTGCCCACAGGGAATCTGCTATAAAATTATATGACAGGGTACACCGAATGAACTATGACAGGGATTCCATTTCCATATTAAAACAATATTCCTTTATAGATTGTAATTACTTGCGGGCTGGTAAAGACGAAAGTGAGGTTTTACAATGTTCTAACGCAATGAATGTCATTGCAAACTGTGGTTTCCAATCACATTTAAAAGTGACTGTTCTGGTAAAGCTTGTGCCGTAAATTATTCATATGCTGTATTTGTTATGCTTTCCCACACAGACCCAGCCATAGAGGGGAGTTTTGGACATTCCGCACTGGCATGGGCTACGTTTCCTGGCGTCGAATCTAACCAGTTTTCCCTGAGAGAGCCAGTGAAATTCAAATCACTGCATTAACATGCAATACTAAATCTGAGTGATTATCTTCATCCTATTATGCATTTCTTTGTGACATAGGTGGTGTTTTCAAGGATGAAGACGGCCCAATTAACAAGGCACCAGGAGATATCCTATGGTTTAAAGCATGACAATCATATTACCATGAACCAAATCAGATTGACCTCAATTACTCATCTGTAGAGGATTTAAAACCTTGGCTGAGACCACCGTTAATTCTGTGCATGAATTTTTGGACAAAAACAAAAAAATAAAAATAGTCGTTGACGATCCTTTTTTTCATGACGACGATGAATCCATGACATGAACAAGTTGCTCTGTGGAAACAGATATTAAAACTTTTTTTAAAAAAATTTACTCTCAACAAAAACACCACAGACAACTAAGATGCTTTCACGTCTGACAGCAGAATATCCCTCTTGTAAATCTGTAACCACGGCAATAGCACAGTGTTCCTGGTGTAACCTGTGGAAAAATTCATGTTTTCAAGAGGAAGGAACTCTTACTTTTAGAAGGGAATATCAAGGAAGAGAGCGTTCATTTTCCTGAAATGACACAGCAAACGGCATGGCGAAATTTTATAGATGACACTCTGACGTCCCGTTCCTGTGAGAGCAGCATGGAGAGCCGACAGAAACTCTGGGGAAACACTGCACCGTCTTGTCTGGTCTTTTTGGGGTAAAGTGGCAGGTTTCAGAACGTTGCAGACCAGCCGTGTCGACGTTATTTTGCAACATTCGACTCGTCTCACCGTGAATCTTTGGTGTAAACTCCCCTTTAATGCACTGAAGCTCTAACAATCACATTAATTAAAAAGAGTGCATGTCGTAATGTTCATTTATGAGCTCACTAAAACGATGATCACTTGTTGCAAAATATTAGTAAAGAGCAAGCGCTACACCTTAATGTAAGCATGGGGAGCGGCCAGAGCGATCAGCCAGGGAAGCTCAGCAAATGCAGCGGTGTTTTTAGAATAGTGTCCTGTCAGTTGACTAAATTTATTAAAATTATTTTAAGTGCTTCTGACTAAAACACAATTAAGAATAAAGTAAACTAAATCACTAAAATCAAACAGAAATGTGTATAAATTTCAAGGGATGACTAAGACGGAAGCTAAAATTCACATACCTGTCGTTAAAACACCAAGTCAAGCAGAGTGAGAGTGAAAAGCCAGGACGAGTTATTACACTAAAATGCTACGTCTGTCAGTGTCACCTCAGCATAACCTGACCAATCAAAATTGTCAGAATCTGATAAGGTGGGACTTAAAACTTATCAGCAACGGCTGGAGTGGCAGCTTGTTACCTAGTAACCAGATGGAGGAACACGCTGCATCTGTTGCAACGGCCTGTCCAGGCGTGGCGTTACACTTTGCCACTGACAGTTTCACAGTTGCGATGTGATCGCCGCCTTAAGCCAAATTGTCAAATTTAATATCTCAAAATCTATTGTGTGGATTGCTATGCCATTTGGTGAGCGCATTCATGCTCCCTGGAATGAACCCTGTTCGTTTTGGTGAACTCATAACCGTTCCTGAGGACCACCCTTCAAAAAAAAAAAAAAAAAAAAAACATTCAAAAATGTCAAATTAGCACATGAGATATAATCTAATTAATGGATTGCCATGATATTTGGTGAGTGCATTCATACTCCTCAAAGAAAGATTCCTCTTGATGAGTCCTGTACTTTCATCTAATGCCCCCCTCAAGCCAAAATGTCAAATCTGATATATTTTGGGTGCATTGCCGTGGAATTTGGAAAGCGCAGTCATGCTAGCCAGAGGATGAATCTTGTCAACTTTGGTGATCTCATAACCTTTCATTCAGCGCCACCTTCAGGCCAAAATGCACAAACCCCATTCTCCCGCTACTTGCATTCTCCCAAAATGCAACAGACCAGGGGGGGTGCCCCTGTTTCCTTGAAATACTATTCCCATATAACGTACATTAGATGCCACTGCTACCTTTGACATATACTGTGAATAAAGATGTTATATTTGCCTCACAAGTGAGGCTAATACACTCGACCCTGCAAATAGCACGTCAGAGAGTGTGTTTAGCTGGGTTTACCCTCCACTGCATCCCTGAGTTCGACCATAACCTGCAGCGCTGAGCTCTGTTACCTTATCTTCATGTCCATTCTAATCTCATAGCTCCATCCATGATTAACAACTCAGGTTGACACCTAATAGCAATCTTATTCAAATAAGCATATGCTACTCAAGACAGCCACAGCCAAGTGCATCTCATTACCTTAACACCATTTGATGCCTGCAGCGCAGCAGGTAGCATGTAATAAGACACCAGGTGAGAGAAGCAGATGTTTGAGCTGACCCCCTCATGCTATATGCTTCCTGACACCACTATGATCTTCTGTTGCTAAACAAGCAAGGCAGCAGAGCTCTGGAGCCACAGCTACACACATGCTTTATATCAATGTGCAAGGATTAAAGGCGAATACCATCAGTTCATTTCAGATGTTATTAGTATGCGCTACAATGTTCTAATTAATATTTATGCAAGGGAACACTCTCCTCAAGCTGGAGGAGTACAATCAGTGAAACTATTGAGATATGCAGTATAATCTGGAGCTGAGAGAAACAAATGAGCATTGATGGTAAAGGAGACTGTGGGAATAGCCGGCATCATTTCTGGAGATGGGGGGTTATGTTATGCTATGTTATAATACAATGAAACCCATTTGTCTATAAGCAGCAAAAAAAAAAAAAAAAAAAAAAAAAAAAAAAAAGCAACGGCTTGCAGAGTCGGTTGCCCATTCATTGTCTTTGGGCTTTTCCTTCTTCATGACACTACAGGCTTAGGCTTTTGGTCTTGAGAACCATTCATGTCCATAAATGAACACTGGTGAACATTGGTGAAGCTGCACCAAGAGAGATTCAGATGTAAAATACAGCTATGTTGAACTGGCAGGTTGTTGGTGTAGCTTACTGATGCCGATGGGGATGTTGTTGGTAAGCCAGCTGGCTGGCAAACTGGAAGAACATGCAAGCTGGAAATGTTGTGTCATTACTCAGCCATGCTGCTATGCTCTTGCTGGAACAGGAAATTAGGTCCACGCTGAAGAACTGTGAATAAATCGGTTCAAAGTGCATTATCCAGATTCAGGCCGACTGATAACTTGTGCATTTTCTGTCAGCAAACATTGAAAACATTCGCTCATTCTCAGTCATTTTGATAAACTGAAATCAAAGTTCTCCTGCCTGTAGTGATTTTTGACTTGATGACGCAGTCAGCAAGGATTTCTTTCCCAACAGCAGAGCTGCATCACCAATATGTAGATTTAAAAAGCATGATTTCATGTGGGTAACTTCAAAATGCCATGTGTAACTTTTAATAAAGAGTAACTAAGTCACCAGTTACGCTCAAAAGTAACTTTGCGCAATACTAACATTTGGGGCCGATGTCCTGCAAAGTGCTGAGTGCAGCTTTAAAGTGAATGTGATTCCTCTTAAATAGATCACTAAAATAAGACCGAGACACTACTTTGATGTGGTCAGCATTATGTCATCGACGTACGATTATCATGGCCTCCTGCAGAGTTGTTATGTGAGTCAGTGAAATGATGCAGCCTAACACATGTTGGTAATAATGTAGGGTTCATTCTAACAATTGGTTCTGGCTGTGTACAGGCTTGAGGCGTAAAGACTGAATGTACAGTATGCCTTGCCAACACAGATAGTACTGTAGTTCCATTGAGCGTAATGCAGAATGGATTGCAAAGCCATGGTTTGTCACTTTAAATTTGACCGAGAAAGCCCTCTGGGATGCATTCCCTTTGTTAATGCAAACATCGAGAAAATAGTGAGCAGCAGAGGACTGTTACCCCTCCACAAGTAATAAGTAATTGTACATCTGGAGTGAACTGTGGCTTTAACATTCAAGAGCAGCCTCCCTCCTGTAGAAAATGTGATCATGGTATCAGGCAGAAAATAGAACAGGACACAAGACTGAAGGAATATAACTCAAATCATTTACACCACTCAGCCATTGATGGAGCCGTTTCAAGCCCAGTGCTTTCCACCGAGAAAATAACAATGCAGAAACACACTGAGCGGTGCACTACACTCAACCACAAGGGAGGTCAAAGCTGACGGCTAAACAGAATTCATAGTAAGGGAGCTATGAAATATGAGCTTTGTGTGCTGCCAAATTGATTTAGCTGTAAAAATTGTTTTCATTTTTTCTTCCCGTACAGATGCTCATATTTTTACAGTTTCAGTGCCTATAAGACCGAATGATTTGCTTACAATTGATGGTCAAGGTCATAATCAAAGCTATCCGTCCTGCGCATGCTTAACGCCGGCTTGAGGAAGACTAGAATGGAAATTGTCCTTTTCGCTCCAAAAAGTCAGTAATTCTCTTCAACTCTGATTAGTTTAATGCTTGGATGGATGCAGTGCTCGCTAAGCTTAAAAGAGAATAGTAACCAAAGATTTTTAAATTCGTCATTCCTATGCCCCGTGACAGATTACTGTGTCCCGCATAGAGGCTGAGCGGTTAAAGATGGGAACCGTGATGGTACCCGGATTAATTTTCTCGATACAAGTCCACTGTCTGGCTTGTGACTGACATTTGGATAGAAAACTTCAGAGCCGCATCGCAAGAGTCCACAAAGCAGAGGGGCGGACTGATTGTGATTCCATGAGCGGCCTCATCAATGGAGCAGCCCTATACTGATTGTAAAGCCACAGCGGCTCATTTCAGAATTCACTGACATAGCCTGTAGATCTATCTCGTGTAATCACTGCTGTCATCCCCTTGCTGTATATAGCGCGGAGATCAGAATGACAGTACAGATTGTTGTCTCCGCGCTTCCTAGCTTTGGGATAAAGTTATTTGTGTTTGTACGTACTGATGGGACTGTCTGAGGCAATCACAGTGACAAGTGACTTGTGACATGTGACATGTGCTGTGACATGTGGTATTCCCCTTTACGTGACTTGTTGCACCCGGATGACAGCGAGCTGGGGATGCGGGAGATTCAATCTGTGCTGCTGTGTGTCTCTTGGTTGATTGAACTTGGTTGAATTGCACTTTTAAGGGCCCATACCAGGGATTTTGAAAGTTTGTCCATTTCCTGTTCTAAGCACTCAGCGCCTGGTAGGCCTTCCCTGGGAAAAATGCATTGAGTGTTTTTTGTTTCTTTATTATATAATCAACCAAAAAATAAAGGTTCAGGATTAAAAAATAGCTTTGGAAACAAACCTATCAAATCTATAATCAATCAATAATCAAGTGAAATATGTTTTGTCAACTCTTTCTTTTGTGAATCCAACCTTGCTGTTGAGTTGAATCTTGTGCCCCTCCAGCCGCTAGAGGCGCCCCTCCCAGAGCAGGGGCCCTGGCAACTACATAAATACCTTAAAACTTACCTTAAATAAAATAAATTCCCCCTACCCATCCTTAAAATGCTAAATAAAATAAAAAATAAAATAAATTCCCTACCTATTCATGCCCTTAAATGCCGACCAGTGCCGCGCCCACCCTGTCAGGTCTGCCGGATCTGACAGGTGAGCGGCGCACACAGACTGCCATCCTCTCATTATAAATCAACTTTTGTTCATACGCGGCTGCAGCAGCACAGCGGACAATGACACAGACAACATGGTTGATTATTGACTGCGCAATGCGGCTATTCGCCGGTAATCGCGGCATCAGGCGAGCCTACCTACTGGTTTATATATGCAACAATACATGTGTATTTGCTTAGACCCCAATATTAGACAAGGTTTTTTTTCAGGGCATTTTCAATGGAAAAAATATCATCTTATACAGGGACGGTTTTTGCTATAGGCAGTGTGGGCAACCGCCCAGGGCACAATCTACTTGGGGGCGCACGAGAAAAAAAAAATCGCCAGTTTTCTAGACTACCGTATTGACCCGCAATATGCCGCGGCACCATCAGTCGGCATCACGCAAGCCGATCGCGGCACCGACTGGTACCACGCCCACCCGGTCAGGTCTGCCGGATCTGACAGGTGAGCGGCCTGATGCCAGCTGGTGCTGTGTCCGGCTCGCGTGATGCTGCCTGAATGTGCCGCGGGGACGGGGGTGGGGGGACGTGGGTGAAGGGGTGCCTAAAACCGCTACTGGTTGTTGTCAAACTGTCACTCAGATCGAGACCGGCCAATAGAGATGTGTCTTTCATCTCTCAGCGTAGGTCCCGCCTCTGAGATTCAGCTCCACAGCAAACAAAACATTTGGATTTGCAAACAAATCACAATTTTATTTTACTTGCAGTAAAACATTTTTTTGATTGAGGTGTCGATAGTTTTGCTCTCGAATCGATTTTTTGATCGCAAACTATTCTAACAAAAAGCACTCCGTAGCAGTCATCTGATGCACAGGAACTGATGCAAATTAAACTGCAGACCCTTTTCACAGTGGCCATTTTGACTAGGAAAGCAGGGTAAACACACGTATTAGTAATGACATTTTCAAAGATCCTGTTCCATTTAGCTGCGTGGTCCTGGTGTTGTTCACGCTGGTCCACTGGAAAGGCTCTGCTAAACTTCAGTAGAACACAACCTTAATTAACACCTGTGATTACCTGCTATTTCATGTTAAAATGGCTGCTGTGTAAAAAGGTCTGCTGTCAAGGTGTACATGGTGTCATTTAGTAGGATTTTGAGATTTGTCACTCAAAGCGTTGATTCATGCCGTTAGATGTTGAATTTGAGCAGTGGCTGACTGCCTATGCACCTCAAACTTATAAATAGTGAAAAACAAAAAAATCCTTCTGTCTCAAACCTCACGTTGACCCCCCCCACCCCCCCACCCCCACCCCCCTGTCTCTGACCCCCAAAGGTTCGCGGTTGACAAAGCAGAGAAGGGTTGCCACCGCTCTCTGACTGCACCACTGAACCGGAATGGGATTCAGTGAGGAAATCCAGACATTTCCAAATTTATCGTTGAATAAACTGGCAGCACGGAGAGGGGCTGACAGGCCATTCATCGTGGCGGGCGCCGGCCCAATGTCGAGCGCGGACAGGCCACTGCGCTTTGATTTCCTGTCCTGGCCGCCATGACAGATGAGGTACGGAGGGGAGAAGGCAAAGCAGCCACACTCACCTCCGCCGCCGCCACCGCCTCAAAACGCTTTACCTCCTGCCCACTTCAGTGCCCACACTTTCACCCACACCCCTGCTGCTGGGGCCCTCGGGGGCCGAGGGGATGGTGGTGTCTACTCATGGAGGGTGACGTGCTTTGACTTACAGGTCTGCCATTGGAAAATAAATCTAAAGATACTGGTTTAACCTTATAAAACCTGACTCAAAATGATAAAAAAAAAAAAAAAAAAAAAAAAACAGCAGTGGCAATCATAACTACATATTCCCTCAGCAGCATTGAGTGGCCAAAGTAGCCAGTTTCAAAGGAGGATTTTTGTAGGATTTGCAGATTACTAGTAAGGATTAAAAAATACTACGTGTTTCATCCTTAAAATTCATCCCAAAGCTGGACTGAGGAGTGGAGGAGGAGGAGGAACCTTGAGAGATGCACAGAGAATGTCAAAGATCACATCTAGAGGAGTAAATGGGGCAGGCAAAACCCAGGAGAGGATTTTTTTTTTTTTTCTTCTTTGCATTGGAAATGGCAGGGGCGGTGAGGATCAAAACAGATTGATTAGCTGATTTTGCATTTCACAATGAGACGGTAATGAGATCATTTTCAGATGAAAACAAGTCAATAATAAATGGCCGGGGGGCAGGAGGAGGAGAATAAGGAGGAATGCTGTAACTCCTCAGATCATATGCAGCAGTTCAGCGACGGCGATGAGAGGACAGCGACAGCAGCATTTTGGGTGAAAAACACGGCAAATGAAAAGGAAAAGGGAGCATATTTCCAGGGCATTTTTCACATCAGTGTCTACTTTTGTACCCGGCAGGCGGCCAGAGACATTGATGTGGGCACCATCCCTCCTCCACAGGGGTAATTATGCTTCTGGCTGACGCTTGATTAGAAGATCTAATCTACACACTTAATGCTCAGCGTCTCCCAACAAGTTCCAGTGCTCTGCGTCTTTGACTGGACCACTAAATGTTTTGCCATGGACAGCAGCCAATGGAGCGGAGAGAAACATCCTTTTGCTTTCTATTCTGTGTCAGGGTGAAAGTGTAATTGCACCAGCGAATGTATTATTCAACAGGAGAGCGTGGCATGGCATGGATATAACCTTAACCTGCATGAGTGAAATTACATAGCCCTGAAAAATTCAAATGAAGGCACTAGTGAGCCTGTAAGTAGCAGAGCCAACTATTTGATCTCGGTGTTGCTTTTTCAGCTGAAGCTCAATCATGGTTTCACCAAAGCCTAAATCCCTTGAAATTACTATCAAAGAGGAGAGACTGTTGTGTGTTTCTTTGAGAGACCGCAGCAAAATAAGGGAAATGGTGAGGGTAGCCTGTTGCAAAGATCATGAATTAATGAGGAATCAGTTGTGAGAAGGATAATTTACAAATACTATGAAGTAGTGAAAATGACCTATTTGAATAGGCCTATTATTGTGGTAAAAATGCTTTTAAGTGCAATAAGGACACCGTAAACCCATTACTGAGTATCACTACACCTCCCTATAGGAATATTATAGGGATGCCAAATGAGATAAAAATACCAACAAGGTCACTAACTCACTGGTGAGAAGCACAGAGACATTACAAGTCCCTGCAGGGATATTTTAATAGATTAGGGATTTTTCCTCAGCATTGTAGGACACGGCCACACCATGTGCAGCTGCATCCCAGGACAAAGCCCCTCTGAGACAATGCCGTACTGCTGACAAAGTCATAAACACATGTAAATGTCCTTACCCTCTCTGAGCAGATGGGAGTAGACGAGCCAGAGGAGCAGCAGGCAGCAGAGTGACGCACCTCCACCTGCGGAGAGCGTCTTCACTCCAGACTGCATCCTACACCTTAATACGAAGCCCAACTTTGAAACGGCTTTCAGCTCAGATATCAAGCAGATCTGCGGAAGAATAGCTGTTCCCGTGATGTTTCCATAGCCTGTCGTCGGCGTCCATTTTGAGCTTATAATAGGAGAGGGACTGATAACAATCCCCCCGCTTATCACATTCCCTCGGCGCGCCGCATATCCATCCAGGCTGTTCAACACATAGAGGCAATGTCACCAGATCTGGCCAAGTTTACGCAGCTGCGATTTTTTTTTTTAACAATTCAGGGGCAGGCTTTGGCGGAATGACTTGAAGTAGGTAGAATGAGACTGTGCAGCGCAGTCCCCCGCAGATTTGATCCTTAGACTGGGATGATGGTGATGATGATGATGATGAGGGGTAATTTAGAGGAGGCTGGAGACCTCCTGTATAAGCCGCCGTCACCTTTTTCCTCTGCGCACCGCACTGCTATTATTCCCAACCAACTTCTGCGCCGAGTGTGGCTGGGTGACACTCTACAGGGAGACATATAAGTTAACCATATCCGGCACTTGTCTGCCAATCGGCTGATAGCGAAACTTGTCCTAAAACGCAAGACAACGCGCGCGCTGGAGCGCGGCTACAGGCACAAATGCGTCATATGTGGCCACATCCGTGCAAAAAAATGTCACATAAAAACAGCGCGGCGCTGCTGGACCAACGCACTCGGAGCGCGTCACCGCCGGCGGACGCGATGAAGTTGCAAATGGCCAGAGCCGCCGTCTTGTCACCTGTATGAGCGTTTATAATCGGAGATGCTCTGGAAAATTCTTCGCGCTGATGCCTTGCTCCGCGGGCACGGGGAAGCTCGCTGGTCTCAGATCAGTTATCCTGTATTATTCTGCTGTGTCCCAGTCGACTCGATCCGCCTGCGGGCAGCGCCGAGGAAGAGGATCTCCCCTTTGGATCCATGGAAGGAGTCGATGCTGCTGCACCCCGGGTTGCCTTGACTTGCAGTGCCACCCCCCTCCCTCCTCTCCATGCACGCACGCACGCTCGCACGCACAAACACACACATACGCGTGCCCTCGCTGCCACACACTGTCCTAATTCTTTGCTGAAAGGGAGACAAAACTTTGAGCTTCCAGGCTATAAATCCCAAAACAGTAGCTGATGAAGCTTATTTGGACACCAGTTTCCTCTCTGTCCTCATGCACTCTCTCACAAGTGGAAAATGGCCCTGGGTGCTGGGATCGGGCCTTCTAGCTGGCATTTAGAGGGGAAATGTGATCAGAGGCTTCTCCTTGTTCTCCAGTGTGTCTCTCGGAGCTCTTTCAAGCACAAACATCTGACCTAAAGCAAGAGCCACATCATCGCCATGAGCCTGGACTCAGAGAGCTCCCGCTTTTCTGTGAGCCTCAGCGACTGTGTGCACAGAGCAGTGCTGAAGCCTCTGACGGCAGCAGCATCTGCCTCACTGAGGCCCCTGCAACATGTGGCCCCTCTGCAGTCACCTGGTTTACTGTGCTGCTGTGTGGCAGCTGTAATCATGCTGCTGCCAGGGCTTTACTGTGGTGCTGAGTTAGTGCCAGAATAAAGCACATATGTTGTACAAATGCTCAAAAAGTAATGTATTAAAATATTTTTAAGAATATGAAGAATAAAAGGCCAACCAAACACCTCTCTAATACTGATTAATAATAAAAAAAAAAAAATTATAAGTAAAATAAGTAAGTAAAATTGTATTACATATTAAAATATATAATATACAATATAGAAGAAGACAAACATTTTAGTTATTAAGCAAGATGAAACATTCATAAATAGTTCTGAAAAATGTGAGGAATTAATTCCCACCACTATCTCTTTAATACTGATTAATAAAATAAAACAAAAACCCAAAAACGGCAAAAGCAAATTAAAATTGTATCAAATATTAAAATTTAAACTCAAACAAACATTTTAGCTACTAAGCAAAATTAATTATTCATTTTTTTATGCAAATAATTAATTCCCACAACTATCTCTCTGATATTGATTAACAAAATAAAGGGAAAAAATTGCAAAAAAAAAAAAAAAAAAAAAAAAAAGATAAAATTTGAATTAAACATTAAAAATTAAAAGTAGACGGGGTGATCCAGTGAGTCATCTGGTAGAGTGCGTACCACTTACCAAGGTTAAGTAATAATTAATAACTAAGTAACTAACTAACTAAATAAATAAATATTAAAAAATAGAGCCAAATTCCAAAAAATAAAAATAAAAAATAGACAAACATTTAAGTTATTTAGCAAGATTACATATTAATAGTAATATTATTCAATTATTTAAAAAAAAAAAAAAAAGAATAATTAAGTTACTTTAGTTTACTTTAATTTACACTGGTAAATTTGCATTAAATATTTAAAAAAAAAATAATTAGACAAATACTTGTTTGTTTGTTTGCTTGTTTTAGGTTTATGTATTTTATACTGCTATGAGTATCATTAGTATCAGCCTGTGTACTACTACAGTTGCTGCAACGAGTATTAGTCTTACAGCTCTCATTAATACTGCTACTCCTACCTCTGCTACTGTACTATAGGACTGTTCCTGCAGGTCGGCTTTGGGAAGACCTGCGTCAAGAACATGGTCTGACACCATCAGAATCATCTTTGAAGTAAAATCTTAAAACTTGCACAGCAGCTTATCATGACCTATGACTTTTATTCATTTTCATCTCTGTTGTGTCATTTTTTTATGAATCCAATCCTTTTGTTTAGTCCCTGTAGTGCCATCTATTTTTTACCTGATTTTATTTTATTTACTTTAACTCTGTTTGACTGCTAATTCTATCTTCTAATGATCTGCCAAATTGATCTTTCTGTTTCATCGATCTGTCCTTTGTCAGCCTTTTATCTCTTTTGACAGTGAAGCACTTTGTAACTTTGCTTTGAAAAGCACTATGAATAAAGATTATCAGTGCTGCCATGTTACCCTCACTGACAGGACCACTGCTACTACTACTATTATTAACATTGATACTACTGCTCCTATTAGGGATAATAATAACACATACTGAGTCATCACTCATGGCATAAAAGAGTGGCAACATGTGGATATGGAGGTACGGTATGTGTCAAACAAATCTCAGAAGCCAGTGACTCATATCCACCAGTCTGCTGCAAGGATGCATGCAGGGGTACATGCTTTACTGAGAGAGAGCGAGTGTGTGTCTGTGCGCGCGCGCGTGTGTGTGTGTGTGAGAGAAGCAGAGCCCTGCAGATGCCTGTCTATCTTCTGAAAGAACACCATTCCAAAGTCCCCTGCCACTCGAGGACCACAGCTATAACTCACTCCCGCATGCGCCTCCATGACCAGTCAATGTGCACTTTATTAGCAGATGGAGAGGTGGCCCCGCCGCACTGCTGTGCTATCATCCTTTCACTGAATGGCTTTTATGGTGACGTATTAGCCCAGGCTGGTGGGCAGGGGCGTCTCACATTGCCACTGTAATATATGAAAAAGTTCCTGGCATTCACATTGCAAAGAACATGCTGTTGAGTCTTAAAATATTATTTTTGTTAAAAAAAAAAAAAAAAAACACCAATCCGCCAGCAGAGAGAGAGATATTTACATGTTTCCAGTGTAATCAGCTTGTCTCCATGATTTTATTGAATCATGTGATACTTGTTTGGGTGATCCACCTCATTTCAAGAAGATTCTCCAAAGAGGGAAGACTGCATTGGTGAACATGTGCTTTTTTTCTGAAAGGTTTAAGGAAGGCAAGACCTGAAGCTTGGTTACTAGACTAAGAGGTGATTCAAGAGGTGATTCAACGCTCAGAAACAAACAGGAGCACTGTAAATGTGGCATGCATTAAATGTTGCTGCTGAAATTTTGTACTTGTGTGGTTTATTCAAATCCAATACGTTGCTCTAACACAGTGTGGGGCAGTGTGGGCAGGGCAATATGGACAAAATTAAATATCACTATCTTTAGCTAATTATCATGCTAGCAATACTGTAACAGTGTTGTAGGTATGACTATTGGTACTTTCAGAAGATATTTCATTGATAAACAGTGATTAGTAATGTGGATATGATGACCAAGCAGGTAGTGGCAAATAGAAGAAAAGCTAGAAACAGTCCTGTGAGTTCAGAAAACTGTCTCTCTTTACTGTAATGCAGCCTTTAAAACCAGGAGAAGGCGACACATACGCCACATCACAATATTATAATATCCAAAATCCCTGAACTGAATATATTTTATCCCAGGCTGGACAAGTTGGACATTAGGAACCCCAGCTTACACAGAAGAACTGCACATAAAGGAAGGGACTGGAACCTCGCTTTTTCAAGAGGTACAATGAACTGTATGCTGAAGTGCAGACTTGTGAAGAGTAATAATGGAAATTCATCTAACGTAATGTGAGAGCTTATTGCTCCCTGCAGGGAAATTCTCTTCTCTATTGCCCGGCTCTACAGGGAGGTCAGAGGTCAGACTCAGTTACAGAACAGCATCAATACAGCTGATAAAGATTCAGTGTGTGGGTCTGAGCCCTTGTCATTCAAGACCAAGACCTGGGAATCGAACTATAAACTATAAATGCAAACCACCGTTCAGGCCATGACTCGCTACACCACATCTTTGCATGTTCAGTGAACTAATACTGACCTTCCTCAAGGCATACCTACCAGGCAGATCCAGGCTCCTGTAAACTGAAACTCCTACAGCATAAACATTCATAGGACACACAGCATCATCATGAATGTGACTTGTTAGGCACTGAAACTCTAGATTTGTCAACTTTTTATCACTCCATCCTAGCGAAGCACGGACAAAAACAGAGGTAATCATGTTTACATTCTCCGAAACAGCCAGGGTCGGACACATTCGGTGGTGGTGTCGAAACTGATGTTCTCCGATATCTCTCTCCATAAATTCTCCATAAACATCTGGCAGACTTTATAATTTACAGCTGAGGTGTTATACAGATCAGCATATATGCAAATCTCCTCAGCTTGTCTCTCTTTAGCGGGCACCATGCTGCCTTCACTATGGCTGGAAATCAACCAGAAACATGGGGGAGGAAGTACACAGCAAGCAGACCAATCACAGTCCTTGCATCGCCCTATGTACAGTTACATTTTTGGAGCGATGCATGAAAGCTGCGGCGGCACCGCAGACACCTACGGTGTAGCTGAGGTGGTATTTTGATGCAGAGCCATAATTAGCCTTGAGACAGGCCACAACCACGTGGACTCACACCTCTAATGCTCTTTTTCCACCCACTCGGTATTTACTGGCTTTGTTTAGATGCTGGAGCACAGCATAATGATGCTTTAAAGCAGCTGTTCCAAATGGACCTTTCTTCTGCATAGAAAGGGCAAAATATCAAATCAGCAGGCAGATTCTGTCATATTTGCTGTGTAGATTTTGTTTAAAGTCGTGAGGTGAAACTGTTCGAATTTGCTCAAAAAATGTCATGTTAACGCCTTCAAGTGGAGTGTTCATTGTTCCACAGGGAAGAGAGGTTACTGTGAACAAAGCCCTGTACAACACAGTTCTACATGGTGCACTGCAAAAAATAACAGGCAGTCATTTTATTTTGCACCCAAACTTAGAAACCTTAATTCAAGATACTTTTAGTTAAATAAGTTGGGATAGCAAACAAAATCTATTGCCAAGCCTCTCATCTTTGGACGTGTGCATAGTGTACTGCCAGCATACAGATCAGTGGCTTCCAGCTGTGGTTTTCATGTCTCAAAATGATCCAAATTTTGCAAAGCAGGTGACCCCTCAGGACCCCGCCAGCATTATACTGGCCTGCCCTGCGGATGGCTGCAGTAGCCGACGGCTCTGCCTTCTGAAATAACTCCCCGTGTTCCACACGGATGTTTGTTTGGTTATTACAAGCATAATTCCGTTCCTGCTCTTTCCATCCGGACAATGTGAACGGCATGCCACTCAGATGGGACACGGACTGGACCCTTTTTCTGCTCCGCTGGAGAGAGAGTCATGTTGACAAGCCACTGCAGAAAAGCAAAGGAGCGTCTGTCCTTTTGAGGCGCAGCGGACCTTGAAAGAACAACACAAACAAATCCGAGAGCAACAGCAAGGTCCCTCACGCAATTACTGAAGATGCAACGTGCCCCTCATAATGATTTGGACTGAGTTTTGGCTCTTTGTAGTCATTTCCTGGAACATCTCTGGCTGATTTCAAGACCGACTTATTGGAGAATTCACATGTATATGCCTGCAAAGCCAATCACAAGATGAAAGTAAGAATGAAATGTTCATATTTGTGTCTGTTTTGCTACCTTCTATAGAGCAGGCGAGTAGGGCCCTGGAAGTTAAATTCCCATTCATATTTGCCAAAGCTAATATGATAATTGGCCATAAAATATTAACGGTTCAAGGTCTACTTATTATCAGCTACGGCATTCATTATAGAATTACAAAGGCTTCTTCCAGAAGCCATTGTTTACTTGGCTGACTTTATTCCCGATGCTAATACAGAGGTCACTACATTTCCCATAATTCTTTAAACAAGGTCTACAAATCACAGAGCTGTTCATTGAGTGTGACTGACTCTCATGAGTTTTTCATTTGTTATTGCAAACATGATTTTATTGTCAAATATATAGTGGGTTTTTTATGGATGAGGAGAAGAGTATCAGCTGGGGTGGTGGTCAGAGATGATAAAAATACAATATGTACACAGTCTTGAACGACGTCCCTTCTTAATGTTTTAATTTTTTTTGTGTTCAAAATCTGTTTAAGTAATGTCTTGATCCATCTCACAGGGGATTTGTGCCATTCAAGCTGTAACATTCTAGAAATACTGAGTTTTCAAAATGTTTGTGGAAGAAATGAATGGGAAAGTAGCACATAGCCTTAGCCAGAGGATCAAAAATAGGAGGCAGACTGATTGTCACAGAAATTTACAGCCAGAACCTGGCAGCCAAAAGGTGGGTGTTAACGTTCCGGCGCTATTACTGATTGATACGACACAGAAGTGATTCATGTAGGTTTTTACATGATTTTGCTGCTCTAAACAGCCAGTGTCCGGCAGGTATTTGCAAGAAAAAAAAATACTCTGTTGCACTGGAAATGATGTATTCTATGTTTCTGATTTGTTTGGAATAAACAGTAAGAACTGGTTAATTAGCATGAGATGCAATATCCACCATGGTTAAACAGAGAAAGAGAGGAGCCCACCTACAGAAACTCAAACTTCCTCAAGAGAACATCTGAGGAAATGGACATCACAGTGCTGGACATGCAGATTTCCATGTGATCTCTTGGAAGTGCAGTGCAATGAGGCCTCAGCACCAAAGACTTAGACTAGATAAAAGGCAAGCAGAGCTTGAGGGTTAGCCCTCAGATGCACAATGAAACTGAAGTCCAATCAATAGTAGAGAGTCAATAGAGATGCGGTGATTTCCAACCCTACGTGATACTCACTATTCAGTGATTTATTAAGCTCTTTGCATGTGGAATGCAGCCTCAGGGAACATTTCAATTACAAAGTGTTTTTCTTGTCTGTCTCTTCTCCTTCAACTGTTATGATCAAAACAACGACTTGGGGAATTCAATATGGTGTCCATGCCTCAAGGAATCCAGCCTATTTTCTGGCCTGTCAAGTTCTGAACTTTTGGCACTGATCACCCCCCCAACAAAACAAGACCAGCTCTTTAGACCAAGATAAACACAGAGCACTATTTTTTTTCCCCAATCTAAAAGCCCTTTTCTCCAGTTTTAAGAAAAACACTCCCACTGTTGTTGCATCTTATTGTTCTGCAGGAACTGTAGCTTTGGAGAGTTTGTTTTTGATTAGGAATGTTTAATGGCCTCTACACATTCAATTATCAGCAGCCTACTCCGCCAGTCGATAGTCATCCGCTCATTAATGGCCCAGAACTGATTACCAAGGAGAGGGAGAGAAATGGGTGAAATGTAATTCATTCAGAGCGCTAATTAAATCCTCCTAGGTGGGAGTTTCAATCCCTCCAGAAACTTTGCCAGTGTTTTTCTAAGAGCCATACTTATGAACAAGAGGGTCACCACTCAGTACAGCTGTAAGACATTTAATAAAATTAGGTTTTGGAGTTTGGGATTTCTCTCTTGTCTGACAGCTTCTTGCACTGTACCTTGTGCTGCTGCTGCTGCTGCAGTACGTATGATGCAGTGTAGCCTTCGTCAACCGACTGGGCTGAGCACTGCCACAAATCTGGCACTAACTGTACCATGTGGGGACACGTGTTCATTCGCGTCCATGAACACAAACAAACGAACCAAAAAACACTTGGCTAAGGTTAGGGAAAGGTTAGGTTTAGGTTTAAAAAGCTCTTGTCTAAGGTTAGAGAATGGTTTGATTTAAACATGGAGACCGAACCTGGAAACTGGACACAGTCTCAGCCTATGAAAACCAACAGCGGTCTCACCTCGGACTCAAACCTGAGTTGGCAGAGTGAAAGTTGTGTTGACTGACCCATCCGCCACCCCCACACTGCCCTCAACGTGGAGATTAGAGCTCTTTATCTATAGATTATATTTTCACAAAGTGCCATGAGACCAGGTTGGATCTCCAGTCTCTAATAAAGACGTAATAGTCGAGCATTTGCAACGTGGAGTACTAAAAGCCACGAGAAGATTTTCGAACTCTACGTTTTGCCTTGTTGATGTTTATAGGTATGCAGGCTCCTTCCTTTCTCTCTTAGTACTAACAAGTCAATGAGCCTGTTGCCAGTTCAACTGAAGGACCTAATCTCGACCCAGCAGTTTCTTCTACTGTTTCTAACCTTCACACTGTCAGAGAGCTTTACTTTGGACCATGTCATGAGCGCAACTGCTCAGTTTGAGGTTTCCAAAAACTCAATTAGGCATACTGCCAACATCCTATTGTGCTTTTTCTGGGCCTGTCCCACCAGCACCGGGAGGAGAGGGCTTATGTGTGTTGATGTGCAAAGTTTTTCTGTCAGAATTAATTCTACAGAAAATGGCATGGATGAACAGGGATTTTTTTTTCTTTTTTCTTTTTTTTTTGCACGCAGTTGCTCCCAACCTCATTTGCCTTGCCGCTGTGACACATCCGCAGCATCAACTACGGCGAGCAATAAAAGGACTTTTACCCTGGGTCATTTCCTTTCCCCTTTGGCCCGCCTACTCGTTTTTCAGCGCTCATTTATTTTGTCTCATTCACTTACCAAAGACAAGTGAAATGAGCTCCTGTGTCCATAGAGCTATGCAGAGAGCAGGTGGGTATCTAACTGGGCTGTTGGTGGGTTGGGATGTTTTGCTGGACTGATGATGTCACTATGATCTTTCATGGCAACATGTTTCTGCAGTAAATGTTTATGACAGTTATACTGGGCTATATCTTGCTATTATTGTCTAGAGCTGGGCAATATTGATAATAGTGATAATTGATAATATGTCGACACTGTGATATAAAACTAGATATTATGTGGGATTGGGTATTGTAATATTATTATATGGCATAAATGTTGTCTTTTCCTGGTCTTAAAGGCTGCATTAAAGGTATGCAGTTTTCTGAATTTGCTAGACTGTTCTAGCTGTTCAGTTGTTTGCTTCTACCTGCTTGTTCATCATATGCACATTACTAATGACTATTGAAAATCTCACTGGGTAAATATTTAGTGAAAGCACCAACAGTCGTCCCTACAATATAGTCATAAGATCAGCATTGAGGCACTTGGTCAAAAATATTGTGAAATTTAAATTTTGTCCATATTACCCGCCACATGTGAGCGCCCAGTGAACTGGACTCATTCGGATGTTTTTGCTAATGCAAAGTATCGGGACATTGACATTGTTCTTGCAAACATGGAAACATTAGCTTCCTGTTGTATGCTGGGATTTGCCAGGAGGACTGAACAACCTCAACTCAGGAAGCTGCCATCATTATCCACTCAGCGCTCCGTTCCTTTTACCAACTCCAGTCTTGTTCTGGTATCTCGTTCTCTCTGGAGGAGCTGTTGTGACAGTGAACAGTAGATGCTGCTGCGTATGCCCCGCTATCACTAGCACTCACTCCTAGAACATTTAGTGCCTTATGTCTACAAGGCCGCCGTGAATGCATCCTCTCCCCATCGAGAGATGCCGCTTTGCATTTCCGTCAAGGCTGCTTTTAATGGGAGCTGTTGTAATCACTGCCTGTAGGCCTACGGGCGTCTCTGGTTTAATCTTGGTTCCAAACTCCTCCGGCCCCGGGCTCTCTATGTGTCAGCCCTACTTTCATCACACGAGGAAAACTCAGCATGGAGGAATACCTTAAAACTACTGAAATATGTAAAGGCATACCCTGAAACCAACAAAAGTGCACAGTTTCGGCTTGTTGAGTGGGTGACTCGGGTGCCTCGAATTTCCACATGACAAAACAGCATCTACATGCCGCGTCCCACTGTGCTCTTCACCTCCGACAGACAGGGCAAGAAATGTATGACAGGACTTGCTGGCGCTGCCAAGAAAAGCAACGCACACGTTCAAGAGGAGCAAGAGTACAGTAACCAAGTATCTCAGACTTGGTTTTTCTCTCTCCATTTCTGTTTATCTCTCTCCTTTGATGCGTATCCATGAGAATAGCGAGACAATGCAGGTAGGTGGTGTTGCCCCTGGTGTAAGAACAACCAAACTAAACGGAGGAGAAGCAACGCCGAGAGTTTTTTTGTTCTTGTTTTTTTTTTTTTTAATCATCCTCTGTCTCTGTATAAGCAATGCAAATCATTCCAAGACAGGCTCTATTTATGCACAGGCAATGGACAAAAATACAACACACACGTAGGCCTATGTCCTCCCAAACATATAGACGATGAAATGCACAACAGCACACATCACAATTGAGGTCTGGATAATGAAACTACCCTTCAAAAGCTGAAATTAGAATATTTGTTCACAATTTTTGCACATTTTTTGCACATTGCCCACATCTATGCACATTGTATACATCGATGCACACTGTTTTTTTTTTGGGGGGGGGGGGGGTTGCACATTGTTTTTTGCACATTGGGTACTTAGATCTTTAGATCTCGAGTGTCATCTTTTACTCTTTATTTTTTATATTCTTTATTTTTTATTATTCTTTATTTTTATTATTCTTTATTTTTTATTTACTTAATCTTGTACTCTGTGGATACTGCTGAAAACTGTGAATTTCCTTCGGGATGAATAAAGTATCTATCTATCTATCTATTACTTTGACCCTCCCTTAACACAATCTTTGCCATTTCTCTTATCTACTTTTTTTGGAAGTGAAATGCGAACATGAGTCACATAACGGCACAGTGAACACATATGCATGTGGCTTCACCCTGCCTATATTCTAAGTAAGGTGGAGTATATACACACTAAAGCTGCTTAAGTCACTGGGGAGCAGTTTCACACAACTTTAAAGATTCGCCTCTTCACATATACAAGGTTACGCGGGGGTGCAGAGATCCCATTTGCGCGAGCCAGAGTCTCTCAATGCCATTTACAGCCTTCTTGGACACCATGACAAAGTGGAGTGGTGCGGCACTATTCATCTTCCAGCTGTGGCCAGGAGCCTCTGACACCCCAGCAGACAGAGGGAAATGAAAAGAGGGTGCAGCAGCCAATAGCGCCATACTCTATCTGCTGAGAGACTTGGCTTATCCTCCAGCTGTGTGGGCACTGCCTTTGAATGCAAACAATATGGCTGCAGAATGTAGGGCAGTCAAGAAAAGAGGCTTGGATGGTTAATGTGTGGATGCAAAAGCCATCACGTCTCTGAGGCTTAACGAACTTCCTCTGTTAAAGGTTTAGAGATGTCTTTAAAAAAGGGAGGTCCCTGTCGAATTTGTGGGATTGTGATCTATTTAGAGGCGATCCCTGTCATCTCTGTCGTCACGTGCTGTAATTTTAAAGGCCCATACCAGTGACTTTGAATGTTTGGCCCATTTCCCACAGTTCACCCACATTTTACATGTCAACGAACCATTTTGTAAATCATGTTGGGGGTAATGAAGATTCCACAACATATAATCCAAATCCCTGGATTTTTAAATTTGAATTTTGTAATGTGGCTAACAAAGTTTCCCCGGGAACTATTTTCTGACGGAGGGGCCATTTCACTCTATTTCAAGTCATCAAAACACAACAGTGCTGCGGCTCTCAGGGAAACTAATGTGGAGGACTTTATTATGGTGATGGAATACTGGGGTGAAGAAAGTTTGAAGCTTCTGAAAGTTAATTTTTGTATCAAAGTGGAATGAATGGAAACCAATGGCTGGATAAAAGGAAAAATGATATCATAAGCTGAGAAAAGATTAGCAGAAATGTGTATATTTTGTAGATATTATGCTAAACATGCAAAATCCCTGGTATAGTACTTACACGCTGGTAATGACACCAGACTGTGGCCTGGCCAAAAAAACCTGGTCTCATAATGTCGCCGTCACAACACCACAGTTACAACTGTTGCATGAATCACCCGGTAAGCTAAGGTCAGCTCTGTAACACAGGAATTTCAGTTTCAAAACACCTTGAGCCAAAGGCAAGGCCATATTTCCTCTTCAGCAGGTCGAGTTCTCAAAAAAGTGAAATTTGTCATTGAATCAGTTCTGCAGACTGAAGTGTGAATTATGGGCAAAACCACGTTTTTCATCATCTGTCTGACTTTGTATCTATGAGCCATCTGTCAATGCAAGAGCTGTCAAAATGATGAGCAGTAATTTAATCTGTGTACCTGAAAGTAGACTCTGTGAATGACGAGGGAGAGGTAGAAGATGGCTCATGTGTCATCTTTTTGAGTTGAAATGAGCTGCCTATGTCACCGCTTTAATTGTCAGAATTATTAATGTCATACAACAAAATAATCGGTACAATGTTATTTAAAATGCTGCAATGCTGTAGTCAGTGTCCCTATGGTGGAAAGTACAATGGAGAGAAACAGTTCAAGTACATTTGGAAATTGACTGAAAGGCCTGTATGTCATTTCCAATGAGGGACGTGAATGCATGTGTGTCTTCCTGTCTTTTTCAATCTGTGTGTTAATTTCCAAGCTTTTGTCATCGTGATTTTTATATTCCGAACCTCATCCCTTACTCCTCTGTATGTTATTTTAATTAAAAGGAGCGCTCTGATGCCATGTGCTGGACATAGCTATTGGATTTTCCGTAAATATGAACCATCACATGGGGAAAGCACGTACGCTTCCCTCTGGTGATTAACAGGATGTGTGGCATTTTGTGTGGGCTCCAGTATCTCCCATGTGATGTCATAAATTGGGGAAGTATGCCAACACAAGCAGTAAACACAGCAGGAATGTTCACCAAAGTGAGCAGGCCAAGGTATTAAAGGGCCATTGAAGGGCCAAGGTATTAAAGGGGACTATTTTCTGGTGGAGGGCGTTTTACTCTGACCAATTTCAAGCCATCAAAACCGAACAGTGCTGCTGCTTTTAAGGAAAACTAATGTGAACGACTTTATAACAGTGCTGGAATACGGTGTGAAGAAAGATTGATGTCTCTGAAAGTTCATTTTCATATTGCAGTGGAATGAATGGAAAACAATGGCTGAATAAAAGGGAGGAAAAAATGATAAAAATGAGTTTGAAAATGCGATTGCTTGCTTTGGGAAAAGATTCACAGAAGCATAATGAATATTCATTTTGTAAATATTGTGGTAAACATGCAAAATCATTGGTATGGTCCTTTAAAGTACAAAAACGTGAAGGTGTGTGATTTAATTGTGTTCAATTATAGCTATGTAAAGACATGCAACTGAGGTGTGTTATTTCAACTGGTCCTCTGTGTGTGTGTGTGTGTGTGTGTGTGTGTGTGTGTGAATTGGAGAGCAGCGTTCCCAAGAACTCTTCCAAACTAGAGCTCTAAAGTGGAGTAAAGTGACTTAACTTTTGAGCAATCAGTTGCCATGATGGCAAAAAAGTGGGAAAATAAGGGCCCGGCTGAAAATAATGAGAATTGTTCTTTAAACAGTAGTGCACCAGCCAGGCAAGTAGACAGTCACAGCGGGAGTTTGGTGTTTGCTTGTCAAGCAGTCGGTGGCAAATTGACTCCAAGGTCTTAGAACAGCAGGCCTGTCTCTGCAGCTCCTCCTGATGTTGCCTAACCGTCTCCCTCCCAGCTGCGTGCCTGATAATCCCTGGCAAACCAGCAAGCACACGTAAACCCCGTATGGGGAGGAATCTGCGTCTACAAGACATTAATTGGAATTTTGCCATTCACACTTTAACTCTCTCACGAGCGACCGCTTTTGTTGGTGCTGTAGTTAAAGTGCTGTCCAATTGAATGGCGAATGGTCGCTTTTTTTACTTGGCATAATGATGACAATGACTCATCCTCTTATAGAGGAGATAATCTTAGCATCCATTTAGCAAAAAAGAGTTTCACCATTATCAAGCGGGACCTGTTTCTTTTCATGGAAACCCATGCTTCGTGCTTGACAATCGCAGAATGGCCAAAAGGCAAAGAATTCAAAACCTGTTTTCACAAAAAGTGATCTGCCTCCACACAAAAAGGCCTTGAACTGCATGAAACATCGCAGCGTTGAGACCAGACAAGAAAGTGTGTCACTAGATTTTGCCGCTGTCAGTCATGTTTGAGAGATTCAATTTTTAGAAAGAGGAATACAAAGAGACCAGCCGAGTAAAAGCAGACAGAAAACAAGAAAGGAATGAAAACAAGGACACAAATGCGCAGGGAGCAAATGAGAGATAGAGCAGTCAGCAGAGGGAAAAAAAAGAGGGAAAGAAAGTAAAACAGACAGAATGAAAGGAGGCACACCGAGCACAGATGAAACGGAGAGAGCGAAAACTCAGATCAGGGGTAATCAAGCGTGCGGCTGTTGTGCAAAATTTACAGCCGTAATTTGGAATCCCAGAGCCCCGGCGTTTGAATGGAGAGGGAGGCACGACAGATTCTCATTTGCCAAAAAACAGTCCTTGCTTGGTGCCCGCTTTTCTGTCACCGCTTCCCTCCCCTCCTTTTATCTTGTGTCTCTGGTGGGGTGCTTTTCCACTCCCGCACAGTGTATAAATGAAATGTGCGTCACAAGACAGGCGGCATATCTGGACTCTACCTGAGCAGCAAGCCTTGAAGACACAATGCCATGAGGGATCATTTCAACTGTAGAGGGCGAAAAATAAATAAAATTTAAAAAACCTGACAGAGTTCCCAGTCAAAGAGAAGGCCAATGCTTTTCGTTTCGCTTGTCACTCCCGTCACTCCAAAACTGCTGCCATTTTGAATGTTCTTTAAAGCAGTGATCCATGCAATGTTCATATAAATGTCCCTTTTGCCATTTTGCCTTCTATATCCCTGTGTAATAGCAAAGTTCCTCAAAGCCCTAATAATGATTTATACGGAAGAGTTTTCCCTTTTTCCTGTGAAATATCTCCGGGTGATTTCAAGAGAAGAGCAACCTATTGCAGCATTTACGTATAGATGCCTTAAGAGTCAAAAAAGATTAAAGAATGACAGTTTCATATTAATAAATGCCTGTTTTTCCACTTTATGTTGCTGACTGATACACCAAAATAGTGATGCAACTTATATCCTGTTCGTGAAAGCCTTTACATTTGCCGTGCTAAACGCTCAGTGCACGGTATGTCTTTCCTGGAAACGTGATGCGCGTTACCGTTCAAGTTTATTTGGGATAAGTAAGAGAAGAAATAGGTATTTAAGATGAGCAGCAATAGTCACCATGGCTGAACAGATACCCCTTTTCCACCAAAGTGGTTCCAGGGCTGGTTCGGAGCCAGTGCCTGACTTAGCACCAGTTCTTTGGTTTTCCACTGCCCAAGCACCGGTGAAACTGGTTTTAAACCAGTTCCAGGCAAGCACCAACTTCAAGCAGGGGCTAAACAGGGGCCAGAGAAAGAACCGATGACGCGACCCACCGTGTCATTGGTGGGCGGGGTTACAGACCCAAACGGGAACAGCGAACGCTATAAACGTATAGCTAAACGTAGTCGTCATTCATTCTGACCACGAATACGATGGGTAGCCAGCAATAATTACGTTTTTCGCATCTGGATCGCAATGTAGGCTTGTAAAGACACGAGCAGCACTTGCATCACTACGATGAGGTCGTCCATGTTGGCTATTGTGATTCCAAGCGAGCATCTCGCACACCCACACCCACACCCACATGTGATTACGCTGACGTAATGATGTAGCTCTGACTTGGCTCCGCTTGGCTCTTGGCTGATGGAAAAGCAAACCGGTTCTTTGTTGGAACCAGTTAAGCACTGGCTCTAGCACCAGCACCGAACTAGCACCAGGTTCTTTTTGGTGGAAAAGGGGCAAGAGAGAGAAAAGAGCGCCATCTACAGAAAGTCAAACTCTATTGACAGAAGATACATGGGAAGACATGACCAGTTTGAGTGTGCACCATCAGCCATGCAGATGCCCTCCAGAGACTGTCTTTCTAAACTGTAAAAGTTAGACAATGCAGTTTTGTTTCCCCAGCCAGACATAAAGAAGCCACATGAAAAAAAAACAAAAAACTCAAAAACAAACAAATTTAGAGGCTGATTAAACCTGTTTGCAGATGATGTTAACTCATGTGTCATCAAAAGTTACAGGAAATTGAACTTCAATGAAGTGTTGGGTTGTCTAGTTCCCTGGGTGTTATATGAGTCCACATGCTGGTGAAATCTCCTCATTAGCTGCTCTGTGCTCCCCTGAGCTGCCAATCCACAATACTGGCTTTCTATCTCTCCATTCACTTCCATTGTAAAATAGCTTCCAAAATAACATTTTTAGCACGTAAACGAATACAAACAAAGTGGATTATGCCAACATAAAAACAACAAGTCCTGGTACCCATTTTGTTCCAGTATAACTACAATTATTTTTTGACAGTCTATCAGGTCTTTTCTTGGTGCAAGGTTACTTTCCAGATGTGTCCTGTAGATGCTACCTGCCGGATCTACTTCCCAATTTAAATTGGAAAATAATATGAAAAGGGCTGTTTAATTTCCTCAAAAAATGGGTACTGGGACTTTTTTTTTCAGTTGGCATAATCTGCTTAGTTCAAGTTCATTTATGTACCAAAAGTTTGGTGGTGCTATGGAAGACAGAAATACAGCATTATTGACAAGCAGCCCAGGGGAGCATGGAGTGACTACTGAGGATATTTCACCAGCATGTGGACTCATATAGCACCCAGGGAACTAGACAACCCAACACAATACCAAAGCTCAGTTTTGCTTTAAGCTATTTTCATGTTTTTGATGGAGCAGGCAGTGAGATTTCCGTGCACTGCACTCTGTCAGTCAGTGTCATCTATCATGTATTTCAATGAAATACATGTGATATAGTGGAATGAATCTTTGGCTTAACATTGATTCAATTCAAGTTATGATTCACTAATTGGCAATGCCATTTAATAACAAATTTTCTTTGTTTGATGTGATTTGATTCTATTTGAGTTTGTAAACCGCGAGTCAATGACATGATTCAGGACTCTTAGCCAAAATTTTATACGCACGAATAAACACATGCAACACTATCAGGCTGTCCTTTTTCTTTTGAAATGTAGAACGAGACAACAAACCTTTACAGACAAAAAAAATCTTCATTTTAGCATTTTTTTTTAAATCACCATAACAGTCAACCTCTCCTTTAAGCAGCGTCAATGAATTGATTCAGAACATTTGGTATTGATCCAGGCTGAAGTCAGAGTAATTCATTCTGTTTATTTCTTTTGGCAGATTGATGCAGTGGAATTGGCAGAATTTCTAATGACTGTATTGACACGGTGAATGCATCGCTATTGGGATAGTATGTTTTTCTTGCAGAAACGCTCATGTGAACACAGCCTTGGTATCAAAGATAGAGACAAAATAAAAACAGATCTGATCACAAAGCATCTTTCGGCTAATGTGCTGTACGACAATCACAGTTTACTTTGCAAAGTTGTGTAGAGAATAATACCAGAACCATCAAATGCTTTCACTTCAGATAACTCCAATTGAGCATTTAATCGGCTGCTATCATTTCAAGGACATTTCTCTGTTAGGGTTCATCTATAGCAGCAAGATAATTTGCAAAATACACACACAAAAAAAAAAAAAAATCACAAGGGGACAAAATCCGCTGTCGATAACATTAAAGAAAGGCTAAATTAGGAACACGATGTTTCTGTGCCACATCAATGATATTCATTTGGATTAATGGCAAAGTGGTGCATATTCACTTCACAGCTTTCAAACTCTGCTTACCTTGAGGAACAGCCTGCAGTTTAATTAGAAAGCTTTCGGCTCCATTGTGAGGGAGACGGAAGGGGCGGAGGAGGAGGCAGCAGTCACTGATTGAGCACTCTGTCTTCAAAGCCATTTACTAGACACGAACCCACCGAGAAACCTTGAGGAAGAGGAGGAGGAAGAGGGGAGGGGGGGAGAGAAAGTAGGAGATAGTGTGATCGTATCAGAATCCTAACAAGGGAACAAACAGGAACGGACACACACACACTGTAAAGTCGGGGTCTCTAAGCATGCAGAGGCCTGAGAGTCTGCAGGGTTCTAGCCCAGCAACTGCACTGGGTCATTTCACTGATTAGCACATCTTCAACCAGAGAGGAGGAACTAATCAATGAAATCACTGTTTGGTTGGAGTGAAACCCGCAGAGTCTGGCCCTCCACAGCACGACTGGGAACCCCTGCTGGAGGAGAAGTGTGTGTGACGGTAGAAGAGGGGGAGATAAGAGAGTGAGAACATGGAAGCTGAGCAGCAGCTTTATGGTCTTGTCATTTAATTTGCAGGGCCGGGCCCGCCAGCATGCTGTCACAGTTTAGTTTGCGGCTATCTAAATAGGCTAAACGTGAGGGCTGAACTGTGTCTGGCTGTGTGGGCCAGCGGTTAACAAGCCCACCAGTGGCACCAATGCCACCACCGGCATTACCGGACCAGGTGCAGTATTGAGTAAATGCCATAATACTCCCATGATGTTTTCCTATTGAGGGAGTGGGCCACCGCTGCCTGCTTGCCTGTGGTTTCGCTGTGTAATGAAATATGTCTCCCTTGATGTATGGCTGCAGGAGAAGCCCAAATCGAAAATTGAATCACACTAACTTAATTTGTGGTCGGGGCAATCAAATTACTTGTTTTGGCTGCAGTGCTGACGATGAATTCATCTTTGTGACAAAGCTGTCACGCCAGCGTAAAGGGGGCGGAGGAGACAGAATGTGCATGTGTGTGTGTGTGTGTGTACTGTACTAGTTAATGGTGAATAGAAGTAGCTGAGAAATTTGCTGTTGGGGCTGCAGTGCATAGGATTACACCAGTGGCACCTTTATGCATGTACTGTCAATGCAAATAGTGATGTTTCCCCTTAAAGAGAAGATAAAGACAAGAATACTTTACAGTCCATTACATTTTCTATAATGGAAATGTACCTTTGGCATTCTGGCAGCAATAAAAATAGACAGTTGAAAACACAGTTACAAAATAAAAATAGATGTGCCATGTGGTTTACTTTGGAACATGATATTGATGCCTCAACCACTACAGTCAAGGCCAGTCAGCACTGATGAGGGCTCAAAATAGGTTTTTTGTGTATTTGTGCATAAGTTAACGTTACAGGTTCTAGGCCTTAGTTTGAGGAATTTTGTGTTTGGTTTAACCGTGTGAAATCTGCGCAAATCCATGATTTCTTTCAAAAGCATGGCAAAGAGGTGATTAGCAAATTAGCCCCCATACATAAAAACAAACAAAACAAAACAAAACAAAAAAAAAGTCATAAAAATTTTTTTAGAAAAAGTTTATTTAGAAAAAAATTAGCATTAAGGTAGCAAAAAAACTACCTGAAAATGATTTTTTTAATGACTATTACATATTAAAAATTAAATGACATAAAAAAAAATGACCACCAAAGTATCCTGAAAAAAAAAATCAAAACATGAAAAAAATATGGAAAACTGCAAATTGCTCATTCCAAGTTTTTTTCTGTCAGCTGTGTTGAAACAGGCCAGACTTTAATCAACTCTTGGCAGTCCTGTATAGCGCACCTTTCAGACAAAGTCGGCTTTCCAGGCCTGGGTCAAATTCTTAACTGCATTTTGTGTTGACAAAGTGCATCCGTGAATTTTCGATAGACATCCACTGCATGACCCTCCACTCTCAGCAAAAAGCCGCGGCATTAGAGCTGTACCTTGAGACGCAGGTCGAGCCGTCCGCTGTCTCGCTTGCAGGACAAAGGGCGGCGGGGTCAAACTCAGTCCCCATCAAGTCCTGGCGCTGAAGTTTTCCAGGAGGAAGGGCTGATCGGAGGAGACACGGAGGGCAGGGGCAGTGTTTGTGTGCCATTCCATCTTCCTTCCCCTCACTTCACACATTCTGAAGACCAACGCCGCGGGCCTAGAATAGTCATACGCTGAATAAGTCCCATAAAAGCAGAAATAACAGTTTTTATTCACTGAGGTGGACATGCCAAGCAGAACTGCACGATTCAGCCCCCTGTTCAACCAATTTCTCCAATTGGGAACCAATGTTTGACGGGCCATTTTTAAGTAAAGGCCGTCCATTCATAGACACACACTTCACATTTCACACTAATGGTAGATTTAACACACACATAAAGTGCATACAAATGAAGCGGCATCCTTCTTTACATTTCACGGCTGGAAAGACAGAAATGACAGTAGGCAGCCTTACAAACTTATTGGTAAACGTCCTTATCACTGAAGTCTAAAACACCGATTCCATTGATTCATACAGAAATTACAGTAAGCACAATTAAGTTAACGTAAACTCTGACGATAGGGTCTCATAAATGAAAACAAAAAACGGAAAGTAGATCATTGCCTCAAAGATGACTCATCACTCGTTCTACAAAAATACATGTGTAAGAGGTAACATGACATTGTCATAATACAAACTGTATAATGGAACCAAGAAGCCACCCACAGCTGTAGCCCTCTTCATACCTGCTGATCCTTGTTCACCTGCTGTCAAGTACAGCTCTGTAATGCTGGTGACTCATCTGTGCCGGGAAAAATGCCAACAAATGAGTTCAGTAACTACCTCTTTGAGCTAGATTAGCAATGCATTTTTTTGTGTGTGTGGAATTTGTTTGCCCGGTAATGAGCTTGCTCACCTTGTATTGACTGATGCTCGCTTGGTCAGCATTCATATCACAATGTGTGTAATTGCAAAGGCTAAAATACTGTAGGAATGACAAAAAAAATGATGTTTGTCACAAGCAGACTCAGCTTACAAATCTGTGTTGCCACACTGACGGGAAATTTAGGAGGTTTTGGCAATGCCACGACGTTTTGGGCACAGCAGTGTGATCCCAGTAAAGACAAGCCCCATGGTCCATCAGTGTATTTTTACCTCAGCCAGTGCAGTTGGCTGTCTGTCTGCTTGTTTGATTGTTAGCAGTAATATCTCTAAAAGTTCTGAATGGATTTGCAAGTGTCATGGAAGAAATGATTCACTTTTCACACTGTTTGGCCAAAGGGTGGCATGGCAGTGGGCACAACTCCACATGCACCGTCCAAACGGATCCACGCAACCTTATGAAACTTTGTGGAAAGGTCGGTCAAGTGACTTGGAAGAAGAAGAACTGACTCACTTTTCACAGCAACTGGCCAAAAGGTGAATGTGGTGGCGTGTGTGTGATTAAATTTGGTGACTATCCGACATGTGGAAGTGGCATGTCTTGGCAACAGCATGGTGTTGGCGGAGTTATGCACACTACTGAGTGCTTTCTAGTTTTCAAACTGAAACATTTTCCTCAGTCATGTGTTCTCTCAGCATCTCTCTTATTCAAGCACACTGTAACATCACAAAACAGGACCAAAGTTTGTGTCAGGTCGGCCTCAGTGTAGCATGAAACATTAGCCAAATACACAATCCTACATTGCCTCAACATAAAAAGAATAATAATTTTCGTCCATGCCCTGTGTTATATTAAAACAAAATGCATAATGTGCCACGTACAGGTTCAGTAAATAATATCTGAAATGGGGTTTGAAAATGGAGCATGAAAAATTTACACTGAGGGAATACAGGGCCCTGGGAATATAGCTACGCTCTGCAAAGACTACTGGAGCATAAATGTATAATAATAGTATGGGACTATTTTTCTTGATAATACATTGATGAATGCTGTGGTAATTTTGATTGCTCCAGGAGTGCAGAAGCTCCAGCAGCAGCTGATGCTGCGCACCTCGCCGGGCGCCGTGGGACTTGACAGCACCTGTACTCGTCTGTGGATTTGTTTACGTACAAACAAGCAGTGCAAATCAAAGCCAGTCCTCTCTCTGTTTCGGTCGAGGCTATATCTTTGGGCTGTGAGTCCATCCTGCACATTTTGAGAAAAACCAAACCTGCGGGTAAAGAGGATTACCACACAGAAAGCAACCTATACACTTGGAAAATGTCATTAATTTTCATGAACATTGGATGGTTGTTTGAATTATGATGCTCCCAGACTGGAAGTCAAAGTTAACCAACTTTTTATTTACCGCTACGTCTCCGGTCATAGCACTTGACAAATGAGGTGACATGGTGAAAATGTGCTGAGAGCAGCACACGTTTACACCCACCCCTTCCCGAGTCTGTTGAGCATAATGAAGCAGGGCTCTCCCTCTCCTCTGCTCCTGATATCTCCCAGTCCTGCACAGAAAACTATGCTGCTTTTGGCTTCATAAGGCCAAGCGACAACATGCTATAAATAGGCCATGTTTACCCCCTCTGTGTTTGGGTGGGCCTGTGTCCTGCTGTGACTCTGTGCGCCAGCTCACTGCTTTTGCTTTGGCAGTGTCACGTTCGATAGCCTTGCAGAGAGAGTGAACAGACTGAGGAGGAGCGGGAGACGGAGGCAAGGTGAATCGAAGACTGAGATGAGTGATATTCAAAGACAGAGGGAAGCGAGGAGGGAAGCGGCAACGGAGAGCGCGGAGGAGGCTGCAGCAGAGTCAGAGAGGATGAAAGGGGAAATTTGGAGGGGTGAGGGAGACCTGAGGAGCTTTAGAGAGAGACAGCTTTTAAGGAAGAGGGGGATGGAGGGAGAGATTGAGAGGAAAAGGCTCCGGGGAGAGGACAGAGATGGAGTTATAAAAAAAAAAAAAAAAAAGACTGAGAAAGAGAGGAGGCAGACTGGAAGAAAAGAGCCAGAGAGAGGGAGAGAGAGGAGTAAAGATGTAGAGAAAAAAAAAAGTGTGTCAAAGAAAGCCACTGCTCTTTTAAGAGCCCTCTTGGTGTCCTGGCGGGGCACCACTCCCCTGTCAGGCCCACCTTCTCCGCACAAGGCCCGCTTGTCACATTAATGGCCTGGAAGGAAGACCGTGTCACTTTATCACCTCACTGCGACGCCAACATGGCCGTGGCTTTTGTCTCCTCAGCTCCCTCTCCGCTCCACAACTCCCTGGAAGTGACTAATTGATCCTGGGAGACGGGCTTTTTGTGTCTCGGGGGCTGATGAACAATGTGGGGAAAAAGCCGCTGATAAAGGGGAAAAAAAAAAAAAAAAAAAGACAGAGGAGAGTGTGCAAGCGGGATAATATAGCCCACTGTCTGCTGCAGTGCTATCTCATTTCCCCGCACAAAAGTAACATCGCTACTTTGTAAATGAAAGTCAGTCAGGCAAAAGATGCCCCTCGCGCTCCGGCGGCCCCTTCGTGAGATAATGGCCGCTTGCACATTATTTCTCTAGACACAAGATTGACTCAAAAAGCAGTGTGGGGGTAGTAAATGAAATTCATTCATCCGTGTGTCCGTTTCATGTTATCCAACCCCCGGAGCTTTCAGAAGTATTATCACAGGAATGTATAGAGGAGAAGTGGTGGGCCTGTATTCCATAAGAGGCATTCTTTCGCTCTCTAATCCCTTCCCGTTGCCTCTTCTCCTCTGAAGCCACGAAAGGTTTTACCAGTTTACTCATTTGCCCGTTGATGTGAAATGCCCCGGGATGCAAAATTAAAAGCGCAGGGTAAAAGAAATGCTTGAGCAAACAATGAGGCAAAGGAAAGGAAAGGTGGCTAGGAGGAGGAGAGGAGGAGGTTTTGGAGCCGCTGTCCGCTGGTGGAAATAAGCCAAGAGAACAGAAGGGAGGAAACCTATCTAAAGGAGGCGAGAATCCCCCTCCTCCCACAGCTCTGGCCTTGTCAGATATAGTTATGCTTATTACAGACACAAGCGAGGGGGGTCACTGCACCAGCATGCCTCAGAACATCACTACACCCAGGCTACGATAAGAATAGTGCACTGAATCATAGCATACAGTGCAGTTCTGTGTATGGATGACGTGCGGTGGATGAATTGAAGATAAGAACACGGAGCCCGGCTGGACGCAGCTACTGTACGGTGTGCGTGTGAAACCTTTTCGACTCGTGACTCACAATTTTCAAGGCTCAAGGATCCTTCGAAGGCTGAATTTTAAGTACAAAGTCTCTTTTCTTTTCTTTTGCCCCCCCCTCTTCTCATTTCCCAGCTTCCAGGGACTTGCTGTCTTGCGGACGAGCAAAAGCCCTTCCAAAACTATTCAGTCAAACCTGAATGGATAGAGTCGAGCTAAGCAATAAGCTTGTTTTAGATTGCGGTGTACCGACCGAATGTTAAATGTAACATTTCTTTTGGGATGCTGCTCCAGAGGCAATTCAATGACTTCATACCTGAGCGAGTTTTTACATAACAATAACTACTGAATGTTGTTTTTACTCTTCCAAGCAGCGCCTGAAGCTCTGCATTTGAGAATCCCTGATGGGGACAGGCTGGAGCTAACCCCCTGGAGCAAGTCCACCATGGCAAGAGATTTGAGACAAAAAAAAAAAAAAAAACACAAACAAAATACAAACATTAGATCAGCAGCCACTGCAAAACATTCTCTTTTCCCATGTCTTCCCCTGGCCTTTTTCGGTGTTCTCACGGTACCCCATCCCGTCCTCATCCCTCCTCCATCCCAGCAGCCCCTCTCTTTTCATCCAACCCCCTCTCTCCCCTTGCTCCCACTTTCACACCCTAATCGTTGAGACTTATAGAAAAATCAATTTCCAGTCCCCTGTGGAGAGGCCCAATGTTTCACCGCTGTGTCTGATTGATGACGCACAGACACCATCTCACACCCCGCTGCTTTTTATAGCGCCTCAGAGTTGGTCGCCATTCAGCGCATTTTTATGGCAAATAATAACAGGAGATGTAATGGCCATTCCCTCCAGTGAGTAAATCTAAGTGGTGAGACAAGAGGATGGCCCACCCCGACAGCTGGAGGACAGTCCCACGTCAACAAGTTACTTAGGCTGAATGATTAGGTACATGGCTTTCAAGGGCTCGGGCAATTCAACAGCCGGACGTGAAGGCTATTTCTGACATCAGTGGCATCAGATCTGAGCTACCAGCTCTTAGGGTGACAACATTGTCCACTGCTGCAATACTGGTAGCCTGTCTTCACTAAGGCCAAGCCAGTTACTAATCTGTCCCTAATGGACTGTCATCAAGAATATACTGGAAAGAGGCTTCTTGTGCTGCAGCTTGTGGGCGGATAGAATCTAGGACCGCACTTAATAATTACTTTCATTGCAGATTAATTGTTTAATTCTTTTTTTAGTTCATCATTTTAATCGGTGGGTTTTACGGAGAGTCAAAAATAATGAATGATGTTCATGGAAAGTTAGCGGAGCCCAAAGTGATGTCTTCAGACTGCCTCCTTAGTCTGACCAGCAGCCAAAACAAAGCAAAAAGTATTAATTTCACTAAGGAGGTGAAATCTCAAGCAGTTATGTGATCGCCCCTGTCCGTCTGTTCGTCCATCTGTCTGAATGTTCCTCTGCAGGATAACCCGATCTATCCATGTTGGATGGATTTCCATGAAACTTGGAGAGAAGACTTGGTCATAGGCCAGCAGAGAAGTGTACTTTCTCAGGCCAATCAGCCCCAAGGAGGTGTTGCAATGGGCAGGGATTAGCACAAGCTGGGCTGTGGTTTACAAACACATCCACGTAACATCACGAAACCCGGTGGGACAGTTGGTAATGGGTCAAGACAGCATTGACCGAACGTTGGCACTGAGGCTAGGAGCTGCGACCTTGACAGAAGTCTGCACTCTACTGCCAAGACAGCTCACAGGTGTTGGCCCAGCGTAGGCTATAGATCTAAGATCACAATCAGCTGAGCGTCGGGAAAACAATCTTGCCTACGTAGGTCCAATGTAGGCATTCCATCGGAATTTTACTATGGAGTCCTGACTTTGAAACAACCTCCAGACTACATCGGGACAACGTAGGGAAGCCATTGGAAGCTGATACTTAGGTCCCATATTGTACTGTATGTAGGGACGACATCATTATGATCTAATTATTCATCAGTTTGATGCTAGCTAGATATGGGGCAGATGAGGGTGTGATATCACAATGTGTGCCTTGTTGTTTTTTATATTACCGGGGGAAAGTGAGTAAAACTTAGCGTCTTAGTGATCTAAGTGAAGCCAGAATCAGCAAGTGTTTGTTTAATCAAAATCATACATGGTTAATGTTCTGTTGATCAACTAATCGTTTTGTTAAACGTTTTCATGACAGCAGCCGTGGCCTGACCAGAGCACTGGTCTGCATGACTGGGATGATTTTCAACATCCAGTACTTAAACTGATACAGTCAGTTGTGTCCAAGATATATTTAGACGTCAAATGTTGATACTGTGACCTAAAACACTTAAGAACCTTTAAGGGCCTGATCTATTCAGGAGACTGCTGAGGTCTGAATCCCAGCTCATGTGGATGGATCTTTCTGCCTGCTGAATCTGTTCACTGGACCTGATAATAAATAAAGATGAGGAGTGGACAGCTCGCTTTCTCTCTCAAGCACACACATTTATATTCAGAACAGGCTGTTAAGAGGTGAAGATGTATGTAGATGCAGTATAATGAAAGCAGTTAATGGCTTGACTACAGTCATAGTGCTTTCTGATCATGTGTGCATTACAGAACAGTGTTATTAGTTATCGCCTCTTTACTGTTTAGGCAACATGTGAAAATGTTACTAAAATATCTAAGGCATGTATCTCTTTCTACTATCCAGTTAAACAAATATGCAATACAACTCTCAAACTGAATACTGGTAGCTATTGTGGCCACTCCAACAAACCTATATACGTATTCACGGTAAGTACTGAGATGAACAAAATGTTTTAACAATCTTTATTTGTCCAGAAGGGTTTTGCTGAACATGCACTCTCTTAGTCACATACTCACACCTGGGAGCTGTCAGATACAACCAAAGACAGCCGCTTCTATTGCACCACTGGCCACCAAGCAGCTCCACTGAAAAGGAATAAGGTCACTTTCGGTCAGACAGCCAGGTTTGGAATAATATTATCAGCCTCACAGCATGGTTCTTTGAAAAAAAACTGTCAAGCAAAGGCACAGCCTCTTGTTTGTACCTCTGCCCCGCAGTCCTTCAGTACAGGTTAGAGAGCATGGATGACTCAGTGTCCAGGCTCAGGGCTAATGGAAACCTTTACCTTCCCCGGCACCATGCCTTAGAACTTGAAGGGTCATGTAAGCGGTAACAAGACATGCTAGCGGAGGGGGAAATGTTGGCTGGCACACTAGGTCAGGTCCTGCACCGTGAGTCAGTTGTATGCAAGAGATATGGCCCAACACACGGTGGTAAGATGCCATTATTTAGGGTCAATATATAAAGCAGCGGTTCTCAACCTTTACCCTGTAGGAAATAGCATTTATTGTAACTGCAGTATATGTTATTTCCTAGATAAGAAAATGGCAGGAATGGATGAAACTGCAGTCTGCATGAGGCAAACCATTTAATGTAAAGACATCTTAGAAAGCTAAATCGCAGTGATGATAAAGAGTCTCTCTTTCTATAATTAATATGCTGCAGAGTCAGCCTTTGCAAAAAATGTAATTCTGTTGTCAGGTATGTATAAGTGACAAATTATGAGCTAAAGGGATAGTTCACTCATCTTGAAGAATTGGATATTATGTCACTTCCCCCTGTAGCTGCAGGACAACAGTGGTGACATCTTCCTCTACAATTATTAAATAAACAAGTTTGAGTTTGATCATGTGTAGCAGATTTCTTACAGCCAGAAAAGCCAGAAAATATCAACAGCAACACTATTTTCTTGTGTAGTCTAAGCTCTCTGTGCTGGTCCTCAGGTACTACGGTGGCTGGCAGGTGTCTGAAAGGTTCATGAAACCTGTTAGATAGAGGGAAGTGGAGTTAAAGAAGAAGCTAGCTACAATATTACATGCCAGCTGTCTCTTAGTACTCTGGAGAAAGTCGTTATTTTTGTCCTCCAACATGCATACATGTGTTTAATGAAGGAAACCAATGATAGCAAAATCAAGCAATCTACTTGTGTCTCTGTGGTGGCTGCTGCTCCTCTGAGGCGGAGTGATACAGGGAGTCCAGAAGTTACCGGATCTTTCTGGAGGCTGATAACAAGAAAAATAGTTATAAGCAGTCATTTGAGCAAAACTATTGTTTATGTGCACTGAGTGGCTATATGTACATTTTAACAACACTTGCAAAGTGATGTTAAACCTTTACTGAGTGGATTAAAGAGGTTATTTTTCAGAATATTAGCTGGGGGGAAGTCCAGCTCAATGGTAGGAGGCTAACAGTTAGCATTTGGAGCATCCAGCCAGTATCCAGCACTCAGTAACAATGAGAGGAAGATAGCACCACTACTGTCCTACAGAACAGCTAGAGGGGGAAGAAAAATAACATCAGAATTTTCAAAATGGGTGAACTATCTCTTTAAAATTACTTTCCTCTGGCCTCTAAATGTGGAGTTAGCTGGACTCACTGAGTGAAATCCATCACCTCTCATGTGTCGGGTATCTCCTAATATAAAGTATCCCAGGACCAGGCTGGTGAACATGAGTGTGCTGTGTGAACTTTCCGTGTGTGATGTGCTGGGACTTGTGAGTGTTGAAGTTCAGCATTTTCACTTACCTCTTGCTCTCATTTGGTGCTGCGAGCACGCAGGGCCGCTGAGTGCAGCTCGTTCAAATGGAGCCATTTATTTCATCTGGTTGTTGTTTCGCCTGCTGCTATTTGTGTTTACCTTGACACCTGCTAGCCAGCGGTGTTTACCTGACTGTGGCTGAATACAACAGATTTTTACATCTTTATTTTTCCTCAGGTTCTAAGTGTCTCTGATTTGTTCCACTTAACCCTCTCCAACCTGTAATGCCCCCCCTGCAGTTCTCTGGCTCCTGCCCAAGCAAATCCACCCTCAAGGAAAATATTAACCCTTGTGTAATACTAATGAGCTACTGATGCTGCATTAGTATGATATTTTAACAAACTAACTATATGATTTAAACATACTGTTCCAATCGATGGGAAAAGGAAACTAAAATCAGACCACTGTACTTATTTACTCCATTGACCATACATATATTTCTGAATTCCCTGCTCCAAGGTACATTAGCAGGCAGGGTAAACAAGGCCTGGGCTGGCAGGAGTGCGTGTTTGAAGTGTCCTCAGAGAGTAGCGGATCTCAGGCGGGCTAAACTGCTGTCAAGTTCATCGATACTTGCTTTACACCACAGTGCACAAAGACAGCCTGAGTCCTGGCTGCAGGGCGCTGCCTTAAACACTCCAGAGCCTGCTATCGAACTCCGCTGGCTGGCGGTCAATATCACCTCTGTCTCTCGCTCTCTTTCTTGCTCTTCGCAGCTGTTAGCCATGCCAGAGAGACAAGAGTTGGAAAGTTGGGGAGGCGGGGTGCAACAATATGAGCCAATAGGTGGCAAGTCCAAGTGTTGTTTTGCTAACCAGAGGGAGGCAGAGGAGAGAACTGCGTTGGGTTCCACAGCCTCAGTTAGGGGAGAGTTTCCAGCCAGCAGCGTGCAGATGCACTGCAGTTGTGCTGGAGCCATTATCAGAGTCTCACAGAGCTCACATCCAGCAGGAAGAACAACTCAAGAAGTTTTCTCAACAATGTGAAATTGCTATGTGCAGACAGAGGAAACGGGGAGAGACATGTCCCCCTCACTCATATTAACATTTTATGCTAATCATTTTGCAGGTTTTCTTTGCCGGTTTCATTTGTAGTTTTCTTGCGATAAATTTTCAGATGTTTCTGTTTATTTTGTTGCTTTGTGGTGTTTTTTTTTTTTTCTTTTTTCTTTGTGAAATTGCTGGGGTTTCAAAGCAGTTGTATGTACACTACACAAAAAAGTAACACAAAACTGTTGATTTATTTTATGTTAAAAAAAAAAAAAAAAAACATCCTCTATGCCTCTGTACAGAGGCTATGCCTCTGTATGTGCGTGAGAAATGTTTCAAGTGGGTAAATATGTGAATAATTGAAGGCACTCATGGCAGTTTCATGAGTGGAATTCCTGTTGTTTGGTGTGGGCTACCTTTCCCTTTGGGAGTGCGTCATACTAGCGTAAAGGCAAACAGATCAGAGAACAGTGCAGGTCGTCAAGGATGTAACATCTGAAGTTGGAAGCAAATTGAGAAACTGTGAGACACATTTGAATACTCATCTTGATAATTTTGAAGGGAGAGAGAGGAAATAAGAGCTTTTGCTAGAAAACTAAAATCTTGTCCACAGGGCATAGATGTACATTAGCTTGTGTGACTAGACGGTTGCATCAAGCACTTATGAAATCTCTAGAGACGGTGAAAAGCTAACGGTGGTGGGAAGCGGAATGATGGTGAGTAGCTCTGGTGAAGGACTACATGTTTAAGGATGGAGGACAAGATAACAGGCTGGAGGAACGGTCCCGGAGGGGCAGCCTGTACTCTACTCCTGAGTGTGACGCTGTATCCCATCAGTCCTCATGTCTAGGCTCAAGGTGCCTGGCCTGGCCGGCCTCGGATCACAGCCTTAAGGCCTGATGGAGCGTGGACCGCCGTATCCCCAGCCTCCACTGCTGAGCCCTTCCCTTTCCATCATTTAGGGCCATTGTCTCCCAATGAGCACCATTCGTCACTAGTGACTTGCTCCACGCAGGCAGCCTCCCTCTTTCTCTGTGGCCCCGGACCCATCTCCACAGTTGGTAAACAGCTAAATCCCTCTCCCAATCGATGGAGCCTATTTAACTTGAGCTATTGACTCGCCTTGCCCCTCAACTGACTTGAGAGGCTGAAAAAATACAAACAAATTAGACGGGTGAGAAACAACAACGGGAATGGCGGCCTAGGCTATGAAAAGTCACATTTTCAATAATGAGCATTTGGCAGGGGGGAGGGAGAAAAGAAGGAAGAGTGACAGAGACGGGGTAAAGGAAAGCAGGGAAGAGAACAACAAGGGGGGAAAATGAAGAAGAGGAATCGATTGATGTGAACAGATAATCGCCGGAGCTCTGTCCCAATGTGTAAAGAGTGTGACATTGCAGAGGTGGGCACGCCAGGGAAGAGATCAATTGGGTGCTTTTTGTTGCTCCGTAATCCTTAACTATCTATAAGTAATTAACCTTCAGAGGAGAATGCAGGGAACAAATAAAGGGAGAAATAAGAGGGGGAATAACAATGAGCTGAAGTCAGGCAGAAGCTCCCTTGCATTGACCAGATTACAGCGGAGGAAACCAAATTTATAATTCTCTTCACCGCTGCCTCTGCAATTTGCTTCATCTGATTTGGTTTCTTTCCTGCCAATGACTGCATTTGCTGTAAATGATAGCCATTTCCTTGTGGTGTTACAAATGAGGATAAATATAGATTTTAGTTGATGTCAGAATGAGCAATTTGATTTCATTTCAAGGGTGCATGTTCAATACCCTTAGTGTTTCTTCTGGAAGAAAATACAGTGTGATCTTATCATCTCTGGCCTGATGGCTGCATCCTCTTCCTAAGTATTTGCTGGGAATATAGAGGAGGAGGCTCTTATTAGGAGTCATAGCGCCCTCTGTGGGCACTAGCAGAAAAACAGGAGGGAAAGATGCCTCTCTGCCTCTCAGCAGCAGTCTTGTCTGATTGGAAAAGAAACACAAAGTAAAAATAAAAGTGCAGTCAAATAAACAACGTACAAAGGACACAAAGCAGTCACGGTGGTATCTTTACAGGATTTAATGGCACACAAATGCCCATACAGTACATTAAGACCATCTTAAATCAAAGTCTCCTCATTCATATTCAATCATGAGTAATCTTCAAAGAATGTTTAAGTTAGCAAAAGGCATACACAATATGTTATTGAAATTTGTCACATTAATACACAATAATACAACTGACTGGTGGGTTTCCAAGAAGCATACACTGTGCGAAGTAAGAAATATTGTAACAATATGGCCGCTGTAGAAAGCATTTAGCAAATGACTGCATTAAAAAGCAAAACAACTTGCTCCTCTTTGAGGCAGTTGCTTAAATTATGTGTTAAATTACGATGACTGGGTAAAAACAGAGCTCTTTAGGTATTTCTTCATGAACTCAAAAAAAGCCCACAGGGAACCAAAAATCTTTTAACAATTCTATTCAATTCTCCCAGGCTCTGCCTTTTGACATTTAAGTACCTTTTTCAGAGCATACCTATTTGACTTTTCATGGTTTGTCAGTGAAACAGACTGTCAAGAGTCACCTTGGCTGCCAAAAACAGTCCTTTACCAAAATGGACACCTGTAGAGAAGAAAAGGAGCAGCTTATTCATTCCATCTAGCAAACTTTTACCTGTTCCTGCTTTGCTCAATCTTTTGCTCAGTCTGAAGCAGTGAAATTATGACAGTAGTCAAGGGTGAAATCAACTAATTATACTTACTCGTATTACTGTAACTGTGTACTCGGTATAGGTAGTTTTTTTTTTTTTTTTTTTAAGTTAGTTATTTTACTTTTACTTAAGTATATTTTTTCTTAAGTTTTGTAATAGGCTACATTTTAAATCACATCCACTACAAAGAGCAAATTTTATCAGCTCTCTGACGGATCACAAACTTCAGCCAACATGAATGTAGAAATTGTGGAGCCTTTCTCTATGAAGGGCCAGTCAACAAAAAAAGAGTGTAATCTGGTTTTACTTTGTTGGTGCACTTTTTTGTTATTTCCAAATAAACAATTAAAAGAATCTGGTTTGAACTTTATATAACAATTTAGAATTTAGTAAAGTTAAAAACATGCAAGACTTCTATCTGAGTTGCAATTTATAGTAGTTTTCATGTAGTAATCATGAAAATGCAGCCAAACTATAATCTGTAGTGATCAGCATGAGGCAAATCCACCATCATATCAAAACTGCTTGCTACTGTTTTACACAATGAATTTACATAGAGGCATTACACAGAGATTTACTTTCCTCTCCATCCCTGGAGAGTTGACTGAAGCAGAAAAGAAACAAATGATGCAAACAGCCAGCACATCAATACAAGTATTCGTAATGATACTGACCATCCAATGTAGCACTGGCACAGGTTTTCGTGTGAAGTGGCCTGCTTGATGAGGAGCTCCACTTGAGTCGGCACGTCCAACGTCTCGTCGTGGGAAAAGTCTCGGCCTGGAGAGAACAAACTCCCATCAAAACTAATGGTATACCTTGACATTTTCAATTTTAGGTCAATCAATCAATCAATCAATCTTTATTTGTAGAGCACTTTTCATACATGACATGTAGCACAAAGTGCTTTACATGTTAAAAACACCCCCCGCCCCCCTCCCCACCCCACCCTCTAAACCCCCACCCCACGATTCTCTCTTATATACACACATAGATACACACACACACACACACACACACACTCGCACACACACAGACACACACACACACACACACACACATATAATGTTTGTTTGGCTGAGTACAGAGGAACCAGGTCAGGAAGCGCTGCCATCTAATTGATGGTAATTGAATTCTGGTCATTTTCTCCACCTGGTACTTACAAAGCCAAAGTCAGTGCAAAATTCTTGCACTGAGACACAGTATGGTGGCACCGCTGACATGCATCATTTAGACCAGTGGCCTCTGTTAAGCTAACACTGCCTGCTGATTTTAATAATTTTAACAGTGCTACCAAGCATTTAGGGTACCTGAGGATGATATGGAGAGGGACTTCTTTAATATTATATATTCCTTTATATCAAAGACTACCACTATATCACAACAAGGAATTTAGTAATGCTATCTAGGCATTTTAGGACTGCTGAAATCACATGTAGAAAGCTTTCTTCTACCTGTTTTTTAGGTGTGACCTGAGAAATTTTAACCATGCTATCAGGACATGTTTTATAAAGTGGGGAGTAGGTTTCTACATATCCAACTCAGCCGCCTTAAAAAGCTTGGTGAAGAAAGAGTAAATTGGAAAATACCACAATATTTCTCTAAGTCTGACCTGCTCATATTTAGGTGGGCAGTGTTTGTGTTTGGAGAGTGCTGAAGAGCTGACCTGTGAGTTTGTCCCGCACCCTGTTGATAATCTGGATAGCTTTCTTGTTGAGCGCCTCGGGTTGCACCAAGCCATCTCCAACTAGAAAAACACACACGCAGTCAGTGAGTGTATCTCAAGTCGTGAAAAGGCTATCAGCAATGTAGGAAACAGCAAATTCAAGTGTGCTGCCAAAATCCTTCACAGCTGAAGGAAGTGGAAGTGGACGATAAGTGCTGGCTTACAACAACACGCCAATTACAGCAATCGTTTATGACAGCAACAGAGCTCTGTGTTGCTGCGGCGTTAGAATAAAGGAATAAACAAAATTGATATTTAAACAAATTATCCATGAAATGACAGTGAAATGAAAGCTGGGGACTCACTGAAGGAGTGAATGGACTCAGGCACTGTGGTTCCGGGTTTCTTGTGCGTGCTCTCTCCGAGGTCGATTCCTTCAAGAGCCTCTGCCAAGGACAAAATACAGAAACGACACGTGAAGATACAATCCTACACACAGAAAAATCATGGTTCTAAAAGAATTATTTTATTTAATGGATGGTTCCTGTTTTTTTTTTTTTAGGGTTCTTGATGTGGCTTTTAGAAGGGGTACTTGTCTTGTACTGATAGACTTTATGAACATGGAGTTGCAAAGTGCCTAACCATTACATATTTACCATACTTCCAGTAAAAGCATTAAGAGCAGAAAATGTGTAAAACATAAGGAACTACTTTCGGTTCCATTTGACACTCTTATTTTTCCTTGAACAAATGAGAATTAATATCTGCTTCCATGTACTCTTTTCTCTCCTCCAAGAACCATTGTCTTAGAGGTTCTTAGTGGAATCACTAAGAACCATTTTTGGTTCCATTCGGCACCATTATTTTTCAGTGTGTACATTATTAATTAGGTATAATAGAAGCAAAATGGCCGTGCTGCGTGGACTAACCTACTGACTGTCCAGCGGTGTAAGAGTCCGTTCTGGTGCGGGAGCGCTTGTTGCCTTTGGTGTTCGCTGGGGGTGGAAAGGGTGTTACGCTGGTTAATGGCAGATATGTCTCCTTCGTCTCCAACATGCACATAAAGACCAGCTGTTACAGTATGATGCTGATAAAAGGAGACCTGCTCTCTCTTTTTCTTTAATAATGTATTCAGTGTTCTAAATTTCACCCAACACACAAGAAACAGCAGCATCGTTCTGACCTTTATTTGAAATCCGGAAAAGTCAGCCTTGCTTTTTAACCTTTATTTAAAGAGTAAAAGTCCACTGAGCATACGCGCTCTTTTCCACAAATGCCCTGCTTCACATTCATACACTTCCACACGTTCTACAGTCTCCTGCTGTCGGCCACGGAGCAGCTCCACTGTGGGAGTTGGGGGTTAAATTAATTGCTCGAGGGCACCTTGATGGTATTTGTTGCAGGAGGTGAAAGTGATATTCGGTCACTCTCTCCTCTCACATTTTCCCAGTGACGTCGTGACCTTTTGGTGACAAGCCCATTCCCTAACCTGTAGGCTTCTGTCTTCCACCAAGCACGAGCCTGGTCTTCATGAATTTCTTTGAAGAAATATGTTTCCCAGTTATGAAAAGATTACATGGTGGGGGCATGACGAGAAACAGACAGTACGGTGGACACATGTGGACACATTTGCCTTTGATGTCCCAGGTTACCTTGTCAAGTCTCTCTCAAGTTTTCTAATGAGAGAGTAAAATGTTCATTTTAAGGGCATTTTTGAAAGGTTTTTATTTAACCATCTGAACAAGATTCACTTTATTTCTTCTTATTCATTTTTTTCTGATACATTTTTGTGTAGTTATATGTATTTTGTTGTAGTTTAATTTTAACTATACACTTATGATTATGATGTTCTTGTAATTTTGTTTACTTTATTGCCATTCTATTTCTTTTGTGTGTGTGTGTGTGTGTGTGTTCTATTTTTCAGGTAATTTTCTTGTCATTTTTTTTTCTTTTACTAAGTTTTCATTAATTCTTTGCAAATTTTTAATCGTTTTTGAAAGAAATTACGTAAATTTGCTCAGGTTTCACAAGGGTTAATCAAATTGTTTTGGTTGACTAAATTTAAGCTGAACCTTAACCTTTATGTAATGAGGAGCTGAAAACAGCTTGTCCAAGTCCCACTATCGTCACATAACCTTTTGTGGTGGAAGAACGTAACCTTCAAATTATTTATGCCCACGACATATAATCTTTCAGAGTATGTTCATTTAATGACATTATGAGTCTGTGTTGAAGCAGTCCAAAGCTGAGTGAGAATAGCTGATGGCTCCTTACTGTCCATGAGCCTCCAGTTGAGCAGCGGGTCGTAGACGAAGGCCTCCAGCACAGCCATGACACTGTCCCGGTGCTCCCTCAGCACCTCCATCACCGTATGGCATGTGATTCGGTAGTTACCATCCAGACCCGTCACCTAGCAGACAATCACACAATGATCACCCTGTATTATGGATTTTCTTCTTTAGTCAACCTCACAGTAGTAACACAACTGTAAAGGTCAGAAGTTTTCTCTGAAAGTTGTCATTATATATTTATCTTCAAAACTGAGCTTCTTTAACATTCTTTCAGCTACAAGGCAAACTTTTTCTTGAACATCATGATGAAAAAAATTACCGGACATTACTGTGTTGATTACTGCGTTGATGAAACTGTGACACTTCATGGTCTCTACCTCCTGTTTGATTTTTTGGCTCAGCTACAAAATAATTTGTGATTTTTCAGGGGCACAGAGACCATAATCAGCACAAAACATGATTGGCTTTTCATGCTTGAATCCCAGCCAGTGGCTGATATTCGATTTCTCATTAAAACATCCTTCTATTTTAAAACACATCACTGTGGACAGCTGACTACTGTTAGATAATTTTGCCAAGAATTTTCACAGAAACATAAAAGCTCTAGCAGGTGTTCCGACTGGCGATGACAGCAGACTGTCAACGTGTCAGAGTAGCCTAATGAACGTGAGGATTTGTGGGGGCTTAACTGTTTGTGGGGGCTTAACTGTTGTATTCTGTGCTGCTATGACCATATGAACTTACATAAATGTATTGGATATTTTTCGGCTTCGTTTGCCTGACAATGACATAACCTACCCACATTTGGTGCTTGGTTCAAACTGTGGTCTTCACACTTTATTTTGCACACTTGATGCTTTAAAATAATTTAATTCTTGGCTTTTCCCCCCTCCAACTCAAATGATCAGTAGAGAGTGAGCAGTGATATATGATGGGGAAAACAGTTTCAAATATTTGGAAAATATAACCAATCACCCAAAGTGCTCTACTGTTTACTGAGTAAATAGGAAATGGGGAAGTTGAGTGTTAGACAGCATAGGGAAGACACAGCAGAAGCAGCTTTGGCAGGGCTCGATTAAAGGCCAGCGGAGGAAAACATGTGGCTCCCGAGGCAGGGGTCTTTACCACTTGGCTAACTTTGGAAAAAGTTGAACTCATTAGAGAGAGTTCCTCTGTTCCTACTGAGTTAACTTTTCAACCTTTCAAGCTGAAGCAAGCACTCTTCCAGCTGCTTTTAGCCAGCCCACATATTTTCTCCTATTCTGGTGTGTCGCACAGGACTGTGAAACGACGTGCTGCAGAGCTGCCCACCTACCTCCATGGCGTTGGTCAGCATCCTCGTCAGTCGGAATGGAATCTTTTCCGGGAATTTTTCTCTGGTCATGGCGACCTGTTGAAAGTTGCAATGACGTTAAATCCCCGATATCATTAAGCTACAGTAGGCTCATCGATGACCTATTGAAAAGGAAGCTCCTCTCACCTCAAAACAGTCCCCAAAGTCGATGTGAAGGATCTTGCCGCTTAGCCGGTCCAACATTAAGTTGGATGGATGCCTAAGTACAAATGGAAATTTCATCTCCCCATCAACCTCTTTTATTAACAATCTGATATAAAGTGATACATCACGGCACTTTTGGCAAAAGACACTCACCTATCACCCAGTCCCAAAATATAGCCAACCATTGACATCACAGCCAATGAGCGAGTGTAATTGGTCCGCCTGTCAAACCACACCTGTCAAAGAAATATCATCTGGATTAAGAAAGCTCCTCTGGTTCACATCACGACAAGTGTCCGGTGTATAGGACATGACAGGAATCACAGGCATGGTGCTCAATTTATTTTCACAGATGCTTGTTATCCTGAAAAGTTGGATGTTGTTGTTGGATGTTGAACACCAGCTACATGAGGTAAGAAGGAGCCTTGTAACATATTTCTAAAAATCTGAAACCGATTCAGCTTGAAGGTCTGCTTTATCAACACGTTTTCCTCTCAGCAGTATAGCCAACCATTTGACCATTCTGCAATAAATCAGATGTAAAACTTTCCAACATGATGGTTTCCAGACCACTCAAATGACCTCTCATATGTCTGTGCCTGGACAAATATTAATTTATTGGTCTAAGTTACAACTGGGTCTTTGTATGAAGAAGTTAAAAGGCAGCGCTTTGTTTATACCCCTTACTGCTGGGATGATGATGACTGTTGCTGAAAAAGTAAACTCAATCATTCTGCCCTGTGTTAAGAAAATATGAAAGAGTAGGACATTGTACCTCAGAGCTGGGGCTCTTCAGCCATAGCAGCTTGGCCAGGTCGTCTCCGGCTGTGTTGTTGACAGCGTGCTCAAACACCTCCACCTTCTCCATCAGTGTCAGATGGTCGTAGTCTGGAGCCATCTGGAATCAAATACAGAGGAAAAGGACATCAGATTACAAAAGCAGATGTGAAAGTGAAAGCACACTACATGGTCCAAATCTCATCAAGTAGAATTTGAGATGTCTTAATACCTGTATAATGGCAGCTAGAATAAAATATGGGAACAATTCTGTAATCAAAATGACCATGAGAATGAAAACAACCTTACACCTCACTGATTCTTGGGAATTTGGATAAATCATGTCCCACTAAGAAAAATGCTATTTCTGTTGGAAATTTACAACATTTTAATGAATAAAAAGATTCAAGGGCATAATCAGGGGGTCCTTTGCACATTTGTAAGGTTCTCTTATAGGTTTATTTTTAATTTGTATTAATTTAATGATTATATGTTGGCCCATGGCCTACAAAACCAGTTGTCCTCGGACAGGAGATAATCATTTCAACTTGATTAAAACAACAAAAAGTAAGAATTTCATTGAATAATATATTTACCACATGAAAGAGTACATCATAATATGTATTAAAAACTACAAACGATGAGTTTTGAACAATATTTACTATTATTTTGTGGTTGCTCAAAATGTGTCCCACATATTCCTCCCCACCGTCAGATATTTATTTAAAAAATAATAATAAAAAAACTACAAGGTCAATTACATTCCTGAGGACCTCTTTTCAAACCTTCAGCTCTACTGCATGCTTCAAGACCGCTCAGGCTCCTGGAAGTTTTCTATTTTCTCTTAAATCTCTTCATATTTTTGGACACTGCTACTGTCACAACCATAACATGTCAACACCGTCACTTTTGTAAAAAAAAATATTAGAATAGATTATGGAATAAATGTATACTTTTTAAGAAGAGGTCTGATGCAGGTAGCAACAGGGCGAAAACAAGCTGGCTAATGTGAACAACTCATGCTCATCATGTGAAAGAGCAGGTTTTTGTCACCACCGTCAGACGTCACCACCGTCAGGTTTTCTGTCTGACGGTGATGACTGAAGTCTGAAAAATGCTTATAACAGTGCTCAGGATTCTTATTTTTTGTACCAAATAGTTAAATAAAGTTGTTAAGCAAGAAGCCATTGACTTGAGTGGTATAAATTTTGGAAATGTATGTTTTAATGAGGCGACTGTCACCACCGTCAGATTAGTGTCACCACCGTCAGAGGCAGTTATAATGGTTTTAAATGAATATGCTTACAATATGTTTCTTTGGTGCTGTTCAGTTATTAAAGTAATAGTCTCTTTAATACAAAAATCTGATTTGCAAATTAAAAAAAAAAACATTACGGTGATGGTGTTGACAAAAACAAAGTAGCCTAATAACTGGAAAAACCTATTTTATGAAAAAAATGCAAAATGAGGAGGTTGCGCCGGTACATTGCTGAACAGCCAAGACCTTGGCCTATAATGATATACCTTCAGATTTTGTAATTTAACTCACTTTTTTTCCCCAAAATTAAAACCTGTTTTATCCAAATTCCCAAGAATCAGTGACCTATCATAATACAGAGTACTCTAGTGCTTTTAGGTCCTTTAAGGATTTTCATTATTGGTCTGGCCTAGAGCAATAGTAAACACACACAATACTCATACCAATACCATACTTATCTACCAATCTTAACAGCACTGACAGAGCGCAAACAGAAGGTAGCCAGACATAGGCTGCAGATCTAAGGACGCAATTGGCTGGTTGCTGGAAAAACGCATCTTGCCTACGGAGGTCCAATGGAGGCATTACATCAGAGTTTTACTGTGGTTACATGACTTTAAAATGACCTCCAGACTACGCTGGGACAATGTAGGGAAGACATCAGAAAATGATGCATTTCTCCGACGTTCTGTTGAGAATACCATGCAGGGGCGACATTGATACGATCTAATCATTTATCAGTTTGCTGTTGAGGGGGGGCAGAGGGCTGATGAGAGTGTAATGAGAGTGTGCCATCGGGGTAGCGTCTCCTCCTAACAAATGCGCCTACAGACTATCAGCACTTATGACCACAGAGCTGAGCTCTGATAGAGCTGCTCTGTCCCGAGAGAATAATACCATTAGGTCTGCATGACTGAGCTAATTTCTTGCTGGCAAAACAGAACACAAAGAAACAGCAACAATTGTATGACATCTAAAAGTAAGTGAGTGAGTGAGTGAAGACCTAATTTCCTTGTATTTAAAACTTGAATTCAGATAATATAAGTGAATACATTCTAGGACCTGTAGGCAACCTGATACATGCTCTCAAACACTAATCTGTCCTTGTCTCCCCCATCTTCCTCATGTTTTAATTGATTGATTTATGGATTTGCTCAGTTTCTTGTGATTATTTATGCTTAATCTGAACAGACAAGCAAAACACCATTACGAAATAGAAAACAGTCACAACCCTGGCATAGTCACAACTGAAGCAATACTGTTGGCACATTGGCACGAACACGAGGTAATTTGCAAGCATATAGGCTCATTTACACATGGGTTGCCAGTTGGCAAACAGCTTGATCAGAATCAATTCTAGAGGAGTGATCTGTTCAAACACCTTTGTGTAGCTAATTGAGCTTATTGACCCAAACAGAGTGACTGGTGCTCTAACAATGTGAGCAAAAAACTTCTGCAAACTGGACAAGGTACACTCAGATTCACCTAACTCCTAGTTCTACTTCTAGTCACTGAAAAGCAGGAAGTAGGAATTTAAGGGATGCTTGGCGTGATGCTGACCCTAAGCATGATGCGATGTTCGATGTTGAGCAAGATTTTCTTCTTCTCCCTGTAATCTCTGATGAGAGCATGCAGGGTGTCACAGTGGGGCACCCAGCCGATCAAGCCGGAGTTGGTGGACAGGGGGATCACTGCATAGCGCTGGATGCTGGAGAACACAGTACATAGACAAGAAAGACACAAACATACAACTCTTTAGGGATACTGTGAAACTGCATTTCCATGCCTGTAAAGGTGTGTGTACTGCGTAATACGGCGGTGTAAGAATGACTACAGCATGACTTTGAGTTTGTATGTGTACCTGAGATTCTTCCTTAAGGACGCAGGGTCGTTGGCCAGCAGTGTGTTGACCAGGCCAAAGAGCTGCATCACCCTCTCATCTTGTCTCAGGTCCTCATGGCCCTTTAGCAGGAACATGAACTCATGGCCATTACTACCTGCAGAGGGCGCAACACAACACAACTTTACCCCTCTGGTCTCAGGGAGTTTCACACTAATACAAGAGGAATTGAATAACCATACTGTGCTTGAAGATGGCCTGCTGAGTTTTAGGGCATGAGTGGCGCTGGTGAGCAGAGTGGGTCCATGAAGAATTACAAAAACATGATCACGTGGTGTTCAAGCGTGTGCACAAGGACATATGAGCAGACAACGAACACAGACATGACGTAGTACACTAGACTGTGTAGACAGCAAAGGTAGAGCCCTGCACTATTACAGGATGTCCAAACTGGATTATTATCCTCGCGACTCTCTCAGGTACTATTTCAGCAGAAGAAAAACAGACAACTCAGTTTGGGAGAGCAAAGAGCCCAAAACCTGAATGTTGAGTGTAGAAAACTTGAGAAAAAAAAAAAAAATGGCACACAGTATTAATTATGGAGAAGATGTTTGTTGGAGAAAACTGAAGTCAAAGAAAACATTCGGTACCAATGTGTAGTTAAACATTATTTTTACCTGACTACAAATAAAAATTATCTTGCAAGTTGGTCAAGTTACATCTCTTCCAACTGAGCTGAAATGAGATAAACTGATCTTAAGGCCTCTGAACTGAGATAAACTGAACTCGATGAACTGAGGTGAACTGGGCTGACTTGCACTGAGACACACTAGAATGAACAACACTGAACTGAGGCAATGTGAATTATACTGAAATGAACTGACTTGAGCTGAGCTAGCCAAAACTTAGCTAAGCTGAATTACCCTGGGATGAAAAAGCACGAACAACTTGGGGAGGAAATTTGGGCCAACACAGCATTTAAGCCCACAATTGCCACACTAATGAAGTTCATTTGAAGTTTGCATTTCAGTCCAAATGTCACAATGGAGGTTTATTATTTTCTGATCAATGCGTGTGGAAAGTTAAATAAATGTATGTACCAGCTGAGTTGTGATTAGGTATCAATACAGTCCTTCTGAGCAGAATGGAGTTTTCACCATGACAGAAAGGAAAATTTATTTAACTTATCTGCAGTTAGATGACTTCAGTTATGTAACTGTACCAAGATCTTACAATGCCCTCAGTATTCTCAACAGACCGAATTACAGTGATTCCGCCACCACTGTAATTGTCCTCCTAGCTTTAATGGGGTGAACTGAAACCCCCGGTGGAACCAGTGAGACAATGGATCTCTATGGGCCCTGCTCAGCCCCTCTGGCATGCCTGCTGGAAAGGCAGATGGATGAAGTGAGAGGATACTGCTACTGATGATAATCCCAGAAGGTGATGTGTTGTCTGTTGCTAGGAGAGAAGAGACTATTGCTATTAAATCTAAACCATCTGTGATAGGTCATTCTTGGTCACACTGAAGGGGTTTGTGGCTGTGGTGGTGGGAAGCCATTTGGTTTTGGTCTCATATCAAACCCTGTTTGGACTTTTAGGCTCTAGTGCACACATGGGCACAATAAGGTCCAGGGGCCAGACACAGCCCACGAAACAATTTGATCCGGCCCTCGGACATAAATCATGATTTACAGTTGAATCCAACCCCCTTGCTGAATGTATGTTTGTACAGGAAAGTCAATTATTTTGTTTATTTCACAAAGGTGCTGTACTATACACCAACAATCCTATAGATGGCAGTGTCAGATATGAGCTGAGGTTGGCATGGGTAGCTACTCCTATATGTGCTGTGGGTGATGCACCGCAGAAAATGCTACAGTCAAGTTTCATGTTGGCTCACAAAAACACGGCGAGTGCAGTGGCACATTACGGGAAACTTAAGGCACAATGAACAGTTTGCATAGTGTTTTGCTTAATTTGTTAAAATTGAGCTGATGAACATTTGCGTGCCATACTGAGGATTTTCACTTCAATACTGTTGCTACACTGAGATAAACTGAGAGGGAGGACAATTTGTTGGTCGCCATGAGCACTACACATTGATGATGAATTCTGAATATATGAAATACCAATAATTGATCAACAGTTTAAAATTTCAAAGGGATTTGAAAAGGAAAAGCATGGTGATGTAACTGAATATGTTCTGAAACTAAATGCATTGGTACAGAAACTTGATTACAATCAATTTAAAGCTTGAAATGCAGCCCCTCATCTGGTCTTCAACTCTATCCAGTCTTTGAACAAAAAAGGACTACCTACCCCTGCTCCAGTGTACTATCCACAGACCGTTCCATGACAGATGCATTAACCCTAATTAAATAACAGACTTACAGCTTTGGCTGTTTGGAAGACACTATGACATATTATTATTTGACTTTTATATTTCTTATTAAGATTCTTAGAAAATGACACTTTCACACTGTTGCAAAAAATATGAGCTTATCACTGAAACTGCTCTTTAATCTGTTCTTCTACTTTAATGTGTCGAGAGGCCAAGGCTTGAGAACTTTTCTCCTCGTCTTACCCATGATGGTGAGTTTGCGTGGGCGCTGCTTGGAGGTGATGACCTGCAGGGAGGGGGCAATGGACTGGATGCGGATGATGGGCTGGTTGGGGTCGTAAGTGCCTGGTACAGCCAGCTCCAGGTCCCTGCACATCAGCAGCTTGGGAGACACGTACTGAAGCTCCAGTGAGGTCAGCTACACAAGAGATAGATGGGTGGGATGTGGCACAAGAAAAGACAAGTTTTTAGATTTTATTAGGCAAAGACACTGCACTGGACAAGTAAGTTACAACTACACTGAAAGATGTGAATTTCACTACTTAAGTGCGATGTTTTAGCCAAATCATTTTTGCTTAGATACAATGCAAAACTGATGTTGCACAGGTCATGAAAACAAACTGTAAACACGATAACAGTTACTTGCATCAGTATCTCAGATAATCCTGTAATATCCCAGGTACCTTAAACAGGTTTCTCAGAACCAGAGAAAAAGTTTGTCACCTACTGTTAACAGGATACAGCATTCCAATGCTCACACTCATCCACAGATCACTTGAAAATCATGAATATTATGGGAATATTAGTGTCCATGTAAACTTAACCAGTGAGTCACATGGCCAAGCTTGAGGAATTCCAGGAAGACAAATTTGGAAGGACTTAGTTACTTAGAAATGAACATCTAAATATGTGAAGCAAATGATCTAAATGACTCTTAATGTGTTATTATAACTGGTGGAGGGCACACTGGTTCTGCTTTCATGGGAACAGCTGTCCTCCTGGCCTGAAAACTGTGAACAATTCTGAAACAAGTTGGAAGCTGTTGGTTAACTGGGAAGACTGGAGGTGAAAGATGCAAATCAACTAATCTAACTGGTAGGCAAATGATGGTCACTACCATGGGCAAAGAACTAGTGGGAAGTATGTAAAATCTCAAAGCAAAACAATTCAAGATTGAAAAAAGAGAAGAACTGACCTGGTATTAGATATATTGCTAATAATATGGCTAATACGGCTACAGCTAATAACACAGCTACTGAGTATATGTTGATATTGGGAGCTGATTGCCACGGAGTTCCTTTGTCATTCTTTGAATTTCATCATCCATCTCTGTCTCATCAAATCTAACAGTATCCTGCCATCTTTTGACATCCTTCACTGGTATTCTCCCATAGAACAAATTACTTTACCTGGAGAGAGAAGAATAAAAGAAGTCCCTTATTTCTTTCCAATCATTTTTTGCAAATGTTGGCACTGGCAAGATGGAAGCATTGTGATGGCACGGCTAGCTTAAATCATAAATAGCAAAAACTTCAAGACATTCATTCCACTTGAATCACAGTATCCATCACCTCTGAATGGCTCTGATTCTTTAGGCCACTTTACCTGACCTAGATAGATCAGCTTTCCCTGCCACGGGATGAAAGAACATAGGCCTGGACATGAAAGGCAAAATATATCCCATCATAAGTGATGAGCGATTGGAATGGAGATTGGAATGCTTACTTATGGCTTAACTAGTGGGATGGCAACTAAAGTCTTCGTAGCAGGGCTTTAGTCAGAGTGGCTGTTTCAGCTGGCAGAGCAGATAACGCTGCCTCAAGCAACCTTTCCTGTCTGAGTTATTTCAGCCACATTTCTTTGATTTACATTAGTTTGATGAGTTGGATCCACTCGAACAGGCTGATGTCTCTGGTAAGCATTTTATCACAAAGTGCTTCACAGACTTTTACCTGAGGCAAGCTCCAAGCTCTTAATACAAAGTGTTTTGGTGGGATAGCTATAGAGGTTGTATGTCAGTTTATTTCAGGTTAAGTGTTTTGGCGTCAGTTTTGATTTCCCTCACCTGTGGTAACTGTTTGGAGATGCGTCTGAAGACGTGGTAGTAGAGGTCCCAGGCCTGGGTCAGGTCTTTCACATTACCAGAGCGCATGTACTTCCTGCACCAGTCCTGAGCCTCCATCAGGTCCCTTCCATAAGTCTGCATCATGATGCAAGATGAACACAATCAATCCCTTCATAATTCATTATACCCTTTCAATGTGTTCTGTCAGTGACCCTACTTCACTTATTCAGTATACATACTGCTCTGCATCATATGGTTGATTGAGGGGTAAATACGGTGGGCTTAACTATGAAAACAGTGCCTTAGGTAAATTACAGTGAACCATACTGCACATCAGGCTCTAAAAGACATAACATATATTTGCAGCGACTACTGGCTGACACAAAACAATGACAGATTTGGACCATTTTACTAAAGAATGTCCAACTTAAAATGGACAGCAAATAGAAAAGTGCCCTACATGCAGTTTACGTTTTGAAGGTGCCTGAGGACTTATGTCAGAAATATACTGACTGTATTTCCTTGAATGGCCCAGTGTCATAAAAAATATGGTAACAGGTTAAACTACTCATTTGAAAACGGAAATCTATATCTGTTCAAAGCTGGCTGAGTTAGAAAGCTAACTAGCCAGGTATCAAAGGAATCTAAGGATAGTGTTGAATTTTTCAACCTTAATGTCCATCTCTATGTGATAAGACAGAAACTTGAGCATAATGTCTACTTTCATCACTGCATGCTTGTTTTTTCCACACAGAATATTATCAAAGAGGATATGATGTTAGCTTGATTTCACCACACAACTCTCAACTTGGCTGCTAGTCCATCAGAAAAATCCATTTCCTCAGAAATAACAGGTAAATACTCTTTACGAATTGCTGTTACACATCTATTTTTATTGGCTCAATGATGTCTGCATTTTGTTAACACTGTCAACAGTTAACATAACTATTTGGAATTTACCATTTCTATTCCCCCCAATAAATCCCAGAATGAAAACGCACTGTTTGTATTGCGACACTGAAGTGAAATAGGGCAATTGAACATTATCGAATTAAACATTTTTCCACACGGAACAGGTAAGATGTTAACACAAATAGCACAGGGTTTATGCTTGCTTGTTTTTATACCGTATGTCTAAGTGGACAATTTTTATTATTCATGTTTTTCTTCACGGGCTCCCTTGTTACTTATATCCTGTGTCCACTGGTGTCTTTTCATGTGTTTCTGTAAAAGCATATTTCCCCAAAGGGATAATTTTCATTTCATCTAATGTACTCAAACCCAATATCGTAATTTTTAGATGGAATAGAACAAACAACCATAAGAACAACACCAGCAGCTAAACTCAATCTCAAATGGAGACTGAACAGACCTGGTTGAAGGAGGTCTCTTTCAGTGTCTGTGGTCCCCTCTCCATCATGGCATGAAGAGGCTCCAGGACAGCAAACATGCCCTTGACATTGCGTTCGCCAAAGTAGAGGCGTGAAGCCTCCTCCAGGCCCTCGTGCCACATCTCGTGCCACAGAATGGCCACTCGAATGAGCTCCTCACTCACCTGGATGGAGAAAACAAGTCAGCACTGATAGTGCCTCTCAATACTTGAAACATGATCACTCAAATATTACATTTACATTTTATCTCACCACAAGATGTATGGATGAAAAAATTTGAATTTAATGAGGAGAAAAAGAATATCATAAAATTGACAAAGCCTCTGGCAGTCTGTCTAATCCTATTTATATATTTACTGGTGGAAGACAAAGTTACTGTATTTAAAATGCCCATTGATCCACAGTTATACAACAAATTTTTGGGTTTTTTTTTCGCCCAAGCCAAATCTGGATCGTTCAAGACAGAAAGCAAATGGCAAAAAAGGTAAGAACTCTCACTTTCCTGACCAGGATATCTTTTTAAAACAACCCACAAATTACTGCCATGACCAAAAGTAGCTGATTTTTGACCATCCGAGGGCAAACTGTATTTCATTTAAACACAGAATGGACACATATCTTATCCAAGTAGAGGATGATGGTGGTTTTGTATTATCATATCAAATAGAGGCTATAAAATCTCTGTACCATGATGGCTTGCTGGACCAGGGTATTGCAGTGCTCACACATATTCTTCAGGATCTTGTTGGCAGCATTGTGGCGGGCTGTGGTGGTGGACTTCGAGGCCACAGTTAGAGGGTAGATCAAAGCCTTAGAGGTAAACGGAGAAACAATCCAGCTGTAAATCACTAATGTAGCACTATGTTCAGTTAGACAAACACATCTTGTGTTCTCTTTGTAATGTCCTAAACTGTGAACAAAAATGCGATGAAGCAACTGTTCTGTGGAAAGACAGGTGTATTACTTGGGGATGATAGCGTCCGATGTCCGTTAGCAGTTGGTGGATGAGGCGACCCACCAAGGCTCGAGGGGTGTCGATACGAGCTATGAGCTGAGGGATCACCTGCAGGGGCACAAAGAAAAGGGAATGATACCTCAAAAGTTTGGATTATATGGGAGACATAAAACACAGCCTGAACACACTGGGCAGTCAAGATATACAGTGTTTACATGGGCTTGGATATGGAGGATGTGAAGTCATGTGACATGTAATGTTTATCCTACCATACTGCATAGAATGGAATGAAAATTTATAATGCAAATCCTGAACCAGCCATCCTTCAAACAGCTCGGGTATTCTTGCTCTTATTCTTCATCTAATTTACCCTTGGAATAAGCACCGCAGAAATAAATCACACCTAACAACCCACCTCTCTTTTGCTCACCACTTAGCAGCTCCACTGGAGCAATAAGGAATTAATCTGCTCAATAACAACTTAGTAATTTTTGAAAAAGGACACATGCTACTTACTTATTTTCCCTTCCAAAACATTCCCACTTGGCCAAAATAATTAAATCAGCCCACTTCCCTAATCGTTAGGCTACCTCCACTTCAGACTTTTGTGTTACCTGTAGCCAGGTATCAATCTGAATGGTCTTGATCCCCTCCACTAGGGCCTCGTTCACCTCAGGCCAGTGACCATAATCAAACCACAGAGTTAAGACCCTGAAAGGCACAGAGACAGAAAAAACACCAACATCACTTTTTTTCTGTCCCATTCACATGGATGGGACAGACACAAAATTATAAATATCATACAGTTTCAATGCAAACCACTAGAGGCTCCCCTACCCCCACACATGAGGTTTCTGAGGTGTTTACGAGTTGATGTGCTATTGGTTGGGCTGGTGTACTGGCCAGGGTGTGTTCAAGTGGTTTCCGTACCTGAGTGTGTCTTGCAGGTTATTGCCCCTGGACAGGGAAATGGAGCGGAAGAAGCCCTGCACAGCAGGAACCGTGTATAGGAGTAAAGTCTTAGACAGGTCCTGTGGAGGGACAGCCAGATAACAGACTTTTAGTTTGTAATGGACACATGAGAAGAACATGGGCCTCAACATGCTATGGCAAAGTGTAACAGCATGCACCTTAGCCTATGAGACAAATTTCATAATTATCATCATAGTAAGTCGGCAATTAAACACTGGAAACCATGTCTCAAAAACTCACAGGCTTCCTACACTGTTTCTTGTTAAATTCATTTCGAGAAAGACAAACTTTTTGGAGGTCTTTTTTAACAGATATAATCTTAGTATTACTGCATGAGTGTTACTGTGCACTACTCAATTTACCTTACATTTCTGTCCTTATGAAAATCATATGTACAAGAACATCCTTAGGGAACATAACAGCTGTGTGTGGATTGTTTTTTACTCAGTGTGAAATCCAGTTATTGTTACCATCTTAGAGGGATCACACTACAGAGAGCCCGCTTCTTCAAACTTCACGGTGACAGGTGAATGTGTGATTTAGGACAAAGCTTTTACTGCATTTTTCTGAAGCTGGACAACACACCCACAACAAAATATGTGTGCACACCTGTGAGTTTGTACACCTGAATGATATATGAGCAATTTAACTCATTAAACTCCTGACATGGGCTTTACCTGGGGTTAGGCCTGGAATTTCTTAGGCTGTTTGTGTGTTTGTCAAAGAGATGGAAAAACTCAATGACCTTTACCTGGTCCTGGGTGCAAAGGAGTCTCAATTCTAGATGTGTGCATGTGTCTTGTAAGTGTTTTTAGGTGTGTGTACATGTGACCTTCACCTCATTGACCTTCTTCTGGCCTGGCGAGGGAACAGGGCTGTGGTCCGTGCTATCAACCTCACTGTCACTGTTGCTAGCTTCACTATTGGCGCTAGCTCCACTGGCGTGTCGCAGTTTCTTCTTCTCATCACGTCCTTGGTTCTGGTGCTTGTAGTGCAGCACCGCCTCAAAGTTCATCACTGCCCAGGCATGCCAGGCCTGCCAGAGCAAAGTACAGTCAAGGTGAATTCAGGTTTCCAAGTTGCTGGGAATTACAAATAACATCCATGGTTGTTTGTAGTGAAAGAGATTTTCCAGTTTACTGAGAGATAGATAAGATAGGTCCTGAGGGGATGTAGTTTATGGGGTCCAAAGAAATGAGCTTCATTGTTGCTGTAGCAAAGAGGCCATCACTTTATATTTTTTTCAGTATCAGCAGAGATACCACAATTACAATGATTTAATGAATGGAACACGTGTTGAAGTTTTTATTGGACTTTACTAAAAGCTGTAACCTACACAAGACAATCTGTATGTATGTATTCCAGAAATAGTTTACCATCCACAAATGTGCTATGTAAAGCCATGGTCAAAAAAATTACTTTCCACACATTTCTGCTCTATATGTAAACCTGCTCGGTTAGGGTTAGGGTTAGTGTAGTTAATTATATGTATGTTAATTTAATTTTCATGTGAAATTAACATACATTTCTCATTGTGAACTATGCATATTTACAAAGGACTCATCATTTCTGTGAGTATGGTTTTGTGGATGGTGAAATACTTATGGAACATAATTTTGCTGTCAGAAAATGAGGAAGATTTGCAAAAATGCAGACATGTTGCTGGATGGTGTAAAAAGTGGAGACCTTTTATAAAAATAAATAAATAAATAAAAATGCAGCAAAAATACAAATCATGCATTTCTGAACGGATTAACTTTTGCATTGGTGAGAAACAACTTGAGTTCACAGATAAATGTAAGTATCTTGTTTTTTTTGCTAGATGAAAGTGTATCCTTTTTACATGGCTCATCAATTTTTGTGGACTCAACAAGTAAGGCACCGGGAGGTATTACATGCTGACGACATGACGACAACAACAACAACAACAACAACAACAACAACAAAAAAAAAAAAAAAAAAAAAAAGATAATTTCCTGTTTTAAATAATGTGTCAGGAATATGGGGTTACAAAAGGTTTCAGAAAAACTACTATGTCCATAATCGGGCAATTTGCTTCCTTTTGGTACTTGTGGAACAGGCTGCTGGGTTTACCAACCAAGAACGTGGTGAGTGAAATATTCTATTGGGATTTGTGCGTCGGAGGTGAATGGGTTTCTGAAATATTTGATTTACTAGAAGTATGGACTTACTTGCTAAAAGCAAATGTGGATGTGAAGGAGATTAAATACAAAGTTCATGCTAAATGCACACAAAAATGGGAAGAAAAATGGCAAAGGCCAATAGCGAGAACGCATTTTTTCATTAAGAAAGATTACAATTGTGAAAAATATGTTAAGTATAACATGCCTAAAAGTCAAATATCATTCTGTGCACAGTTAAGATGTGGTATATTACCAGAACATATTGAAACTGGAACATACAGAGCTGTGATTGAAGATGAAAGAATTTGTGAATACTGTGAGCTAAACGAGGTGGAGAAGGAAAGTCATTTTATTCAATATTACCCTTTATATCATGACTTATGACAAATGCTGTTTAAAAAAGTTCAGGTATTGAGGTATTGAGAATGGAGATTTAAAACTGACTAACTTGTAGATCATGTTTTTCATGGGTCAGGGGGAGAAAAGTAACATATGATAGATAAATTAACTTGGTGATTAATCTAAACTTAGTGTGTATGTATCATTTTGGGTTTACAGGTCATAACAAGCAGTCTAAGGTTTTTGTGGGGAGACTACAGCATCAGGACAATCTGCTGCCACCACACCTGGGATTTTATTGGGGCTAGCGGGAGGTCAGCAATGAGAGGTTGGAGTTCAAAGGGTGGAACTGACCTTGTACCAGTTGCGGTCATGCTCTGTGGAATGGCTGTAGTACTGCAGAACTTTGGGGATGGTGCTCTCGTTGATGCCCTGCAGACTGAGCTGCCATTCCCCCAGCTTCAGGAAACATCTGCATCAAGGAAAGGAAGAGAGAGAGGGATGTCTGGAGTCAACCAACAGTCAGCACGTGGACCTTGAAGTTATAATCCACAACATCTCATATAAATAAATGTCCGTTCTGCTACTCTCAACTGGTGATTGATATAGCGTAATATACATATTAGTGATTCAAACTATACCCAGGAGGTAAAGAGAAGAAAGTGATGGATTTTACGTCTGCTGCAGCAAAAACTCTTTTGGAGATTGGAGGAATAAACTGAAAAACTGGATGATTAAATCAGCAGCAGTAGTTACCATGGCTGAACAGAAAGAAAAGAGCACCACCTCCAGAAACTCAAACTTCATCAGACAGAAAGAGAGAATCTGGAAAAAAGATATCATTATAGTAACCACCCCCTGATGAATGATGAAAAATCTCTGGGAGGTGAAGTTCAAAATCATCACAGCAATGATTGCTTAGCACAAACAACAAAAATAGAGCAACCAAGAATCACATGAACTGCCCTTTGTCTTGTCATAACCACCACAATAAATCAAGTATTTTAAGTGCATCTATGTTTGTAAGGTAATTAGGTTATAATTAGGTTAATAACATCATTTTTTGCTGATTTTTAACTTATGTTAAGTCATTAGACATTTAAGTTTATGTTTTAATCTCAACCTTTGAGTTCATCTCACATGTATGAAAATTTCTTAACACAAAATGTCTTCATATCGGAGTGACAAGGGCAAAATCATTTCAAACGGGGGTCCTGGGCTTCATAGGAGAAGACTAGGGGGTCCAGAACATCAAAAAGAAAAAAAACAAACTAATGCATTAATTGGTGAATATTTATATGAAAACATGCCACATGTGCTGTGTCTTAAAGCACTGAGGAATTATTGTAGCTTCAAAAGGATCAGTTATTAAAATTCCATTATGCAGCAAAGTGAAAAAGAGTGACTGTGTTCGCAAGGATGTGTCAACACCCAGACGCATCCATGAGGCCATTACGTCCCACATACCATGTACCGTGGTGCAGAGACATAAAAATTATGATTTCAAAGCTTACCAGTTTAAAGGAATAGCTTGACATTGTGAACTGTGGTCTGTTATTTTCTGGAGAGGCATAATAGCCATAACCTACATAGTAGACATGCAAGTAAAAACTCCCAAGAAAAAAAACAATGAGCGAGAAGAAAAAATGAGACTGACTGCACAACTGATGCCATGTCAGAATGGTAAAACAGACAGTCACTTGGATAATGCTGATATAAGAACAGATAAGACACTGAGACATGATGAGGTGGAGAGATGGGACTATGGCCAGGGCTAGCGTCCAGAGGTTGGGGCAAAGCCTGTGTCAACTGCAAAGTAGAAACACTGTATTGGAGATGGGACCTGCACTAATGTCCACAGAAGCTAGGGCAGCACTTATGTCCACTGCCAGGGAGAAACAAAGTGCTGAAGATAGACCTTTTGTGAATGTTAATGTCTACAGAAACCAGGACGGTGCTCACGTCCAATGCCAGGTAGAAATGCTACATTGGAGATTGGACTTCAGCCAGCAGTAACATTCACAAATCCTTGAGCAGCACCCATATCCATAGCCAAGAAGAAAGTGTATCAGACATCACCCACAGCACCCACATCTATCAACAGACAGTTCATAAAGACAAATACACAGTCATGCTATGTATAACTCAAACAGTCAGAGCAGACATAATCAGCTACATATACACTCATATAGACAGCAAACAATTGCATCTCTACAAGAGGTTCTCAATGTTGGCACTCCCATCGTTCAAAAGAGTAGTTCTGAAACCATTAGTCCATTACTCAATTAAGTGACTGACAAAAATTTAATCAATCATAATTTCGATTATCAATTTGTCATTTACAGTCATTTATCAAGTAAAAAACCAACATACTTTCTGATTCCAGCTTAACAAATATCACTATTATGCTAAGATATGCTTACTTCTCAGTTCATTTCTCTGTTTGTTTCTGTTGGCTTCTGATCAGACCAACCCATTAGTATTTGGCTTTTGTTCACACTTTATACACTAAATAATTAATCTATTAATAATAAAACAAAAAGACAGATGGAAGGACAATGGAAATCATTGTTGGTTTCAATCTTAAAACTAACGGTTCAACGGCTTTGGTGGTTGTGTTTCTCTAAATATGTATAATTCAGTGATTCTTTATTCAGCACAAGGGGAAAAAAAGTGAACAGTTGTGACCGGTCAACAAGAAAAAGCTCCGCGAGTTTAGAACCATGCTCTATGCTGTCATCACTGAAAGAGAGAAGAGTTGGCAGAAGTATTCAGCGCACCCCAGGGCAGTCCATTAAGTGAGAGACAGAGAGAATGATAGACTTGGATATCACACAGGCATTTATCATAAGCATCATTACCTAAAGCAGCAGTGCATTTATCTACTGAAAGGTTTTGGGATCACATTTGGAGATTTTCAATTATCCTAACTGCTTTCACCCGACCAGGAGTTCTGGGGCATCCCTGAGGGTCCTTTTAGCTCTATCCATCACTCTAAGTGACACAGACACTTAAGGCAAGTAGTCAAATCAGTTATGTTTGGCTCAGCCAACATATATGACTGGTTTACAACATGGTGGACTCAGAAGCTGGCAAGCACCATATGGCTGTCCCATCAATCAGCTTCCAACAGTAGTCTGCACTACTATTTCCAGAGCAACTCCAATAAATTGTCCTTTAGGATTATGTAATTTCTTCTGAATGTTTTTCCATGTGAGTGTACAGTATGGCTTTGGTGGGTCTATGCCAAATTGTTTTTTAAAAGCAGTAAAATATTTAACAGGTTGAATTTTGGGGGAACAGGTAGGGGGTCAATGGTTATAGGACACATGGCCTTTGGAATATGTTATTGTAGACAGGAAATAGTAGGGTGGCTGTTCTAACAATAAGACCAGAAATCTTGCCACTGTTTAAATGCGTAACAGTGAAATTACCCCAGATTCTTTAAAGAGATAGCATCCATGTGATTGTGTGTATGTGTGTATATGTGTATGTGTGTGTGTGCGTATCAGCATAGAGCAGACCAGGTGTGCTCCATTCCAAACAGTCGACCTGTATTCATGAAAGTGTGTCAGCTTGTCTGGAGAAAACCCATCCTAACTAAGATTATACAGGTGTTTTCCCTAACGTGCATTCCTCAGACAGCCAAAGTCACTGTCTGGAAGACGCAAAATAAAAAACAAAACAAAAAAAGCCTCTAGCTTACTGTCATACTTGCTTGTTGCCACATAAGATTTATGAGATGCAAAGAGGTATATGACTGGTGTGTGTTCATATTTTGAGAATAACGTATGTTTTACTGTGCATGGAATTGTGCTTGTCTGCTGCCCCAAGTGCATAAATATTAAGCCCCCTATTTTGCACCCCTTCCTTGTTTTGAGTTGTTTGGCTGGAGTTATATACAGTGATATAGCGTGAAAGTCTTAGCTCCAGCTGTGCCAGCAGTAATGTCCTCTCGAAAATTAATCATTTTGGTAAGTTTTTGGATTCTCTCCCACATGGGCAGGCACTTAACGTCCAACTTTTAAGAGGAGAGTTTTGGAGTCCCCGCTGCAAATAGTTTTATGAGTCCGTAGACTTTGGAAAATACTTCCTTAGGGCCTTTTCAGAGCAATTTCTGGAAATATGACTCTTTCCATTTTTTAAACCACAAAACTGGCGACTGACAACTTTACACTAAGACTAAAGAAAGGTCCTAATTGACCATTAAGTTTGATATTGATTTGAAGATCAAATATTTCTAAAATGACTAAGGAGGTTAGAGCGCTGTTTCAAAAAGTGGTGCTGAAACTTAGACCACATTGCACCTTGTCTGTGGTGAGGTGATGTTACTGGAGAAGTGCCAAAGCTGTGCCAGGACTGTACATGTCTCATGAGAAGGACAACACCCGTGGGAAGGGAGAGGGTGCAGGTGGTGAACTTGAATCCCATACCAACGCTGGGGAGGAGTCACACCTGGCTGGTGTAATGTGTAGGCATGGTGCCATGTTTGGTTGGTGATAAGTGGTTGGCCTCCAGTTGTCAAAAAAGAGCTGATTTTGCTGAGAGACAGTGGGTGGGAACATGCAGAGAACTTGGCCAGTGCTGAAAAAGAACATGGGATGCCAATGAACCAGTTAAAGGTACCATGCCAAATTGGGTCATGCTCATAGGAAAAGAGCGGAACGCTCTGTACATGACCCATAGTGTTTATAACGTGAGGGCAAAGAGTATGTGAGGCTACTTTTTCCTTGCTTCAGCTTGCCATGGTGTTTTCACCGTTCTGCTTGGAGTGGGAATATGGAGGCACGATTGTAATTCTGAGATTAAAAACTACTGAACGACATCAAAACGCATGATGACAAACTTGCCTTAGCTTACTTTAGTTTTCTCACCAGAAGTCTGGGCTGTGCCAAGAAAACAATGACAAGGAGCCAAGCTTATCTGTGCATCCATCTGAAGAGATAATGTGGGGTTTTCTTCAAGACATTTCACCTCTGGTTATGAGGTGAAACCTAAATGCTGCTTTTTTGAAGGCTAGTAGAGTTTTGTTTTAAAGGGCAGTATTCAATGGAATCAGTGGAACCTACCGGTGAACCAATAGTGTCTATAATGTCAAAATTTGTGGCAATCCAGGTTCCAGGTATTTGTTCTTGGATCAGCAAATGAAGTCATGACACCAACGCTTTATAGGACTGTAACTTGGCACAATAAAATACTTATTCAATGGGAGGAAAATGTCAGCACTGGTGATTCTTTGATCTCAGAAAAAACATTTTAACGTGTCTGGCAGCGTTGATAATGGATGAGAGGTGATGCTCTCCCAAGCTGGCCGGAGAAAAGTTAGAATGATATCAAAGTGAAGCAATTTAGCCTTCAAAATTGTCAGAGGCTTAAAGAAAAGTCATTCACCAATCAAATTAGCTTTTGGGATCATGCGTGCGGAACTGACATTCAAGATGTACATGAGGCTGCTGTATGTTGGCAGTAAGGGACAGACCTGGCCATGAGTTTGTGGAGCTCTTGCTTGTGTTGTTGGTCCTCAGCGGCAATAGCATGCTGGGCTTGTTGTTGCATCCCTTGAACAAAGTGCTGCATGTGCTGGAAGGCATCAATCTGGAAAGATAAGACAAAACACCAGAAAAGGAAATACACTGGTTAGTGCTGTTTCGGACTTCATAACAATTAAAATCAACAAAAAAGGCCTTTCTAAACTACAGCAATAAAAAGACATCCTAAACTCATCTGGGCCCAAGGGAAACCCCATTTTCTTTCTGCAGGAGTTCAGAACAACACAATTACAACAATTAGTGCTGCTGAATCTTAATAAACTGCAAGAAAGACAAGCAACTTTCCAATCAGGCAGGCAAAGCTAATGTTACTTAGTGTTCCAAAACATTTGTAGGAGGAGGTCTTGGGCCACGTCCTCTCTGCCTCGGTAAGTGTTTTCAGATTCCAGGCTGGTGAACTGAGCAGCTGGCCCTGGAAACTGCAACACTCACGCTCACACTTATTCAAGTCCCCTAATGAGGCCCGCACTCTGGAAGCCACGTTTGCTACACAACACCTGGTAAGGAATGAGGGTGAGGTAATGAGTGTGTTGGGGTACGTAATGTATGTGAGAGTGTGTGGGGGGTAGCTACAAAGGGCACTTCGAATCAGATCATTCCCATGATGTTCTGGTGGCATGCAGTGGCTAGCCAGTCATCACTCGGAGTCACTATCAATACGTAATCTTTAAAAGGACCACAGCAGTGATTTTGCATGTTTAGCATAATATCTACAAATGTATGTACTTCATCTTTCTGGTGATCTTTTCCCAAAGCAAGCAGTCCTATTTTTGAACTCCGATATCATTTTTCCTAACTTTTATCCAGCCACTGGTTTGCATGTATTCCACTCCACTGGGTCCAAAATTAACACCTGCCAAGTGCCAAATGTGGGTAAATTTTGGGTTTGGCAGAAAAATAAACTGGGGTCACAAGCCAGGTGGCCAGTAATTTTTTTCTCTTATTAAATAAGTAAAACCTTTCTTACTCAATCCCCAACAGTCACACACTCACAAACACAGAGAGAGAGACAGGGAGAGAGACAGACAGAGCGCACTCAGCGCTGCCCACTGCCCATACAGCCCCTCCTCTCACCTTCAGCTGTTTATTCATCTCAGCGTTACTTCCAGTTAGCTTGAATAACTTCCTGCTTTTACTTTTGGGAGTGTACTCTCAAAGAAAAATCACAAACAAAAATTGAAGGTGCTGCAGAGGGTGCTGAAATAAAATCCACTTAAGTATTGTGATTCTTTTTTATGATCATATAATCTTTTTATGTTTTTTGATTGCTGAATCATTTATTAAGTAAAGATCTCATTATTGTATCAAACTAGACAGCCTATTGGAATCCATTGGTACCAAGCATGTCATGCTAGGTTGTCAGAAGGGGACTATATATTGCTCCAAAGTTAGGTTAAATTTTGGTGAGTTAAAAATTGGCATGGCCATTTTCAAAAGGGGTCCCTTGACCTCTGACCTCAAGATGGGTTCTTTGCAGACATGCCCACCTTATGCTAATCCCATGCAGTTTGGGTCACAAACCCTGCAGTCCAAATGTGTTCTTGTGGCCTGTTGTAAAATGGTGTATTTGTGCAGACTGGGGCCTAAACAGTCTTGGAGTTGCATTAATTGAGTTTGAAAGGAAAGCTGAAACTCTTGTGGATTCAGTGAGCCACATTTGGCTCATGTGATGATGTTCGCCCCCATAGAAGCCATTTCATTGTAATGAGACCTTTTTTTGAGACTTAACATCACTGAATAAAACCTTTATGTAACCTTTAGGATAATCACAATTTCATGAAACTTTGCATTAGTGCTGGGCGATATGACCAAAAATTCATATCACGGTATACATTGCATCCCTCACGGTAACGGTATATATCGCGGTATAAATGTTGCAGTGTAAAACTTATCATGGAAGTGTTTCTAAATGGGTTTTTTAGACCCTTTGCAAGGCTAAATTGTTTTAAAAACAATAACAACAAAAAAAGCAAAGATATAATGTAATTTTTGAGCATTTATTGTCCAAAGAACAAGAGAGGTACAGATTTAGAAGTACAAAAATTCTCACAAAAATAAAGTGAATATTGTAAACAGTTCTCTTGTGCAAAAAGTGTCACAGAACATTTGGTTTAATATTTAAAATTAGCTGCAAACATAAACACTGAACTTTGGTTCCTGTAGTCCAAAGTGCAAAATTTTGGACTAGAGGACTTTGGGGGTTTACGACGGATCTTTTGTAGCACAGAGGAGATATGTTGCTCAAACACTCAGTATGTAGTATTAGTTTATGTTTATGAGTTGTAGAACATAAATTATCTTGAAGGAGTAGATGTTTACCAGTAAGCTTGACTCCAATAATTTAACAATATGTTAAATTATTATTTGTTTTAAAAATGCAAATTACTTATCAAACAGACCTAACAATTCAACTACCAATGAATGAGCAGGAGTATGCCTGTGATAACACAGATTGAATATGAAAAATAAGCCGAAGTGATACCTCTTCTCTAAATAGACAAGCTAAGCCAGTGTGCTGCTGTTAGCCAGTGAAACTACAGCGGAGTGGCACCTCTTCACTTTGTTACACAATCTATGTCAGTGCGCTGCTGCAGCCTGGAAAGTTTCTCTGCCTTCTGGCTCGTGCGGTGCCGGTGCAGTTGTTATTATGTCAAATTCCGAGTTAAAAATAGATTCCGTTTTATTTGGCTAATTCCGCGATTCCGTCCGCAATTCCGTGATCGATAAGTTGACGATACCACGGTAGAGCACAAATCTCTACCGTGGCTCAATTTATATCGTTTCTACCGTCATACCGTGTATACCGCGCAGCACTACTTTGCATCCACAAACTAAAGGATAATTCAAAAAAACTAAAATCACAATAAATTATAATAATGAATTACAATACCTGTAGAATCACAATAAATGCTTATCTAGTCGGCACCTAAGTATTGTGATAGTAACAAATCAGAAGATATGCATATTGCCCCAGCCCTATAAACAATGCTACAAGGTGGTGCACACATCAAACACATCAAACTTGGCAAAGCACCTGAAGGATTTAACTTCACACTGGTATTCCATCACCGTAATAAATTCACCCACATTAATTTTCCTAAAAGCAGCAGCACTGTTGTGTTTTTGGGTGATGTGAAATGATCCCTCCACCAAAAAAACAGTCCCCCAGGAAATGTTTGCTTTACACAGTCAATTATCAATTCTGTGGTTTATGAATGGTGACAACTTTGCTAGCCACAGACGAAAAACACTATAAGGTGGATGTCTGACATTTGGATTATATGCTCTGAAAACTTTCATACATCCACATGATTTGCAAAATGGTTTGTTGCAATGTAAAATGTGGGTAAATTCTAGTAAATGGGCAAAACATTAAAAATAACTGGTGTGGTCTTTGAAACTATCCTAGTTAAATGCCTGTCCATGCCCAAAAATGCCATCTGCCTCATTTTAGTTTGATATCTCATGTGAAAGATGTGATTATCAGATTTTATTTAAAGCTTACATAGTAATAGTGTTCACATAAGGTAGGTTGAATGGTAGCAAGTATAAACATGACTTTAGAAAATGTGTTTATTATTAATCCAACACAACAGCTTTGTGTGCTCCTACCTTGCGAGTGCTCTTCCACATGTACTTCATGTAAGCATAGGTGACGTGGGGGTGGGCAGTGGGTAGCGGGTGGTCCAGCTGCTTTGAGGGGTCGACGCCCAGGAGGAGCACCAAGGTCTTGTGGGCCAGTGCCTGGAGGAAAGAGGCGGCAACAGAATGAATAGGACCAAATGAAGACCCAGAGGGGAAGATTAAGTGTCAGAAGGGTTAAATGGTTCAAGAAGACCAAAAAAAGGTGATTGTTGACAGTGACCCTTGACTAGCATGAGCCAACAGACAGCTTGATTACTGTAGGTATGCATGAGTGTGCATCTTTGAAAACATGTAGAAAGTGAATAAATAAAGAAATGTTTGAATAAGTGCTTATACTGTGTGAATGAGGGAAATACATGAAGCAAAACCACAAATTTTATTGAAGTGATTAGTTTCTGTTTCTAAACAGTTTCACAGAGTTCTGTGCTGCTTTCATCACTGCAAATGGAACAGAGGTTGAAATAGTTAAATGAAGTTAAATTTCACAGCTAGAGTTCACGGTTATATTGAAATTGGTATGGCATAATTCTGCTGTACTATCTGACAATAACGGTTTCATCAATTTTAATGTTATTTCTCTTTTAGGCTATGTGGAAATATCTGACATGTGGGTTCAGCAAAGAGGATACTTAGAGAACATAAAATAAATTACATTTTTCCAACAAAGGGTTTGTCGTACTAGTGTACTTGCTGGGGTAAATATGTAGACAAAAGTTCATTCATTCAATCATCCTGCATTAGTTCTGCAAACTTCTCTGTCTTGTCTGATACACAGTAAACCTGTAAAAAGGATAGTTCACCCATTGTGATTTTTTTAAATATTATTTCACCGTTGCTATCTTCCTCTAATCATTACTGAGTGCTTGATAGGTGGTTATTTCTTAAAATGCTAGCCGAGGGAAGTCCACCTCAATGGCAGGAGGCTAAAAGCATTTGGAGCATCCAGCCAGTATCCAGCACTCAGTAACAATGAGGAAGATAGAGGAAGAGGAAGAGAGGACAGGAAGATAGCACCACTACTGTCCTACAGTACAGCTGGGGGGGCAATGAAATAATAGCACAATTTTCAAAATGTGTGAACTACCCCTTTAAGTCTAACAAAATACTAATCAGTTTCCAGATCACTGATCGGCTGAAAAGTGCAACAAGTTATTTTTTCACTTTGGTCTTGGAAAGTGCAACATCTGTGAGGTTTTTCAACCAATATACAGTAAAAAAGTATTTGCCTGCATCTGTATTACACATTTACATATGTCAGAGAAGGTTTTCCAACATTCAAACCCAAAAAACTGAATCACTAATGAATCATTAATAAATCACTTATACACTCAACCTGGGTCTTTTTGCACAAGATATAATACCAATAGAATTTGATCCGTATTTGCCGGTATGTATGTGTGGGTGTGTGGGTGTGTGTGTGTGTGTGTGTGTGTGTGTGTGTGTGTGTGTGTTTTTAATCATTTGGGTAAGGAGAGAATTTCACTGCATGTACTGACCAGGCGTCCGCTCTTGCCACAGAGGCTGGCGTACTTCAACCACGTCCTCATATCCTCATGCGGGTTGATAACCAGGGATCTGACCATCAAGATCCTCTGCCAGTCCTCCACAATACGCTGACAACCCTGGAGGGAAACACACACATACACAGACAAAAACAAGAGACAAAGAAGGTCATACACACATTTCTTCAGTTACTCCCTTCAAAGAGAGGCACCTCGTCATAAAACTCTCCAGAGAATGAACACACGTGAGAGGGCAGTCCAGCTGAAATCCTAAGGGGCCTACGCTATTAACAGTGGTCCCTCTCTGCAACACTCACGTGTGTTAATATTCACGTGCTAGAAAAACAATATGTGAACACGTTTTTGTCACTATGCTTTTTAGGAACTTCCACTGAATAAAACCATTCCTTATTCCTCCTTAACTCAACCCTGAAAAGAAAATTCCAAATTGTTCCAAATTGTTTACATAATCACGCTGTGATGTAGAATACATTCTGGGAGTTATTTTGTGTTGCAATTCACCTTTTTCTTTTCATTGTATCCACTTTTACTTCAATTGATGTATTCATACATTTCAAAAAAACATTTTCAGCATTCTCCAGAGAGCCTATGTAGACGTGCTGTGTGTAGCTGTTTGTTTTACATGTACATGAAGAGCGTGCTGTGCTAGCACAGAGATAGAGCTACTGATACAGAGAAAGCACAAGTTAAGAGTTGAGAGGCAAGAGTCAATGTGCCATTTTCTAAAAACATAATGTTTTTTGGCTATACTGAATTATGAACTAATTATGCTACTGTTTGTGATTTTAATGTTTTAGACTGAAAAATATTCTCCTTTTTTAGTTCTATTACAGTTGTGCTCAAAATATGCCAATCTGATGTGAAGTTGTCTGCTTTTAGCCACTTATCCAGTGAAAAACTTGAACAAAATGGACCCAGCAAAGGTAGGTAGTTCGCCAACAGCTGTTCTGAGGTGGGTTTTTCCCTTCGCCTTCACCACTACATGTCTAACCTTAATCCTCCCACTCTGTACCTTAAATTAATAATTCAACATTTTCATGTAAGGTCTGCTTCCTACTCTACAGCTGATTGATGTAACACAATAGTGATTCAATGTGTGGCTGGTTGGCGAAAGCTTTTAGGTTTGCTGTTCAAAGCACCGAGGCTGAATTTAAAATTGTCCTCTTCACACTGTAGATATGGCATTCTCTTCTTTGGGGGAAGGCTGCGACAATGTGTGGACATTGTTGTATTATGACAGAATTAGCCAACTGATGCAGGGTCTTGATGCCATAATCAAGTACTGCGTGAGGAGAGGAAGAAATGACGGATAAAAGCATGAGCATGAATCTTGTGACTGAAAGCAGAGATGCAAAGCTGAATATACCTAACCCAAGTACAATCCAAGCTGAAACAAGCAAAGACTCGGTAGGAGTGAAGGAGAGTGGTGACTTCTTGACAGATGTGTGAACTTAGCCTCCAATAAATCACCATGGAGGGAGGTGGCCTGTCAGGCATGGAGCTCCAGCTCTTGTGCTGTCATTTAAGTTCCCTGGGTGTTTGCTCAGGAGGACCTTTCTTGATCCCAAATCCCCCTCAAACCTAACCATAGTCTTTTATGAAAGGAAAAAGTCAGGATGATTGAGGGCACCTTCACTTTACTGCACAGAGAAGTGTGTGTGTGTGTTTCTGTCAAGCCACTTGCCTTTTAAGCTAACTTTGTGTGTGTGTGTGTGTGTGTGTGTGTGTGTGTGTGTGTGTGTGTGTGTGTGTGTGTGTTGGGGCGTGGGGGTGGGGGGTGGGGGTAATTAGGTGCATTTCCATCAGATGGTTTGAATCAAACAAACTGACTCCCCAAACGTAAGAAAAAAAGCCTACCAGCCATGAAAATGGAGGATTATTTCAATAATTGAGTATCTGACAAGTCATTGTTCTTCAGTATCAGACATTTTTCATGCTTTTATTGAAAGACAAAACAAAGAAACGCACTTGGCAATATTCAAATGCAACAACTAAAGCTCTTGCTGTCTTCAATGGATACTTAAAACTGAAGAAACCATGTATGACATTTCTGGGAGGCCAAGGCTGACAGATATTTTACAGAAATCCTCTCAGAACAGCCAAAGCCGGTCTATTTGGGGTTTCAACCATTTTCTGGGTCATTCATGCCCAACCTATGTTATTAGTTATCCACCAAGTATGTTTACATCACCATCTGGCACATTTCCTCCCCCACTAACCAACACAAAAATCTGCTTCAAGACAGCATTAAAATGCTTTTGCAAGACTGAAGAAACAGTTATTTTTTTCCAATTTCTACTAAGATTTTCTATTTCAATACATATTTTTTTGAAATTTTAGAAATACTTGAATGGAATCCCAGATTGTGTGGGCATGAAACAGAGACGCAGTGAGACAGATACAGTAACAGAATGTAAATACAGCCTCGTTAGAGGACTGTCAAAGCAGAAGGGTAGAGTTTTGTTTTTTCGGCTAAGGGAACTTTCCGAAATGTCAGTAACACCTGAGCTTGTTGAGAGTGGCAGGAATGTGAATGTGGATGGAAAGCAGGAGTATTAAACATGCCACATTACTCAGAGTACTGCCCAAATACCATGGTGATCAAAGGCGGACCTGCTTATCAGTGTACCTATCTGACTTGGATATTTCACTCGACATGCACAGACAAAATAGGAGACTCTAACAGGAGGACATTTTGATTCCAGGCCAACATGGAAAAGATGAAGTCTTTATTTTTTAGCATGGTATTATCTTGGATTGGCTGGCACTGAATTGCAAAGACTTGGCGAGTAGCAGCGTTTTTCCCCAACCACTGTTGGATTTGTGGTTCTTCCATGCCCTCATGTCTCATATCATGTAAAACTCTGTAATTCTCAATTAATAATGGTAATAACAGTAATCATAATCAGTATCTGGAAGAGGGAAGGGGTTGGCTCTGGGTTACACAAACATAACATGGAAGGGTATTTTTGGCAAAATGAATCGTGCTTTTTCTTGTTTAATATTCCTACTGTATTTTCAGACAAAGTTACTGGAACCCTGTGTTTCTTGTTATACAACATCTATGTTCATCTCTCTTCAGTTTAACGGTTGTTTTTAAATATTTTTGTGTCTTTTGTGTTTTTCTTAGCTCACTGTCAATCTTGATGTCGTTACTTTTGTGACTGTGCTGTGCTCTTACTGTTTTTGCCCTTACCCCTTACCTTTGTAAGAAGACACAGGACATGTTTAACTCCAAAAGCAACTAAACTAGTCATTCAGACCTTAATTATATCAAATCTTGACTATTGCCCCGCAGTATGGTCAAATGCAACTGCAGATATGATTGAAAAACTGCAAAAAATACAAAACAGAGCTGCACGCATTGTTCTTGGTTGTAATTGGATGACAAGTGTTGATGAAATGCATAAAAATCTTGGTTGGTTAAGGGTTAGTGATAGATTACTTTATTCATTACTATTATTTATGAGAAATGTGTCCATAACAAAGACTCCTCATGTACTATACCAAGAACTATGTTACAGCTCTGATTACAATAAATACATCAGACAGTTACTTGCAGAGTATTTTTTTCTGCATGTGGTGTTTTCTTTCATCAGTTTGAGCCTCTTTTGGTTTGCTTTTATTATGTTATTTTAAGAATTGTATTATTTTAAAATGTTGGCGGACCCCAGGAAGAATAGCTGCAGCCATGCTGTAGCTAATGGGGATCCTAATAAACAATAAACAATAAACCCCCATTGAAATAGAGTCTTCTGATATGTCTTAGTGGCTTTATGGTAGCTTTGTCTTATAAATGTCATCTTATCTGCATTCTTGTCAGTATTCTGTGTTCTCTGTAATTATTCAAGTTACCTAAAAAAAAAAAAAAAAAAAATCTTTAACATTTTATCAAGACTAGCCTATGGGCTCATCTTCAGCATTTAAATGAATGCTTCTGTTTCTGTGTGTGTGTATACATGGAGGGATATGGGGGTGAAAAAGTGAACCAGGAAACACACAAATCTGAACAAAAGATCTTCATACATACAGGCATTTTGTGCGTGTTTATGTATGCGCCTGTCTGGTAGCCTCTCCCATTTGAAACAGCAGCTTATCCCACATCTGCTTTTGATTGCACTTGTGTGTGAACAGATGAGTATAGAGTGTTTGTGTGTGTGTATTTTATGTATAATGTTTTGTAGTTACCTGAAGCCTTTCCCACCATGTTTCCCTGATAATGTCCCTCCTCTCTGGCACCAGCTTGTACTGGATGACCTCCTCCAGCTCTGACAGCATTTGACATGACACCATGGCCTGGGAAACACACACATACACAGTTACATCATTGCTATAGGTGCAAAAAAAAATGTTGTTACAAAGGTCGTAGGAAAGCTTGCTGAAGTGCTTATTTTTTCTTGCTTTCCTGGCACCCATCTCAAAGCTCATGTAATCCTTAAGGGTAGCGTGGTAATACACTGATCAGAATGAAGTGCAAAATGGATTCTGCAACCCCTTGGACCTTCAGGTGTGAAGTATGAAAGCAGACCTCGGTCATCTCAGCAGGATGGCTTTGTGTACATCTGCTATTTTCCAACACTGGTACAGGGAAATCCAGAATCTAAATGCTGGTTGAAAGTATCTAATCCGTTGTGTGTGTTGAATTTGCCATGCTGTCAATCTCCACGCTGACCTGCCACGCACATCAAATTCAATTAGGGTCTGAGAGATTCTATCGTTATCTCATCCACGTGCAAAAAAAAAAAAAAAAAAAAAAAACAGAAACAGAAACAAAAAAGACAAAGAAAGGGAAAAGTGTGGGCCTCAGCACTCACTATGATTTATTTATCACCATGCAAAATCTGCATGAATGCTGCTGCTGTTATCTGGCTCCAACTACTGATTCGGTAGGTTGCTTACATAATCCCATATAGAGATAAAAGAGAGTTATGAAGATGGGAGAGTTACTGTCAACTTCCAAGGCACATAACGTGCAGATTTACATCTTTTGTGGCATAAATCACTGCTAAAACATTTCTTTTTATTATTGATGTAATATCTCTGCACACGAATGCCATAAAAATACGATCTGGTCGACTGATGCATGATGTTGTGTAATGTGTGCTGCGTCTGAAAAGAATACTTACCCCATACGCCCGACTGTAGCTCTCTCCAGCCATGGCCGTCAACTCAGCATCTAGAAGGTCTCTGGCTTTGTCAATACACTGCAAACACACAACAAAACACACACAAGTTTACAGTGTGAACTTCAACTGGATGTAATCCATACATTCATAATTACACAAAAATGGTTGATAATGCAAAGCTCAAAGCAGATTACTGCATGCAGTTTTTTTTTTGTTTTGTTTTGTTTTTGTCCATGATGTGACTCAGTCAACTTTCCATGTTACTCCTGCCCTTCAGCAAAATTAACGAGGAGTGAAATGTGGCGTTTCCTCAGCGACAAAAAGAGAACATGACCCCAGAATGTACCATGACACATTGTCTTGCACTTTGAAATCGCTAGCCATTTAACCCTCGTCACCTGCAGGCACCTCCCTTGCATCAGGCCCAGCGGGGACTGGACTGAGCCCAGGGTGTATCAAACATTTTGTAGAAAAGTTGGAAGGCATATTGTTGCTTGGTACACACACCCGTCTCACTTGAGCGCTGCCAATAGTGACACATTAGTGACACATTAGTGTAGCTCAAACCAAGGCTTGCGTAACAAAATGGTTTGATACACTGCTGAGTGCCAGGTGTTTTATGGGGAGAGGCAAATAAACTGCTGAGTGCAGAGCTGTGAACGTTATGTAACTACGGATACTGTGGATGTCTTATGCATCCCACAAAAATCTTATTTTTCATGCATGAACAGAACAATCAGAACATTCTCACTGGAGACTGAAACAGGCATTAATTAATTTGTCTGCTAGATGCTGATCTCACTCCTAACATTTTCCTTTCATAATCCTACAGGTTCTGATACAGTTTGACAGACCAGAGGAGACTAGTCTCTTTCCCAGAGACACAGGAATCATCAGGAATCAGGAAGACTGATTACTATCATGAAATAAAATACTGTCTATAACAAACACGTCTAAAGCCCCCATAGCTCACATAATATATGCTACTGTTCAAAAGTGTGGAATCACTGAAAAACTGCTATGTTGGAAAAAAAAAAAGTTAGTATTTATTCACCAAGGTAGGTTTAGATTGATTAAAAATGACAGCCAAGACGTTGATAATGTTACAAATAACTGTCTGAAATTGCTTTTTATTCAATCTTACTAATTAATATGATTATAAAACCTTATTTTCAGCATACATGCCAATAGCCACTCCTATTATATTAAATACGAATGAAAATAATCATGCTGCTCATTGAAGCAAAAAATCTGTTTCTTTCAGTTGCTACAGTATCTAATCCAACAGCATGGCCAAAAATCACCACTTACTCTAGGAACACATCAGCTAATTCTTTTTTCTGTCTGTCTGTTATTAAAAGGTAAAACAAAACTGATCTGGGCGTATTTGGGCGTAAATGTCAACCTCTTTAGTCCTGATGTAAAATCCCATGACATTCAGGGAATTTATCACTCTCACTAAATATGAATCCTAATGGTGAACAGCAGCAAAATGTTAACCTTCTGAGTCTGCTGCAATTTATACATCATCTGAAAACTTAAAAGTGTCAAGTTACTGTTACCAAAGACTGATACTAAATTTTACTAGCAATGTCACAGCTGAGAATCCATTAGTCTCTTTTGTTGTGTCTGTATACAAGTATACACATTGGAAAAGGTGTGTGTGCATGCGTGCGTGCATGTGTGTGTGTGTGTGTGTGTGTGTGTGTGTGTGTGTGTGTGTGTGGCAGCAAAACAGGGAAGGGGGAGTGACCTGAGACACTTTTAGAGAAACCAGAGTAAATAAGATCAGAAAGACTACAAAAATAGTAATATTTAAACTGTAATGTCTTAAACTGTGGTGGGCCACCACAGCAAAACCCTGTATGTTTATGTGAGGTGACGTTAAAGTGAATGCAAAATTCCCTGACATCCCGGGAGAAATCATCAAATTCACTGCTGGGAATACACTTCACAAAATTCCACGATATTCCACAAATTCCTTGACCAGTAAAAACCCTGAGGGCTGATTATGGTGGACGACTGAGAGAAAGAAATGATGTCAACTACAAAATAGCAATGGGTACAAACATGGAGATAAGTGTTGTGAAGGAAGCCTGCTGACTTGCCCATGATTCTGGGGGCTGTAATTAGTGGGTCGGTCCAGATGAGGGAGGACGACAGAGGAAGCTCTCTGAGGCCGGGACACACAGCTGTTTCAGCCCGACTCCCAGCAATTACTTTTTTCAAGGGCAGGGAGGAAAGAGATGGCGTGCCAAAACACCCCAGCGAGCATGCACAAAAGGCGGGGGGTTGCGGGAAGGCGGTTGGGACGAGGTGACAATGAGGCTGCTTATTTACAGCCCGGACTCGGTTATGGCTCTGTTTACTTTTGAGTCGCTGTGTTGGGGGCCTCACTGGAAATGTGCAGTCCAGACGACTCCTGATAAATGCAGTGTCTGGCTTCTGGCATGAACATGAGAGCAAACAAACCGTGAACCAAATGTCCATTCTCTAACATAAAGGTTGCGCTTGTGTGCTAACTTTGGTTTAAGTCCACTGACATTACTTCATTACTACAGTGTGGCATGTCGGCCTGTGTGTGACTGGGGCCAGAACTACTACTCATGAAGAAAGTCAAAACAAGGCCCAAACAGGAGGATGGAGCCTGTCTAAAAGGCACAAAACAATTTACAAATCAAATGGGTGGCTTGGGAATGTCCTGCGTCTTGGAACAGAGTGCACTGTTGGGGTGAGCAGCACTAGCGTGTCTGCACCTCATTGCTGGAACAGACCAATCAATGAGCTTTATAAAGTGCCGTAATCCGAAACCCTTCAGACAGCTGCACGCTGAGATTCCGGGTGCACATGTCTGGCTGTTGGGAGCGGAGAGGGGGGAAAGAATAAACCCTATGGAATCAAAAAGACTTAAGCATGAGGATTACCAACCACATCCGGAAGACTAGACTGAGCTCATGTTGACATTTAAGCTTTTACCCTTGCTCCATCTGCTTTTCATTCACCCTCGTTCGTCGTGAATGGCCTCATCGTTGACGAGAGTCAAAAGTCGGCTTTCCCTTTTCAGCTGAGGGAGAATCCTATAAGCCACACCTGGACCTAATCTCTGAATTACAGGGAAACGGATGGTGAAGGGTGGCTGTCGGAGAGGGCACACGGAGCAAGTCTCTGGAGCTTTGTGGTGAAAGAGTGACTCGTAGGATGAGTCCAAGGAGATTGGAGGAGCAGGTGTGCATTACTGTCAGCGGTAGGGCTCACGCTAGTTAGCCTCACTGGCATCCAGCCTGAACGGGCCCACCAGGGACCATGAGCTCATCTAATGCTCCACCAGTTGAGGAAAACACCATCCACCACCACCAGACCTTGTTGATAGCCAGGCAAGGGGGGAAACGAGCTCTTTAATTACCCAGGGTTCAATAGCTGTGATGATTTATGATTCAGGGAGTTACATAACGATCCACATGAAGGAGGTACCATATTGTAAAAGGAAAAAAAAAAAAGGCTTGTGTATTTTATTCCTTTTAATGAAAAACCAGAGTTGAAGAGGGAATATGATCCTGTCTGGTACAGCACTAAAGCCATTTTTATGTTTCTTTACAATGTTCTTTTCCATAGCTTTTAATGGAAGGTATTAACTTTTCACACCTTGCTATAAAGTGTAATTCAAATGGCCAGGAGCCACGAGAGGAGAAAAATTCCATGTAGCATGTTTTTACGGGATGTTTTCTAAAAATATACACCTTTAATGCACATTAAGTGACAAAGGACAGCCCCACAAGGTTTATTTGTGAATGGTGATGTCACTCGCCTGCTGGGCCAATGAGAAGAGGTCCTGATGCAGGGCTAGCACAGCCCTATAGAAAGCTCCGTCATGCGTGTCTCTGGGTATCATACAGGTGTACTCCTCCATGCTGTCCCAGTGTCCTGAAGAAAGAGCAGTCTGGTAAAGAAAAGCTCAAAAATGGCTTAAACATGATTCTGGCACTTAATCAAGGGATTTCTACATACCTAATACATTCAATACAAGTAGCAGAGGACTGCACACAGACTTGTATTTTTCTTCAACTCCCACACAGATGCCCAATGTTTCAAGCTCACATCTTCATCAGGGACAAAACAAAGATGATGTTTCCAAATACAGTTTTTACTGTATGACTTTGGAAGACATTTCTAGGCATTGCATTCAATAATTATAATCACTACGGTTTCACATGCCTGAAACACTGGGCATCTGTTTGGAAAAGGAAGAAAAATAAAAAGAGAAGTGGCCCTATAGTAGACGTCTGAATGCATTAAAGTTCAAATTTAGCAACCTAATATTTCATTTTACAAAGACCTGAATAAAAAAGGCATCGAAAGTCTTCATAGTTACAAGAGGGTGTTGTTTCACAAAGCCACAGACCTCAGGGATTGTCTACACTAAGTGTGGTCTCAGCTCTCATTTGCAGAGAGTCAGTGTCAAGGATCGTCGAGGTGCTTTCCTGCACCACTGCACGTTATGATATGTCAACGTTATGACTGGATGCCATTGCCATCTGGATATGAGATTTGCACTTGGCTAGAGCTGTTGCTGTTTTCATTAGTCCTTGGCTTCAGTTGCATTGAGTCAGGGAAAGAGGATGGCCTTAATGCTCCATGCAGAAGCCAACAAGGTACAGATAGCAATATTTCCACTGTTGCGCAATAACGTCTGCTCTTCTTCAATAGGTACCATGTCATTTGACTGGAAATTCTCTCTGTGTAAATTCCACTGATTTTTTTTTTTTTTTTTAAAGGATGGTAAGATAAAATGTGCCATTTTTCATTTCATGTTTTTTGTTGTCATTGTTGGTGTAGAAATCATCCTGAAACTGAGAATCTAAAGTCCTTTCTATGCAGAGAGAGGCCTTTCAGTGGATTTCTCCACTTTTGATCCAACCAGAACAGGACCTCAGTTTTTATTCCTCACATTCCTGTTTGATTGACTTTTCAACTACACCTGCTACACCATACTAGCATTTACTAGCTTCAACAAACAGTAATGGCAGTAACTGGTTGCTTGTTAGCCTGGTGCACTGAGGATTATATCAGCAGACAAGAAGAGGCAAAGGTTGCAAAGGCCACCATCTAAATGTGGAGCTCTAGCCAGCAATTGCGTCAGTCTTTCTCTCATCAAGTCTACCTCTAAGTGAGTTCTACAGCAATGTAAGCTTTGAAAACATTTGCTGTCATTGTTGCAGTGCTAGTTCCAACAGGCAAGATATTTTCACTAGAGCTGGTTGGCCTTACCAGGGTGCAACAGTAACATTACTCGAGGGAAACAATGCCCACCCAGCCCTGCTGCAATGTATTACTATAAAAGATGCTGACCTTAAAACTACTTACTACAATTACTGACTTTCAGGAATTCTCAAATCTTGGTGGATGATGAGGATAGTACTCAAGAATAATTCTAAATAACAAAATCCCTGTTTTAAGTTGGATTTACCATCCCTTTAAATCAATGACTGGTCTATCACCCTGCTCAGATATGGTGAATGTGAGTGGTTACCTAAACCCCAGGCGGCGGCAGCAGCCATACGGGCCATCTTGGCCTGGGTCTCCTCGCTCACCAGTGTCCACTCCTCACAGCACTGCTGGTGCAACTGGCCCCTAGGACACAGAGGAACCACAGGCTTAAGAATGGCAGAGAAAACAAGTGCAGACTCAACCCAGCCCTGTTTCACAAGCATGATGGTTATATACTGTACACACCGTTTATTATCAGGTTATTTTATTGAGATCTCAGCTATAGGGCTCTATAGTTGACTAACTGCCTTAATCTTATCTGGGGAAAATACAGTAACGTCAAGCTACCTACACTTTGGGTAATTATGTGCTTTATTATAACTTAAGAGTACAGGCCTAGAGATTTTAAAAAGAAACAATGCATCTCTATTAACTCCTTCACACCGAGCATGACATATCACACTGTGAAGATCCATGGTTTTTATCATAGACCTGCTGTTTTTTTGTTTGTTTGTTTGTTTGTTTGTTTTGAGACTGGAAGAAAACTTATCAACTTTTCAGATTTGTTTTTTGGATCATGCATTCAGAGGTAGTAGTCCAAGTAGACATTAAGCTGTTGACATCCTTGGCTGCTGAGGGTAGAAAACTATATGACAAAAGCCATAACAGCTACAGCTGGAACAAAAAGATCTAATATGGCAACTTGAAAATGCACTCAGTAGAAAGCAGACCTCCACCAAGGAGGCAGATCTGGTATTTGCCTTCACCCAAGATCCGAGACAGATGGTGTACTCAGCAGAGCAGCTATTCATCACAATTTTATTTTACAGCATGAAAACGAAATCAATTTAGATCTTTTAATAAGGGTTTTGAAATTACAAAAGTGTGACCTGTATGTTTTTTAATTCAGTATTACTGAAATAGTATTTTAATAGGAGTTTTAACATTGTAGTCTATGGAACTGTCTAATCCCCCACAAGACATCACCTTACCAAACATGGTGCTGAGGCGAACTGCAACATGGACATAGTTGCCTTTCTCTTTGATTTCAGTTTGTCCTTGTTCTAGCCTACCTCTGGGCCAACTGACATAAAAATTTAATCAACTCTTCCTTGACTCAGGACCAAACTTTATACAAAGTTTCATATAAATTCGTTCAGACCTTTGGGGCGGCCCGGTGGCTCACTGTGTGGAGCACAAAAAAAACCAAAAACAAAAAAGAAATAGTCTGTTAATAACTTGCTCACAGACAGTTCATTACCTCTGCCACCTCCTTGGCATAAGTAATAAACTGCTGGAAAAAAAAAAGGAGTCCATGATGGTGAGTTCCTGTTGAAAATTGTCAACTTAAACTTATGGTGTAGTTTCTGTAGCATTACTTAGAAGGCCAGCCAAACCAGAGTGAGACAGATATGAGAAGATTCGCCTCAGACTTCAGACATTTAGGTATCTTAACAAGAATCTGAGAATGACACATATACCATGTCATTATGAACTGTTTCAGTGTGGAGAAAAAACAAAAAACCCTGTGAATATTTTATACTTCCATGTCATTTATCTGCATAACAGTCGGTGTGAATAGGCCTTATGTGTTGTCATGATCATAAATGGATTTAGCTCTATAACCATACATCGCTGGGTGACAGCAGTGCAAACCATTAGGAAGCTTATATTGATGTGAATTTCATGTGAGTTTCATTTACATATGAAATAAGGATTCTGAGAGTTCTGTGAAAAATCAGAGGTAAGCTGTAAAGATTCTGTTTATAAGATACTGTTAAATAAAGACATGATTTGGGTAGAATATGGTGAGAGTGGTATGGTGAGAGTAATTTGAATAACACCTTGACCACTGCTTTTACAACATGTCTACAAAAACAATTTCTTGTAAGAACAACGTGTATCTTTTTAAAATAAAGAGTTTTTTTTTAGGATCCAAGACGAAATTAATAATCACCCACACTCATAGGGATATTAAAGTTATATTTTCCATTTTCCTGCACCAAACAGCATTTGATGAATTTATTCACTAATATGGCCAAGCAGTGCTGGCTGAGGATGAAAAGGAAAATGACCAGAGCTAAAACTTGGTTTTTATTATATCTGCCATTATGCATTTATTCATTTGTTCTTATGGCTGAACATCTTAAACTAGTATACCTGTCTGCAGCACTCTGACAATGTCAAGTATCCCAGCAAACAGATGCACATTCCAAATAGGGTCAGGTGCATCTGACCAAGGCTAATTCCTCATTAACAACAATCAGTACTGCATTGTGCATTCACTCCATTCCAGGAGGATGAAATGTGCATGTGTTTTACAGGAAGGACACTGGAGAAAGCTGAGATGAGAGAGAGGGAGGGGGACAGACAGAGAAAAAGAGAGGCAGGTTTGGATGGGGTCAGTAGAGTGAAGTCATTCTCCAGCTGCCTGCCTGTAATATAATGTATGGAAGATATAAGAACAAAACTCCTTAGTTAATTTGCTCTGGGCATTTAACACAGTTGGTCCAGAGAAAAAGAGCTAGAGCTATCATCTGACTCAGCGGACCATCATTCATACCTTTGGAATTTCATTTAAAAAAACACTAAAATAAATACTGAGTGATTCAAGAGAAACAATACTTTAATTTCGCAATGACAAGAATGACCACTAATGGTTTATTCAGACATAAAGAAAGTCGATTTGTAGGTAGCCATTTAATTTTAAAATACTAGCACAGAACTTTAACAGACAGCAAGGTGCATAAGTTAAATCAATTTACAGAGAGAAATGGATTATAAACTCAATTTAATGAAATTCTGAATTCTGCTGATTTTATCCATAGATTTATCACAAATAGTTATAGCTTCAAAATGCTTAAAATCTGTTTTTGTGGGGGACAGTGTGTTCCTGTAAGACGAGCTTCCTTTGCTCCTTTGGCTCATGACTGGGTCAATTGTTATGTCACTTCAGGTCTTACCCACCCACACACAAACACACATGACCAACCCACCTTCACTTGAATCATTTTCTAGTTAATATGAATCACAGAGTGATGGCAAAGATGGCACAGGGACCCAGCATTACATAATCACATTAACATCTGCTTAGAGTCATGAGCTCTGTGACGATCCATATACTTGGACCCTTCAACCATTTTGTGATTTTCTTTTTCCCGAAAAACACCCTATGAAGGTGGGCGGCGTTGCTGGAGCAAAGCTGGAGTCACATTTAAGGTTCACTGAGCTTGGGATCTGGCGGCACCTATTAATGGAATGAGAAGTCTGTTCTTGCATTTCCCAATATTCACTTGGCCAACTTAGAGGAAGTGATTTTGTTCTGTTTTTGTCCAGTTGTTAACAGGCCTATTATGAGGACTCACAAGGAACAGGCTGTGTATGCACAGTCTGCAAAAACAAAGCACTTACAAGCAAGCTCCAGGCATACAATATCTGCTGTCTCCATCTATTAGAGTCATGGCTGAAAACCTGAACAGCTTCTCATCGCTTTAGTGAAGCACAAACAATGTGTTTATATTGAGAGGCCATGGCATGGCAGTCTTACAGCAGGGTTACATTAGAATGAGGACAGAAAACATCACAACAACTATCTCTACCTTAAGAGTTCTTACCTGAGTAATAAGAAACTAGAAGAGCCAGGACTGTGCTTTCTCCCTAGAAATTTTGAATTGTCTCTACAAGGACTCTCCAAGATTACTAATAAAAAATATACATCCAGGTATTATGATATTAACTTTTGGATGTCTGTCTGTCTTTTAAACCAGCAGACATATTTCTTTGCCCACATAGTGTCCTTCTTTTGTTTGTTTGTTTGTTTTTTTCAAATTGGAGACCTGCACATTTGGCTGGGAGAAGAACCCACACTGGCAACACTGGATATATTTTTTGACTGCCAGTGTGTTTACGGATTTCTTGATGTTAGGATTGTTTTTCTTCATCATCTAGCTACACATTATTGACCTCTACAAGCCACCATAGCATGCAGCTACCATCTTGCCTTCCTTAGAAGACACTGGTTAAATCTCAAACTAGATCACCTCATGGTGACCTTGGCTGGAACTTGGCAAAGGCCAACCAGCCAAGTTGCAGTTTAAAGACTGATATAATTTCCAGTGAACACTTTGAAGGAATTCAATAAACAGTATTAAGTGTTTTTGTGACAAAATGGAAGTTTTTATAGTTTTATATTTTTTATAGAGGAGCACAGAGGACTGATTGAGAGCTTCATCACATGGTGCAACAATAATCACATGAAGGTCAAAATAGGCAAAACCAATGAGTTTGTAGTAGACTACCAGAGGAAAAGGAGGCCCCCTGTTTTCGCTGTCATCTAAGGAGCAGAAGTGAACTAAAAATACCGAGTTATGGTGTTGAATATTAGCCAGAAAAGAGTTTTGTAAAATGTTTGTATGATGCAAGTGAAGTTGACCTCAGTTTATGCTATTACAGAGTTGTGTGAAACTTTGTCATAATTAGTGTATTGATTCTTTCATTATGGCCATAAATGTGACTTTAGAGGTCACACTGGCCTTTACCTCTGACCACCAAATTTTAATCAGTTCATCCTGGCATCTTAGTGGATGTTCTGCCAAATTAGAAGAAATTCCCTGAAGGCGTACCAGAGATATTACATTCATGAAAATGGAACTGATGGACCAACAGATAAGTCAAAAACAATACCTCTGGACACAGCTATCGCTGGAGAGGGGGCATTAACACAGCAGCATGTGGAAAGTTCATGTTTTGTCTGTGTAGCTTTTAGATCCTTAAATAAAGCATAAAGTTTGTGTAGGGTGTTGTCACCACTATGGAGTTCTCCTATTCTGGTTCTGAAAAAGTCACTAAGTCAGTAAGTCATTTAGTGACACACCAGTTTCTAAGCCTTCCCCCTGGCAACAAGAAACCACAGTATTGCAGTAAATGGTAAATGGACACAACTGATCAATATTTACCTTTTTAGTTCACCAGTAATTAAATGTTAAAGTGGCTAAGCGGTGATTTTTATTTAGCACATTAATATTTATATAACCTGTTACATGGTAAAACTGTGTGTTTATTAGCTACTTTGAATGTAACTCAGCCAATCATGAATGAAGGCATGGAGTTTTTGAGTGAAGGAATCAGTTTTTATAACTACTATGCTCAGAACAGATATGGCTCCAAACCTACCATTCTCCGAGGGCCTCTAAGCAGCGCATCCGGCCCAGGATAAGTTCTGGGTCTTCTTTGTTCATGTCGATCTTCTTGTCGTATGACACCAGGGCATCCTCCCACTCGTGAAGCTTCTCATACCAGGTGGCTTGAATTTCCTAGTGAACAACAAAGTAGGAAGGAGACACAAGAGAAACATGACAACAGGGACAATGCACCTTTCAGAATTTTATTTTAAAGCCACGCTGCTTCTCTGGCATGAATGCGTCAGTTCACGAGGAATCCGAAAAAAAATTGGGTTCTCAAGTCCATCATCATGACAATTTGACAGAGAAGGCTTTCTGAAATGCTCTCCCAGTTCATGTTCAAGATACTGAGCTGGAGGTTAAGAGCTCAATGCTAATGAGATGTAGGCCTCAACAAACTTCCACAACTGCCTCTTAATACAATACACCATGGCTGATTGGAAATTCAAGACAAACGCTTTCCTGGACTTAAAACTTCTAAATGTTGACGTCTTAGTCAGAGTAATCTCTAGGTATTGACTTAGTTCAGGTCACATCAGCCAATGATGCTCAACTGGTACGACCTTTGTTGACCTGGAGATGAGCCTGACTGGGATACCAAACAGAAAAACCTTACCACCTCCCACAGTAAACCTTTCCAAATGTTCACCTTATAAACAACGTTCCTGGAAATGCACTCCGGACCTGCTTTTACTGAATCTTTTCACTTCAGCCATGCTTTTAATGGGGGACATAATTACAGCTTACAAAGAAAGAGGGAAAGGCCAAGTCTCCCAGAACCCCACCTGTGAAACGGTCGGTGGGCTAACAACTTGACTTTAGGTTAAAAGTAACCACTTAATAAAAACCAAGTGGGTGCACACAGAAAAGGGATCTGTTCGGTTCATTTCTACAACATAGAAGCTGTTTTTCCACGCTCTTTCCCACAGCTACATCCGTTCATTGTTGTACATGCATTTCAATGCACTCTAAAAAAGGACCATACAAGTGATTTTGAATGTTTGGCACATTTACTACAATCTACAGTACCCAGATTTTATATAGCAACCATTTTGCAAATCATGGGGGGTTCAACCAAAATTTAAAAGTTTTGGTAACAGAAAAAACCTTATAATGTTCTTCTTCTGTGGTTAAGAAAGTCATTGCCGTTTCTAAACCATGGAACTGATAATTCACTGTGTAAAGCAAACCTGTTTCCCCTGAGGAGACTCTGCCCAATTTCAAGTCATCAAAACACAATAGTGCTGCTGCATTTAGGAAAACTAATAAAACTATATTATGGTGATGGAATACTGGTGTGAAGAAAGTCTGAAGTCTCTTAAAGTTTATGTTGACATTGTAGTGGAATGAAATGAATGAAACCAGTTGCTGGATAAAAGCTGGGAAAAAATTATATTGGAGTTCTAAAATATGACTGCTTGCTTTGGGAAAAGATTTGCACAAAAATTTAGTTTATACATAAGGATAAACATGCAAAATCACTGCCATGGTCCTGTGAAATTCTTACATTCATTCTTATGCTCAGACTGACAAAACAGCTTGTGAATTCTGTATTGTTTACTTGCTGTGTATACAGCACACGGCAATGAATAGAAATCAGCTGAGCAAATCAAATGACAGACTGTGAAGAATTAAAAAAAAAAGTGCAATTACTGAGTGGTGCAATGTTGGCAACATGGTGAGAGACCACTTGAAACAAAGAATGTTTTTTTCCTCTTATGCAATAGATGTGGAAAATCTGTGTGAGGGCGTCCAATACATGTCTTCTGTTTAGATGGGTTATTTCATATCTGGATCAGCTCCCTCCACAGAGAAAATAAAAAGCTTTGAGCTTTGAGTAATAGCAGCGAGGGGCTGCCTTGAACATATCACAGTTATAACACAGCTGAACCAAATCTGAACCCAGAGGTAAAAATAGATCATATTAAAAGCCATACGAGACTAAAATCGTAGACTAGAGTACAGTAGACTGAGACTAATATGAAAACAGACTGAGCTTAATATGAATATCAATGCCAACATTTGGGAGCAACGCATTTTGTGGGCTTTCCACTTGGCAGGTCACCAGTCATACAGAGACTTATAGTGAATGAAGTTATTAAGGAGCTTTACAAAGCGTTCATTATTGAGGAACTATGACTGTATATGTTTTTTGGGTAGGAAAACAGCATGTTTTCACCAAAGGGGAGCCAATCCCAGCAATCGCAGTCTTTATAGAATATATGGGGAACATAACAACAATAGGCAATTCTGTTCCTTGCCCTTATCCAGTGACCAGTGAAGCAGATGGTTTCTCCACGTGCTGCAGATTATGAACAGGGCGTTCTGGGGGCATGTGTCGTAAATGATGATCATCTCCATGTTCAAGTGCATGTGCAGGGAGGAGATAGGAAGCCACTTATTAAAGCCACTGAAAGCAGGTTTACTTTACAGAGTGGATTAAAAAAGAATACTCAAGGGGGAAAAAGGAGCACTTACCAGTTCACCAAAATGTTTCATGGCATACTCCAGCACTCCAGACGCTGCCTCTGGCTGCTGCAGTTTATTGTTGATGCTGCAAGAACAAAGGAGATTTTAGTCCAATTTTCATACCAAACATGGCACCCTGATCTCAAGGAGCTCTCTGGAGTGACACGCAGCTTGCTTACAGTGATAGTTTGGGTTCATACCCATATAGTAAAAAGTGTGATAGAGCCTCCATGTTTGACCTGTCAGCTCTTTCCCTGTCACAAGAACAAGTGCTTCTCTGGGACTGTTCTCTGCAAAACGAATGAAGCAGATCTGGCTCAGAAAACAATACACTTTTGAGCAGTGGCTTAAAGCTGAAAAACTGTTTTGAAGGATACGAAAGAAGAAACGTTTGTTGGAGATTCTTTATTGCCGTTCTTTTCCTGCGTTCTTGCTTGCTAAGTGGTGTAACTACTTTTTTTGGGGTATCACTATGCAATGACTTCTCCGACCAGCTGTTTTAACAAACATCCAGTGCTAATTGGAGCTGTTGTATAGTGATACAGGAAAAAAGTAGTTCTACCTGTTAACAAGCAAGAGGGCTAGAAAAGAGTGTCAATAATGAATCCTAAAAAAGCATGTTGCTCGAGGAGAGGAAAGAGTTGACAAGTCTTCTTAGGGGATCTAATACACTCATATGGAGGAGCAAATACCACTATATGGGTAAGAACCCAAACTGTAACTTTAAGGTGATCGATAGCGGTTAAGTTCAGATGTGTACACCAATAAGAGCTGATGAATTTGGAGGAAAGGGAATGCGTTGGAGGGATACTGCTGTCAATGTATGACTGATGGCTCCGACCCAACCTGTGTGCACGACTGTTTAGGCCAAGACGAGGTAAGTTGTCTACAATTAAACAAACTAAATATCTATTTGATGCAATACCAAAGACTATGAGAGTGCACCTTCTCTTTTCACACAGTGGTAGATGTGAAAATACTCTTTGCAAGTGATTAGACACAGAAAATTGAGCACAATGATGACAGGGAGTTGAAACAAAAATAATAGGGGACTAATTATCATCTTGACATTCAGAAGACATTGTACTGTTGACATAGCTAAAACTCCCATTAAGACTCATATTTTGACAAGGAATATTTCCACTATTTACAAAGTAGCAAAAGGCTCTTACTCCTGTCAGTAAACTGAAATGCCCACTTCCTTGCATTTTGGCGTGTTTAACAAGTTTCCTCTTTCAACAAAGGTAAATATGCAGGGCAACCCATAAACGATGTGTAATCTGTTAAGATGCCAGTCCCTCCAATGTGTGAACCCACCCCACCCCCACCCCCACCCCAAACACCCAACACCCTCTCCCACCCCTGCTGCCACATCTGGAAACACTCATCTGAAAAGCAAGTCTGTTGTATTTCCTCAACTGCAAAAGCCATGCTCAGACGCCGCCAATACATCTGTAAAAATGAGTTTTTTAAGGAAGCTGGTATGCAGTGGAGGTCCTGAGGACAGCAGGCGAGGGAGCTGATGAAGGATATCTGAGTGTATGTGTTGGAGACCCAGCTTGACACAGGCTGACAGGCACACAAATGTGATGAAAGGGCACAGTGAGTGGTAACACTGAGGCTAAAGAAGCTGCTGGTATCAACCCATATACCAGACAGGTAACATAACATAGAAGCTGTCTTCAACATAGCTGTACACTGAAAACCTTTGAAAGAAAATGATCACAACAAGTAACTCTGAAATCACTTAATCTCTGATTTATATATATATATATTTTTTTTTTTTTTATGGTTAAAAGGATGGGGTTTTCATTGGAAACAATGTACACAAAAATAATCCCACTCAATGATCACCTCTCAGCCACTAGCAGTGTGTGCTGGTGTGTGTATCTGCAGAGACTCTGCCCTCTGCCCTATTTTCCTGTTTTGCTGAGCTTGGGACTATTCTGGGTGTCAGTCTTTGTGCAGTGGGTGTGTGACTCCTAGCCAATCACAATGCATAGTACCAGATCAATAACACCACATCCAATAGGAAGCTACGCAGATCGCAGAAAAAAAGGAAATACAGTAAGGCAAAACACCCAGCAGACAAATCTTGTTCCACAACAAGAGTGAATGTGCTGTTGGCTTTCACCCACTGGCGAGCAGTGAAGGAGAGGATGAGGATGAGGATGAAGAGCAACGCGGTGCTGTCCTGTTTTCTGTTGGACAGGTAAATGTCCGCTGGTGGTTAGCTTAGCCGGCATTTACAACTTTGAATGTTGTGTTTACAAACCACAACAAATCCTACGCAGTCGACCTTCAAGTTCTACAACCCTTGAGGAACTGAAATTTTTCCTAAACTAATTAGATAAGATGAAAAGCAACACTGTATTCTTTGTTTCTGAAAAGCTGACATTCTGGATAGACAGAACAGACAACAGCGATTCTCATTTATATAAGTCAAGTAATGTGGTGTAACAATATTCAGGGTGTAAGATTTTTAGTTACCTTTAAAAGGGATTTTGCAGTTAATAAATGACAGCGATAACCAATTTAACCTAATATCAGTTTAACTGCTATGGAACAGTGTATTGCTGTAACATCATTCAGATAAAGTGAATTACATTTTTCAATAATAATTAATAATAACTGATTACAGAATGTATCAGTTACAGAGAACATCCTGTGAAATTGCATATGATACACTATACTGTCCTTTCACAGCATCTAGCCTTTGAACTTTTTTTTTCCAAAACAAGCCAGTGTAAACAGATGACAGAGAGGGCAAGAGTCAAGCACCTGAAGGAAACCAAGCTAGATGGAAAGAGAGTGTGGTTGCATAACATGGGAAAGTGAGCTCATCTCAGTAAAGCAGTGTTTGTCTGTGATTGTTGCAGGCTGTGATTCAGGGGTTTGGCAACCAGTTTTAACAAATGTTCCACTGTCAGTATTAAACACAACTACAATTAAGCATAAGACATGAGGGTATCTTGAGTCATTTTTGAGCAAACCCAGAAATTACCACCTGTGCTCAAATTATTGCCCTGCAGGAGCCAAATCAAAAATAAAAAAGTGCAAAGCCTCCTGGTCCCACCACACACGCTGCCAAGGTATGCTAAAGCTGCCCAGATGTGCACTCGTCTGAGAAGACAAATCAGAATAAGAAAGAGCTATCTCTCCTGTGGACCCTGGAGAATTCATTGTCCCTCAGTTGGAGCCATCTGGCTGCCAGCTCCAAACACACACACTCTAAACACATCCAGATGACAAGGCTCACGTAACGTGCTGTTCAGTGAGAACTCCATCAAACAACCAGCAAGCAGAAAACTTTGAGACCACTGTCAAGCCACCCTCTTGTTCAGGGCCACACGCGTCACTTCCTAACTAAAGCATTTGTTCTTGCTGAAGACAGGGGGAAAAAGTTCTACAAACTGTAAAACCTTCGTGATTTATTATGCCTTCAAAGAAGTGTTTTCTGCATCTTGAATCAGCTCTCTGAGGTTTGAAGAGCAGGGCAAGGGCATTTGTAGAACCTATAGTGTAAATAAAATTGAATGAAATAACTTGGAAGAGAATTTGCTAACATCTTTTGCAGCAAAGCTTCAGATCCTACCTAATGTGGTCATGCCTGCAGTTGGCTCCCAAAGGCAGTGTAAATAGGTTGATCATATTTCCGAGCTGTCATTCAGCTTGCTTTATGCCTGGGAATTTTTATCACCTCTTCTATTACAAAAACAGAGCTGCCTGTGCCAGCGTTGTTCATCATCTCAGTGCGAGGCCGGGGGAAAAGCTAGCACACAGGTTTAAAATGAAAGCCAATCAACCACCTTAAAAAGATTAGAATTTCAAATTATGAAAAAACTTTTCAGTGTAGTGTAGGAGTATTGTGCTTTTAACTAGGAAAATTTTCAAGTCATGACAAATGCATTGGGTATATTTTTTAAATCCAAAATGTTGATTTGAGTAATGGTTTTGGAGCCTCAGGTAACAGAGGCATGGAACTCAATTTTCAACTGTGAGAGGGAAACAAATCCCTCTCCTTGTGGGCCCAAAAAGTGTAGCACAAACAGCTTATCATACTGCAAACCCTAAACTAACATGTACACGCTGATCAAACCTGGAGGACTACTTTGGGCCAGAAGGCACCCAACAGAAGTGAGGTAACTAGCCAATTTTCAAATGTTAAACAAACACAGCTCTGAGATCATGAAAACTAAAAGAGCCATGTAGACAACACAAAAGCCTATATTTTCATAAAAACATCTGCAAACCCTGACCTCGTCCATTCTTAAGCGGCTCGGCTTTTTCATTAAACAGAGACAGACTCTGATCCCTGAGGAAAATGCAGAAAATTCCCCCACAGAGCATAAGCTGTGTGAAGCCCAGAGAGAGGAAAAAACAGGCCTCACTACTGGACCTAATGTAATCTAATCAAGAAGATATCCACTTGATCCTTGCTGATTTTTTTTTTTTTTTTTTTGGACCTTTTGCTTGCCAAATGTTGACTCCGTTCCTTAATGTTGACCATAATAACTTCAAAATGTGAACGGCTATCTAAACACTGTTCAAGGAAACAATGAATCAAGATCCAGTGCACATTAGTTTGACTATGAACATTACACACATACTTGCAAGATTTCTTCAATGCATGTTACATAATCTTGATAGAGACCATCCACATTCGTGTAATGGAAATGCTTTGATTCTCACAAATCAGGCATAATAGCAGAGCTGTGCCTGGGTACTCCCTCAGTTAAGGGCAGTGAGTTGCCAGCCCATACCAGTGATATCACACTGTCAAAGCTTCATCACAATTTTGAAAATTGTTTAATTGATCTGTCATCAGCTGTCCGATGGGCCACTGAAGTGTTGGTGGAGATACACAGTGAGTATGGATTCAAATGTGCGGGCCACACATGACTCATGAAGAACAGTGTGTGAGGATAAAGTTCTTGGGGGGTCACTGTTAAAGCTTCGAGCTAAAATATTGGGCATTGTGGGCATTTAAAATTTATAAAAATTAAAAACATACTTTGATGTCAGTCAGTTGATGGGCACTTAACTCCACTTTTATCCAAGGGAGCTGGTATTTAGAGACATGGATTTGCATCACTAAAGTAAGGCAGTCTGATCACGACATGTAATTGAGGTTGGCCAAAGCATGACACAGAACAATTTTCATTGTATTGATCCCTTATGTAAGTAGAATGTCTCAGACTACTGAGGCTTATATACGTACCACAGCAAGGGAAGTGGAAAAGTGACACTGGCTGTCTGACATAACTCTGGCCATTGCTCCTAAGGCACCACTTATTTGTGGGGCAGCCAGAATGCAATCAATGACGGCCTCAGACGCTTGGCCAGAATGAGCTGAACAATGTAGCACCTTAGGGGTGTTCTTTCCATTGCACAGGCCTTGTCCTAGCAGACCACAGATGAGAAACGGGTGAGGTTAGAACTCTCGAAAACATCACACTCCATTGATTCCACAAACCACTTTCTTTGAAGCCACCACTTTGAAGACAACAGGCACAGGAAAAAAGTCTCTAAAAAATCGAGGATGACCTCATGTTTACGAGAAAGTAATGATGCGTAATGTTGCAGAGAGCAGTCAATACATGGTTAGAGAACCTCCATCATAAAACAAAATGTTCAAACATCAGAATATTGTTTTGAGTTGTTCCACTGGGGCTCAAGATTATGTTGGGCTAGTTGCCCAGTTTGTGAAAAGAAAGGAGGCCACCAAGCTATGAAATACTCCAGAACTTTCCAACCTGTAATATTTTTATTGATTTGTGTCATCATATTTTAATTTGTGCTATTTTTGAATAGCACTCCAGGTAGCAAGCAAATACATATCGTCTGCCTGGAATAAGAATTTACAATGTCACTCTAATATGCTTAGCCTAGTACCTGAGCTATGTCTATTACCTCGAGAGATGAGATTTCTTGACATAGCAAAAACACTTCAAGTAATCTAATTTGAAAAAACTTATGAAGTGTTGGCATTGCTTCAACAGAACTCACAAGTGCAAAAAGATGGTCTTCCAAAAAAAAAATGGTGGCCTTTTTGCCATTACCGAAATCTTTTTTCCTTTTCCAAAAACCCCTCATTTGGAGAAAAGATCAGTATCGAATTCTCCACATTTGTTCATTGTATGATAGTGAGTGACGTAGAATAGAGAGCCAAGTCTAGCTTTGTTTTCCTTCTCCATCCATAAATGTGTGTGCCAACAGGCCCATGCAGACTGAGGCAATTAGAAAATGATTGACATTAAAGGGTCCAAAACATTCCTATTTTTTCAGCTGGATATTCCACAGGAGCAGGACTGAGCTTTGACTTAATGATAATGATAGTCTACTACCGATTACTGACACACGTGGACTGAAGGATGAATGTCACATGTTGTTACACTATAATTTCAGTTGATTTTTTGTGGAATGTATCAGGAAATATCCGGTCATGGGGACTGATTCAGTACAGATTAGAGCCATCTAAAGAGCTGCTATGATTTGATACTGATAACAATCAGAACTCCTGCTTGAAAGGGCCTGCCTGGATTTGAACAACCGAGAATTTGATAACCAAGACAGAATTCTCTCCAAAAGCAGGATTAAGGTTCTATAATAAATGTTGTGTGACATAACCAACAATACGTTTTTCAATTAGATGATATCTGAAAGACAATCCTGTATCTGAACAGTTTCATTCAAAACCATCTAAACTGAAGACCTGAGCCCTAAGCTTTACATGAACACAACATAAATCTTCAAACAGTATGATCTGCGTGTTGTATGAGCACATCTAGTGAGGATATAATAAGGAACATGATATCATCATCAAATACAGACCTTGGCCCCTGTGTCTTTGGAGAGAGCAACACATCTCAGCATGCTATGAGCATGGGGGCAAAGCAAAGGGTCACCTCAGTCACCTTTTTTACTCCCAGATGGCTCTGGGATGTGGGTGGCTAGAGGGGGATTTCATTCATCCTTGACAGAGTGACTAGCCCATTGTTTCCAATTTCCCTACAAACAGCAACCAAGACAGGGAGGTGATTTTGTCACCAAGCAGATGCCTTGCTTTAAGCAGCCACAACATGGGGAAGAAACAGCTTCATTTGAAATAGGTAAACTCTTAAACCACAGAACCATTTATCAACTTTGGAAAGATCCCAGGAGTCCTGTATCTATCCATAGAAGAGGATTCTCTTACAGGAACATAAAAGCTTTGTGCTACAATTCCTTGGAATCTAGCACTAACTAAAGAATCATTATGCGCTTTCATTTTTTAACCTAAGTTCTTAAAATAATATATGTAAGTTCCAAATAAAAATGGCTTTCTGATGAAATGTGCTACTCACTTACATAACTGACAAAACATTTCCCCTTTTGGTTTTCCTCAAGTTAGTTAAGCATGTTAAGGGGGCCACTGAGACATCAGCCAGAGCAACCATTCCATCCATGTTTACGCCATACTGTTAACACATTGAAACACCACCGTAGAATGCGTCTCCAGGGTCTCTCACCTTCAGGTCAAGAGGCCAGAGGAACAAAGTGTCTCTGACAGCAAAAAGAAAAAAGGAAAAAAAAAAAAACTGAAGCCTGACTGTTACCTCACCGGAATGCTGCCATTGCTTCTTGGATGGAGACAAAAGGATCCACAGACAATATTGCAGGATGGACTTGAGTGTCCATAGGCTACATATTGACTGCATTTGTTACTAAGATTATACATTTTAATGTGTTTCCGTTGAAGGATGCCAGTCATATGATCATGGCACTATTTTGCTTTTGTTCAACTTGAAATGGCTTATGCTTTGCTTGATTTTCCTCCTAACAGTGGATAAACAATCCAAGGGTGCAACTGTCTCACATCAACAAGGGGATTACAACAGAATCATCAAACAGCCAAGCTGGCTACTGGTCAAAGGGACAAAAGAACTGAAGCCTGAAGTTACAAGCTGTATACGATTTTCAGGAAGATAAACATAAAACGTACTGAGAAATTCAGCCTTGAGGGCATGGCAATAGGTATGGCGTTGGTTAAGGCACATGGTGCAGAATGATCAAGAGAAAATTTTCATTTTTATGCCAGTGCCAATTTAACTGTCTGAGAAGACAGTCACACCCACAGTTTCAAAAACTCTTAATGGTTACTAAGATGGAATAACAAAATGTGGGAACAACTATTTTGTTTTCTGTTCAGTGACAAAACTTTTCTTTATTTTTTGTTCTCCCATTGTCACGCAATGTTTCTTTGAAGCATTGCTGCATAGCCAACTGTGCTTACACAAAGCAGAGGCGGCTACTCAAGAGGGATAGTGGCTAATCCGTCTTCCTTTCCTCCACTGCTGCTTGTCCCGGCTACTGGTTTGCATAGTGGTGAGCAGACGGCCAGTACCTGGTGTGTCTCCCCAGTACAATAACAAGACGCCACCTGGTAGCCATCACCAGACTAAGCCACCAGACCTTCTGGTGATATGCCAGGGCATGAGGTCTGCTGCTCAGACAGTTGCTGGATGCCTAGGTGCATACAGTCTACCTCATTACAGAGAATATGGAATAGTTTATTTAACCTCTTTGTGTGACCAGATATAACTGGGTTTCAGCTTATTATCCATACAGTTATTTTAACATTTAAACCCCTAATACGTCAAACCACTTGTGATAAAATTAAGCATTAAGACCAAAGAGACTGCAGTTCAAAGTGATGCCAAATAAGTTCATAGATGCTGATAAACTGGTCATTAAACAGTGCTAATAAATCTTTCTTAAAAAAATGGGGGGGTGTCAGATATTAAACAAATCTTTTTATTTTAATTATTAATTATATGATTATTTATTTTTAATTTACTTTTTACTCTATCATTGTATCCCGTGGACAAAGTGTGACGGATTCTATAGGTTTGCTATTGTTATATGTCCATCACAGCATTTGTACAGTTGTAGAGATTTTCTTGTTTAGACACCTCATGTTGGCCACACAGTCTATCAATTTCTGATGCCATGGTAACCGTATCGCCTGAGTAAAGAGCAGTTTTGAGGTGAAAACTATACTCCTACAGACACATTGGTAGTGAACACATTAGAGGACACCATTTATTTTTCATCAAACTTCCCAATTCTTTCCCTTGGCAAGAAGTAACTTGACCGAAAGTCCAAAGTGTTAAAATTCTGACAAAGCCTAATTTGGTGAGAGCTCCCAAACCCGTCCAGGGGACATACCCACACAGTCATAAGGAGTGAACATTCTGGTTTAAGTTTCATTTATTTTTCTATCATGAAACACAGTTTCTGAACACGAACTTATAAAAAAAAAAAAAAAAAACTCTACTAGAGTGGCACATTAGTTGCAGTGGTGACATTTTGTGATTTTATGATGACTGACTGCATTCAAAATCTGGTCACTCTATTCACTGTTAAACTTTGTTAACAGGCACATTTTTTCCTCAGACCACAAGTATCCATTTCATAATGTAAAATAAGCCCATCAAACCCAGGACCGTAACAGTATCAACAAACGTTAAATAGAAACAAGGCAGTCATCAGCTGTGGTTTAAACATTATGAATCACAATCAGTCAAGAGCTGCTACTATGTGTGTTTTGCAATGCTGGTTGTACTCAGTTAAGGCAGATCTGCAGTAAAAATAAATAAATAAACAGTAACTTGAGACCCTTTACATCTCAGAAAGCATTCCCAACTACCTGATTTACATTTTTTCAGAATAAAAAAAAATCTAATCTATATTGCTACTGTGATAAATCAACATTAAAGTGAACATCAGCCAACATTTGTTAACATAAAAGTACGCTTAATATATTTAAACCCAGTGCAAGCAGTTCAGGGAAATATAATGCCTTCAAATATTCAAAATTCACACCATATTACAGTGTGTACAATTCAAAGGGAAGATTATCTGTGCACAGGCACTTCACAGGTGGAAGAGGTTACTGTTTATAAAGATTATATAATTCCAATGTCTTGAGATAGAAGCCCTGGAATTCACTGGCTCCTCCTTTCACCTTCTGCCTTTCCCCTAATTGAACCCATGAGTCCTCTGCTGAGAGACTGACAGCTTGGCCCTACTGGTCACCGAAGGGTGGATTTCAGAATACTGACGCACAAAGATGTCTGCTGTTGAGTATATCCTGACTAAAAACATCTCACAATTTGCTTCAGCTCACATTTGGCAAAGACATTTGATTACTGCAACCAGAGGAACAAGACAAACCCTTAAAACAACTTTTTGGGTGCACAAAAAACATGTGTGGGCTTACCATGGGAGTGGAAGTTCAATGAATGGTTCTAATGTCAATGGGAACTCTGGAGTCTAAACCATGGTGAGACAGGGTTAGAAGGTGTTCAGAGTTGAAGACTCTAGAGGAAAAAACAGCATGCTGCTAAACACATAAAACAGCATTCAGCTGCTCCTTGCTCCGCTAGTGCTGAATGAGAGAGTCCAGAGCCAGAGGAAAGTGATGCCGCAGGGATGTATTGCTGGACAGTGACATGTGACTCAGTGCAGCAAAGAGAATATCCAGGAAAGCGAATTATGCACATTTTTCCGAAAGAGACTGAATCACATCTATGACGTACGAATTACGAGGAAGTCAACAGGTACTGGGCACAGCACTCGTAAGGTTACGGGACAGTTAGGAAAAACACTAGAACTGACATCAGGACTGACTGTTCCTGTAAGTCTGTATGAAAACTACAGAGGAATTCTTCAGAAAATATCCCCAGTTATCGTAAAAGGTAGGCTTAAAGAACCTTGATAAAATATTTTGTATTAGAAGCAGTCCTTTGTCTAACAACTTTAAATTCAAAATCCAGGTCAGTGGATAACAATAAAACTGAGATAATATGGTCAGCCGAAGAGGAACTATGCACTACCACTTTCCAAAGGAGCTGAATTACATTTATCATATCAAAGTCAAATCTTTTGTATAAAATAAGATTATCAAATTATTCCTCTCTGGTAGATATCATCTAAATGCTACTGTATATTGTCCAATATTATAGACAGGCCAAGCACAATATCCAGAGAAACATTTTGGGAGGTAATACACCTCACTCTGCATATTACAATCATCTTAACTATGTGTGCTGTTTTGTGTTAAAGGCACTAGTAGGTATATGTGCCTAACCCTAACATTATAACAGTAAAAGCTACTTGTTTGATTGTTTTGACAAATGGGTGAAAGAAGAAATATATAATCGGACAGTTACAAATTTGTCAGACAATGAATTTAAAATTGAATATGAAAACATAATGTAGCTCTATCACGACTGTTAGAGAACAAATGCACTTATTACTCCCAGATGCCTCACAGAAATGAAACAAATACAGAGAACTATGAATACATGTCAACATTCAACAAATAAAACACAACAGACAAAGGGGAAATTGCAAAGCAGTGACCAGTGCTAAAAAGCAGCCAGTAACATTCAGTGAGCTGCCCGGGCAGAGGAAGAACGACACGCATCCAAGTATTTAGCCTTCAGCGCAGTGACACATCAAAGCAATTACTGACGGGCCACTTCATACTTATGTAATATTCTGGAAATTTTTTTTTACATATTTGTGCTGCTGACCACCACTCCCATGATACAAAGATGATGGTGAGCAGAACCGTCAGAAATATTTGCCGGACAAAGTGAAGAAAATATGAGGAGGGACGCCTGCCAAACACTTAGCAGGAGGCATACCCAAAAATGCCTGAGGTTCTTTGAAAAGCAGCGCTGAGTGGCTTTAGGCAGATTATGAAGTGAAGCAGCAGATGAGAGCAAAAGTGTCAAGTTTTGTTTTTACTCCAAATGTCTCATATTCCATTTAAAAAAATGACTGCTTCTTGGTTCCCCTGGTTATAAAAAAATCAACTCAATTATGTTACTAATCCACTCAGGACTGTACAGTCAATGCACGACATATACAATAACAGGTGTATATGTTTGGAAAAGGGATTAAAATTCAGCCCAACGCATAATGCATACAAAAGTGAAGGTTTTGCTGCAGTGGTTTCTGTGTCATGTCAATCTTATTTTACATGCAGTGAACCCTCTGATTTGTTAAAAAATTTAACCCTGTTTTTTCAAGAAGGTAGCCTAAAGTCCTCCTCATATTTTAGCATGTACATTATACATATTTTCTGTTTCAATACATTATTTTAGGAAACCCATTTATGTAAAACTGAACTTTTTTTTTTTTTTTAAATTGTGTGGGCCTGTAATTTTCACTGGTACAAGGTAACAGCTTTGAATTTTTCCATCATCAAAAAAGAAAAATTGCCTCTTGGAAACTTTTCTAGTGTTTTAGTGTTTTTTTTTTTTTTTTTTTTAATTAAAGCTCATAATCACACTCACATACCCATACAGTGTCTACACAGTCTCTTCCCCTGCATGTCAATGTGTTACTCCAGAACAGCACATTGTGGAGGTCTGCACGGGGATGCAACTAAAGCCTGAGCTTGGACGGTAAACTGCGACTTTCAGATCCAACCCGACTGGTGCTGACAAATTTGAAACCTGACCAGACACATTATTTTTCACAGTTATCCCTATTTAAAACAGATAAGCTTGCTTCGATTAATTTGATTGATGTCTGACTTTCCCCACTCAACTGCTTGTTTTCTGTTAATTAAAAATAAATAAACTAAAAATCATTACACACCGGAGCTCAAAGAGAGGTATACAATTACTATATTTAGTTGCTTAGTTGCAACCAAGTGTTTCCAAGAAAGTATCATTTTCAAATTGTGAATGTTGTAATGACAAGAGAACATGAAAATCATTGACACAAAAGCAGAGACAACTTAAAAAATAAAAAGGATTTGACAGCTCATTTCTTGTGTAAACCATAACAGTGTCTCTTAATTTTGTTGCCTGCAGCTTCTCAGGTGTGGAAATAGGATATTGTTTTAGCCAGAGCCATGTGAGTGTGACAGACTAAATTAGCCATGTAGGGTAAAATGTAAAGTTTTTATCATTTGGACAGTGTCCTAAGACTCTGCCACCCTTCTGCTCTCCTGAACAAATTCTTTCCCCTTCATGGATAGTGCATTTGGGGTGATTTTAGCCTTCAAGTTACACAAAGCATTTTTCTGCTGGTATCAACAACGTTTTGAAATGCAAGGCTGTAACACTCCATGCATAGTGGAAAGGATGCATGCTTTAACGTCTGCAAAAAAGAGTGAGGAATTCAGTGGCATCAATAGCACTTTTAACCTACAATTAAGAGTACTTAGTGACCTCACACACCTCTGTGGCATGTAAAGACTGAACTTACTGAAGAAATGGTCACCCCTAAGGATATAGTAACATCTGTCATTAACAGGGATAATTTAAGTGTGAAGTCAGGGGGAAATTGCATACTTACATACAACGGCTGTTAGGTATAAAATTACAAAGCCTGGAATTATCCAACCATTTCTATGCAACGATTCTATGTAGCTAAATCAGCAAAATGCAATGAAATGTAGGCATGAAACACATTCAGACAGTAGCCTGTTTTGTTTCCTCAACTCCTTCTGTTACTTGTGTAGCCAGAGGCAAAAAACAGTCGATCACCCTGAAACTTTCAACACCTGACAAAGACAAGAGGAATGGGAGCTAAACTATTAAGGAGTGAGCGAAAGTAAGAGAAAAGCTGAGGTAGTGGGGGCGGGAAAAAAAAAAGGGATGGGGAAGGTTCTCCGCCCAGAAGGTTGGAGAGGGTCAGAGTGGTGACTAGTGTACAGCAAGAGGGGGAGGACCCACATGTAAAAATATTTAAGATGCACAGGCAGAGCAGGACTTTACTGAGGAGATAAGACAGAGCTCCTGTGAGCAGTTGGTCAAAGGAGGGCTCTACCACTCTACCACTCGAAGCTGCCATCAACTGAACCAAAGCCTGCAGTGTCTCTCTCAGAACTCCAGCGAAGAACTTCTACTAGGACTGACTGCATTCAAACAGAGCGAGCACATCACCCCAAGCGAGGCTCCAGTGTGGTGGTGAAGATCTACAACTCTTCTGTAGAGAAGATGGCCAGAGTAAATTTGAGCGTAGTGGTGTTAGCAGTCACCCTGCTGCTGCTTGCAGAAACACAGGCCCAGAACCCCAGGAAGAGACTGGCACCTCCCAAGCCTGTCAAGGCTCAGTGCTGTGATGAAGTGCGCTCCCTAAAGGTACAGGTAGCAAATCTGACCAGTCTCCTGGAGGAGATGAGTCGCAAGCAGGAGACAGACTTGTTGAATATCGTGAGGCAAATGATGGATCTGGATAAGCAGAACCGGCAACAGGAAGCTCGCGTGACAGAGGCAGAAAGCAAGTACTCAGAGATCAACAACCGCGTGGAGATGATACAGCTACTACAATCTGCAAATTCAGTCACTCAGACCTCATCTGGTAAGTTCCATTTCCTTGGCTGTGTCAGCTGTTAACATCAGTTGTTAACAGAATTCATAATCCAAGCTCTGACTCTGCACATGGTTATGCTACCCATCTCTTTACTGCTCTTGCCTGCTGAGCAGCTACTCAGGCGCACTCTCCTGGTGTGAAAATCATATGAAATGGTTGTGACACACACACACACACACACACACACACAACACGGCCATAAACATACATATACAGACCTTAAAATGTCTCTCTTTCCTGTTTTCAGCCAGACATACTTTTGTTGTAAATGACAACCGCTTGGAAGTTTTGAACATATTACAGCATTTTCTTTTCTTTTCTTTTTTTTCTTTTCTTTTTTTTTTTTTTTTTTTTTTTTTTTTAAAATCTGATTCTGAATAAACATCATTAAACAAAATATTGGCAGAATATGGATAGGTCATTCATTTTACTGGAATACCAACTGATGTTTTTTCAAGACTTAATTTTTAAATAGGCATGCTATTTTTCATACAGGACACTATACATATATTTTAGCCGTTAAGTACTATAATTAGCCTTGCATGCTTTGAATCATGGGCACCCAACAGCTGCCATGAATTGGTGATAATGTAGATTACAGCGTATATTCTTGTCTGAGCTGCCCTACAGCAGCTAAAAGCAATAATTTGAAGCTGTAGAGTTACATGTGCAGGGGTTGTCAATAAAGACCACTTCCATCAAAAGCTAATTCTTCCCCATCATTTATCTCTACTTTAACAAACCATTAATCAGCAATGGCCACTGCAAAGATGTCTGGGCCAGGAATGATGCAGTTTGTTATTTCAATACTTTCATAGTGTGGTCTAGCAGCTACATTTATGCCACTGGCAAAGAGAACACAGAGAGCCTATTAAAGTCTCTGCAAATTAGAGAGACACTGTGCAGGCAGGAAAGCAAGGCAGGAAGAGAAGCAAAGATTAAAGAAAGTGGGGGCTTCCACATCGGACTCTCACTGGGGCACACTTTTTTGAAGTATCAGGTTCATTTCTCCCCAGTGATCTCATTGCCCTCCTAATGGCATCGCCATGCCATGACAAGAATAAAAGAGAATTATGCAACAACTTTTGCCATGCTGTGCACAATGAATCTCTGTTTTGATTTTATTTTCCACTTTTGGTTGGAGAAAAAGATCATTTTTCAGCCTCAATTTAATAATTCATCAACCTTCCATGTAACCATTTATGGTTAATTAACATTGTTAAAACTGTCTACAAAACTACACATGGTTTTGCCATAACTAACCAGATCCCTTTTTTCTAGATGCCGTTTATGACTGTGCATCACTGTACCACAGAAACTACAAGATCTCTGAAGTGTACAAACTGCCTAAAGATGACTTTCTGGGTACCCCTGAGCTTGATGTAAGTCATAGTTGTTGGCCTATAAGCTCTGCCATTGCTCACACGGCTGTTGCGTAGTCTACTTTTTGGTACAGTGTGATTCCATTTTCTTGTTGTTTATATTAAGAAAGTCTACATATCTGTCAATACTTTTAGGTCTTCTGTGATATGGAGACAAGTGGTGGGGGCTGGACTCTCATCCAAAGGCGTAAGGTGGGCTTGACATCATTCAACCGTGACTGGAAGCAGTACAAAAATGGATTTGGAACGATCCGTGGGGACTTCTGGCTGGGCAATGAACACATCTTCCGCTTAACAAGGCAACCCAGTGTGCTGAGGATAGAGATGGAGGTACGCTCTTGGAAACATGGGTGTTAAGTAGGTTTGGGCTGAGAAACTGAGGACCACGACTTTAAACCATGGCGAGACATTCCATGGCCTAAACTACAGAGTACATCAACAATTCAAACAAATTCAAACCATTCAAACTTTATGCATTTGGGGGTTCAAATTAAGAAAATCAAACAAATGATTTTAGAAACCTTAAGCAGCCCATGAGAGTCAATATTCATAAGTGCACACTTTTCTCTGACCTTCATTTCTCTAAGTCATGGTATGTGTATTTTCCAAAATAGGACTGGGAGGGAGAGACTCGCTACGCTGAGTACGGCTTTTTCACTGTGAGTAATGAGCTTAACAGCTACAAGCTCTTCCTTGCCAACTACAGTGGGAACGCCGGAGACTCCCTGCGCTACCACAACAACACCAACTTCAGCACCATCAACAAGGACAATGACAAGTGCGTGGATGACTGTGCTTCACTGCGCAAAGGTACAAAAACAAAGCAACTCTAATTCTTTACAATTTACCTTATCTTGTGTTAAATGTGAAATAGAGATATTAGATATTTTGCAGGAGTAAGTAATCAGTCTAATCTAACCCTTCACTGTCTTACAGGTGGTTACTGGTACAATTGCTGCACTGACTCAAACCTGAATGGTGTTTTCTATCGCTATGGGCAGCACACCAAGAGCACAGATGGGATCACTTGGTATGGCTGGCATGGGCCCAACTACTCCCTTAAGAGAGTTGAAATGAAGGTCCGACCACAGAGTTTTCATCCATAAATGCTTTAGTTGCAGGCCATGGACGAAGATGATATGCATGCTTGCTGAGAGATCTAAGAAATACCTGTGCAAACAAAGTGTGGCTTTCTTTTCACTGGGAGATGAAAAAGTTCCTTGTTATTGTCTGGAGAAGTTTCATTGGGCTGAATGTGTGACGTTTTTGCCGTGTTTGATTGTAAATTGTAGTTCATTTCATATATTTATCAGTAAAATATTTTATTTTCTTATAAGCTTTAATAGAAACCCTTCTACCACTGTTTAATATGGGTAACTGGATTTTGATTCCTTTTATCATTTTTCTGAAAAGCATTAGGATATAGTTTTTGATCATAAAGTGGACCATAGGCTACAGTATGACAACAACTAATGTGCTGGCATGACCAATAATGGCCAAAAAAAAAAAAAAGAAAGAAAAAGAAAACATCAGAATCTATCAGATATGTTACAAAGGACCTTTGTGAGTTACTGGAATGGGACCAAAGTATTTCCTATGAATTACACTGCAGATTTTAATGTAAAAACCTAACTGTTGATGAGGGACATGTGTACTTTGTAAAATGTGTACAGCTCTATAATTGTGTTGTTTTATGGGATAGAAATTAAAGTTGTATTTTTAAAAACATGTCTGAGTATCATGTGTCAAACAATTCTAAAACAGTCTTAACTACTTGGCAGTGAAATGCAATATTTGAAAGGTAGACTGACAGAACAGTCTTGCCTCCATTCATGTCCAACAATGACCATGCCTTGAGCCACTGACCTCTGACACTTAGGTCAACTCCTGACATCCTGGACAAAGGTCCCAAGGCACATAAAACCAAATGCAGGAATTAAGACCACCCACATTGTAGCACCACTTGCAACCAACCAAGAGCATTCACTGGCACAACTGAGAAAGCTGAATACCCACAGAGTGTGTGCATTGCCTATATAGGATCAGTGGCAGGGTCTGTCTTTTATGAGGTGACACTCTCATTAAGGCCATGCATCCAATTCAAGATGGACATTTACCTCCCCCCCCTATAAGAAGAGGAGGAAAACTTTGGGCAGTGATAAATGACCAGGTCTTTCTATTCCAAAGGCCATAAACATCGACACAAACCTATGACCCTGGCATCCAAACAGGCCTCCACAGCAGTGGATGTTAGCACCTTAGCAGCTCTGAGAGATCAGCTGGTAGTGACACTGCGCTTTGCACTGAGTGACCTGGAATAGCCTTTAGGTCAACACTAGGTAATACAGCCTGTTCTATGGGCCAATAGTCTATATTTCTGAAATCCAGTTCTGCATACATTTTATTGAAATTCATATTTTAGAAATAAAAAGGAACCCTTGCACCTTAAACAGTGATCAATTTGGACTTTTTTCATATATTTTTTTAATGTCACAGCAGGCTCACTTGGCAAAACTCTTATTATGAAATAATGCATTAAATCCTGATCCTGCAATCGATTAGTATGATAAGATGGGTTTCTGCTTAAAAGTTTGCAGCCATCTTTACATCTGAGCATACCAGACTTTATTTGAAATTCCATTTTCATGGTGCCCAGTAACATTATGGCTGTATACTTAGTATAAACAGATGTGCGGATGCAGTGACTCTGTCTCCCAGTCACAGCCTTGGCAATGGGAACCACTGACCTTAAGGTTACACTGTAAATGTAGCAGCCCTTTTCTTTCAGAGGTCTTTATAGTAGCTAATGCACTACATGCACTGCTATCATTCAGTGCTACCAGATTGCTCAACATACAATCTCAAGTGTGATACAAATAAAACAGAAACTAGTGGGTATCACCCAAATCCATTTCAGGTCCATGAGTAATGTATTAGTTAATACCACAGACTTAAAATGCTTGATTTAATAGCTCTACACTGTTGTTAGGAATAGGGAAAATGTGAACAAATTCTTGGCTCTAGCCAAGGCTGTGGGCGGTGAGCACACAGACAGACCCCAAACCCATTCATTGTGATTTTCTTAATATACCTCATGCCTTATTCATACAGTGTACACACACATCTGGACAATTCTATAAGTGGTCCAATTCATCCCATTTTTTACTGACTATGACAGCATAGATAATGAAATTATCTATGTATATTTCTATATTTTGTAACCAAGCTGGACCATGGGTAAAAAACCCTTAGCGCTTAAATTCAATATATACAGGGATCCCTCTAGAAGTATGTGAAAAGCAGGTCCAAAATGACTGAAAAATACACCTTCAAAAATCATGACTCATCAATAGTGAAACAGTAGTGACGGGGCTTCCTCGTCATCAAAAACCATGCATCAGATGCTAATCCAGTCACAGCAGGAGAGAGCCAGGTTTACGTTGTGCTTTTTGCACACAAAGCTCTGGATCTTTTTATGGGAAATCCTGGAGAGGTGAGAACCAGATGGAGAGATTGAAAACACCGCAGTGCCGGCTCGCATCATTCATCATCATCAAGGCCCCAAGAAATTGAAAACAGGCCCCTGAGAAACACTATTCCAGACACTCATAGATGAAAAGGAGGCAAGCGTCCAATTAGATGCCTGGAAAACAGATTTCTCCATACAATGCCGAAGACACAGAAGAACAGAGGAGGATGAGGAAAGGGGGTGGAAAAGATGACAGTAGATATCAAAGCGTTTTGGGACAGGAGGATATGTACAATATCAATTATTTATTTATTAAAATAAAATCAGTCCCAGAGACTTGTTTATACCAGAGTAGCTCTGCTGTTAGTTCAAATACTTGCTTCTGTATCAAAGTAGTATTTTGAAATACCGACTGAAATTTTTTTATTTAGCTAAATATTTTTGTGTATTTTAAAGCTGCAAATGGCTTGCTTTTTAATTGTAGTGAGTAATGTTAGTAGTAATTACAGCACTCACAGGTGCGTAATGAAAGAGAGGGAGATAAAGTCAAGAAGCTATGCTCTTAAGATTAAATTTGCAATGTGTGTGCATGCATTTAGCAAAAATTTGTTATTCTGCCTTGATCTGGAACAAATTATTATCATGCACAATGCTGAGTGCCCTGTGTGGAACATTATTGGGTATTTAACAAACATCATAAGGGGACTAAATGGTAAAAGTGGATATTTGACACCAAATCACAGAAACAGCCTAACATAATCTGTGCTCTCTGAGGATCTACATTTAGCCACCAAGGTGAGTGACAGGCTTGCTAACATTTCTCTTTGGAAGTCATGTGCCACAGCCCACCAAAACTGAGACCAGTGAGCCAAGGGAAACAGCCCATAACACTTCAAGTTTTCCACTTCAACAACTTAGTTTTACATAACCTGAATGTACATTTGAGCTGGACCATTAGTGACTGTCACTTTTCATTTGTCTAATTACTGTAAAGGAAATATCTTCTGGGAAAGTTTGTCAATGGCTGGTTTCAATCAAACACTATGATAAAATAACATCGGTATGTTCAAGTTCTCAGTGCTGACAAAGGCCATGCTTATTTCTCCTTAGGAAAACTGTTGCCTCTTATCCAGCCTCCTACCTGATAAGGGACTCCAGGATCAGAGGAGAAGGACCCTTCTGGAACTCAAGCTCTTTGTAGTGCAGAGCCTTAGCATAGGCACGACACTTAGCAGCTCTTTCTCCAAGCAGTACAATGCCATTGTCATCTCTCAGAGGCAGAGGTCCCTGAAAAAAGGAAACACATTACATACATTTACATCTACAACTAGGAGGGCAAGGAAGGAGGAAACATTTGTTAATTTCTTATATAACAGGATTGTTGCACTATAGCTTGTCTAGCATGTAATAATAACTCAAAAAGTTTTAAGCACACCAAAAGGCCTGTTTTGTAACTTTGAACCAACTTTGCATGTTAGAGGTATAAAATCAATTCAGATTTCCTAGCACACAAAACAAAGCTACAGCATTTTAAAGATCTCCAATACTGAATTTCAGATTCAGGGGCATTAGGTAATCTCTGATCTTTACTGATCTCTACTGTCAACAAGCCTTGGCTAATACCTAATTGCACAGCTAATATATTATAGCTGATATATCATGGCCTTTTTAAGTCTTTGTATCAGCAATGTGTTGTGACGCCAGTCAATCGCTCATAGTACTGTCCTCCATTACTGAGTAGTTGAAAACGTCACTAGGATTGAGTGGATCTGGAAAGGGTTCAAATAAGTGGATAGCTTTTGTTTCAAAACAAGTATTGTCAAGAAAGTGATCTTTCAATAACAGAAAACTCAGCACCTGGCCAAGAAACTGTTGAGTTACCGGTGCTAGTCAAAAACCCTAAAAACGTCTTCCAGGGCCTGCAAGTACACTGACTTAAAATAAATAAAATAACCTGGAGTGCTTCAGTGCCACTAACCTTGTCACTGTGTTCCATGAACTCGGCGAGGTTGAGAAGGGTCTGGGTGACCTCAGCGATGTCCTGTGAGGTAAGGGCTAACTCAATGCTGCGGATCAGCTCATCCTGCTGATCCTCACTCAGCTCTGACCAACATGACAGGAAGGCTGCATTAAACAGGTCTCTGTGGAACACACAAAAATATTAACAAATCCAAACAAAAGCTACATAATCAGGAACTTTTGCAGAAACAGGTTCTTATCTGTAACTGGACTACTGGTAAATCACTTAGTGAGACTTTTACTGTATAGCTTTTCAAAGAATCACTGCATAATCAGGTGAAATGTTTTATTGCTGAAATTGCTCAGGACATGTTTTAAGAATTTTTTTAAAGATAGACCAATAATCCTCTTTGTAAAGATAGATAGATTTTAAAGATAGATACACTAGATATCGGCCAATTAATCAGGTAAATATCTGGCATTTTGAGATATGAGCCAATACCGATATCAGCACTCACAAAGCCAATAAGAAATGCCTGCAGACACGTTTGCAGGCAGCCCTGCCAGTGTGACACTGTGGAACAATGTTTAGTTTTATTATTTAAATTAAGTGTCTGCTTTGTCTTTTACCTTGGCTGAAGCAGATTTGCAGAGCAATGACATTAGTGTTAAATAAATGTTCATTTAAGTTTCGCAATTTTGTGTCTCATTTGTTATTAATATTGAGATATGTTGCCCAGGAGTGACAAACAGACTGACAGACTAAAAAACTACAGTGTGCCCAAATGAAAAACAAAACCATTTAGCAAAGAAGAGTGCTCTTCAAATTCTCAGCTTTGGAAACGTCGAAGCAGTCTCACTGTGTTTCTCTGCCTTGTGATATGACTGGGATGTGGAGCATTGACAGTGGAGTCAAGGATAAATGATGGAAGGAAGAGGGAAGAGGGGAAGAGGGAAAGAGGGGAAGAGGAAAAGAGGTAGACATGATAGCAGGTGTCTACCTGGCAAGTGGGATGTAGGTTTGGGCCAGTGACCAGCAGGATCGCAGGGCAGGGGAGGACGATTCCTTGAGTAGGACAACACTTAGGCGCCTCAGCCACTCCAGCCAATCGTCTTTGGACACCTTCCTGGCTGCACCCCAAGCCTGTGAAGTAACAAAAAGATGTAGCAACCGTCAAACCAATCCACTACATAAAGTCTTTGGGAACTAAGTGGGAGTCACATCAAGTTTCTGTAGACCTGCATATCACAGGCAAGGTGCGTGGGAAGTGTCTGACAGGTTGAGAGGCTGGCTTAAATTTTTGTCTGCTTTGTAACTGCCTCTCCTGAGGCTTTTTACTATAGCATGATTATGGCAATGATGCTGGTCATCAAGTGGCAAATTCAAAATAGACAGGGGTAAGACATTTACTTGCAAACCTTGGCTTGGGATTTTTCACACATTGGGGTCTGAATCTTAGACTTACTAAAGATTCAATTTCAGTCACAATTCAATCAGATTCAAATCCTTTCAAGCTGCAAATCCATGACTCAAGTCAACAATTCAATTCAGTATTTTTCCAAAATTTTATGTCAGTTATATAAATGTGCAATTATGTAACCAAGTCCCGCCAAGTCTCGCAGCCTATCAATCCACAAGGGTAGACAAATGGACTCAGTCACTTTCCAAGTGGCAGGAGAGAGAATCTCGGTGCTTGCAGAACAACCAATCAGAAGCCTGGGCAGAGAATATACAGCTGATCTCTCAGACAGACATATGGCAGCTTCAGACACAGACCAGCTGAAAGAGGGCTTGAAGTGGATAGACCAGAGCTACCTTCCCGGCAAATACAAAGTCTGGTGCTACCAGTCTACACTGTACCATCGTGTGATGTGGCCACTGAAGATGTCGGAAATAACAGCAACAACAATAACAAAACTGGATGTCAAGGCCAACAGCTACATCCGCAAGTGGCTTGGACTTCCAAGGTGCCTGTCCGATGCCTCTCTGTTTGGAAGAAATACACTCCAACTACCACTGAAAAACATCCCAACTGGGTACAGACTTGAGAAGTCCAGGCTGGTCCTGGAACTCAGACAGTCAGGTGACCACTTGGTCTGGAACACTGGTGCCAAGATCCAGACAGGCAGAGCATGGAAGGCAGAAGACTGCGTGGACAACGCCATCTCCAGACTGCAGCACCAAAAGCTTGTCGGAAGAATGCAGCAAGGAAGACATGGCCTGGGCTGGGGAGAGCCACTGAAGCTGTGGTCCAAAGCATCCCTGAAGGAAATGAAGAACCTGGTGGTCACAGAGGTGGCAAAGATGGAGGAAGACAAGCTCTTTGTCAAGTCTATCGGCCAATGCCAGCAAGGCCAGTGGACAAAGTGGAAGGGCATTCTACCAAGGTCAGTAGGGTGGAGTGACCTGTGGAAGATGCCTCAGGCAAGACTTGGTTTCCTTATCCGAGCCACGCATGACACCCTTCCTAGTCCAGCAAACCTGGCATGATGGTATGGCGCAGATGAAAGTTGCAGCATGTGCGGAATGGCCCCAGGAAATCTCCATCAGATCCTGTGTGGCTGACGGAAGGCCTTGGCACAGGGTCGCTACAGGTGGAGGCATGACCAGGTGCTAAGGAAGGTGGCGAAACACAAAGAGACCATGAGGCTCCTGGCAAACGAGAAACCAATCAGAAGCAGTTTGTCCATTTTGTTACAGCGGGACATGCCAACCAGAACTGCCCACCTCAGGACAGAACATCAGTCCTGACCCCAGGCACAGACTGGTCAATGAGGGCAGACATTGACAAGCAGCTACCCTTCCCCACTAACATCACCATCATCACACTGAGACTCGACGTCGTCCTGTGGTCGACAACGGAGAAGCGTTTCCTGTTAGTCGAGCTGACTGTGCCATGGGAGCAGGGCATCCAGGAGGCATATGAGAGGAAGAAGTCACGGTATGCTGACCTAGTGGCAGAATGCCAAGAGAAAGGCTGGAGAGCAACAACTTACCCAGTTGAAGTCGGCTGCCGAGGCTTTGTGAGCCTCTCAACCAACCGCTTCCTGAGAGACATTGGCTTCATGTCAGCTAAGGTCAAGAGGGTTGCAAAGGACCTCTCAGAAGAAGCAGAAAAGGGAAACTTCTGGCCTGGGCTGAGAAGAAAGGATGGGAGTTGGGGGAATTGAGAAGCCACGTGTTAACCTGACCATCGAAATCCAGCTGCAGGGAGCAGCAGGGAGATGTCCCTGGCCGCTGCCCCATCATCCTGAGATGTTCTAGTGATTAAAGGGGTGAAACATCAGTGAGGGATGGCTCCCAGCTGAAGACCCTGCAGCTGGTACTCAGGCACTGGCTGAAGTGGGACTGACAGAAGTGCCCTGCAGGTTCCAACATCAACCCGCCAACACTATGTACCATCAGGTATGCGGCCAGGTGCAAGCCTGGATCAGGGAGGAGGACGCCCCTGCCATGCAGAGTCCCAGGTCACTTCCTGGTGAGTAAGGGGCAAACCACCAGCCCAGGGACGTCTCCCAGCTGAAGACCCAGCAGCTGGTGCTTAGGCACCGGCGGAGGTGTGTCAAGCAGAAATGCCCTGCAGGTACCAACATCTGCCTGTCAACAAACTAACACTATCCTTTTTCATCTGAAATGTGCAAAACAAATTAAACAAGATAAATACTTATGTGTACTTACTTATGTCACCACAATGTTAGGTATTTTTCTCTTAGCAGATCGATGCAATTGAATTGGCAGAACTTATAAATAATGCATCGCTGCAATGAACAAGTTGTTGCACCCCTACTCACATAAACTCAAAATCTTGTTTTCATTGGTTTTCTTGCAGACCACAATCAAATGACATCACTTGACATAGGAACTTACTTCTAGGTTCTTTATAGTACTTCTATTGCATACATTCATTATGCTGTATACTCACAAGATGTAGAGGTACAGGCAGCTGATCAGCTAAGTTGCCTGAGAGCTGAGATCACATTTAAATGAACTCTTCCTTAATTATGTCTATATGTTATCATCATGAATGCAGTGTGGGAAAGTAAGCCAGTCCAAACTTGTTTACAGTTTACAACACACAGTTCCAGTACTGCAATCATGAAATATACATATGAAAACACCAAGCTCATTAGCAGTGTTTACATTCACTAAGAATTTAGATATAAAACAGATATAGATGGTGAAACATCCACTATCCCTCCATCCTCCTGACCTTCTGAAGTGCGGTGGTGCTGACATGAAGCTTCTTCATTGGCCCCACCTCAACCGGCCCGCTGACCAGCGCGTCACCCTGATTACCTCGAAGCTGGCGATGCTGGAAGATTAGAGGGTCCTCTTCCTCCTCTGCCAGGGTATAGCCCTGACAGGACCACAAACACACACACAGTCAGCCCACACACAGACTAACCACTGAGTCAGATCTTCAAAACAGGTTTTGTTAATGTGCAAATGCATTTCCTTCCTAAAAGAAAACTGTTGATAAACAGTGCACGGTATCGTCTGTGTTTGCAGTAAACTCCACATTGAGAGTTTGTTTATCTATGGTGTATAATCTGCCTGGAGGATGTGCAGTTGCTCTACAGCTTAAAGGGTACAGTGTTAGGGCTTGAAGGGGTGAGGGGCGCAGAGCAATGAACACATGCTCATGCGTTAAGGAGAACTGTACAAAGAGTATCAAATCGTTCCATATGTTTCCTGTCTAAAATGAGAATCTGACTGTGGATTACATGTTGAGTCTGGGCCAACAATGTACAGAGAAGAGAGAGAAGCTGGACAGAATAAATGCAATGGACGGTGGCAGGAGGAGAGTCTCACCTTGACGATGCGACATATGAGTATGTCATAGCGCTGGTGGTTGATCCTGTGCTTCAGCATCACTTTGTTCACCATGGGGATGAAGATTTGGTACTAAAGATAAGAAGTAAGAAGTAAGAGAATACGGTCATGCAGCAGTGTAAAAAGCAATCAAAACTGATATTCAAGAAAAAGTAAAGACACCTTGTTTGAAAACTACTCTAGTAAAAGTGAAATACGTGCATTAAAATGCTACTTAAGAAAGTCCTTATGTGTCTGGTATAAGTATAATTAATACGTATTCAAGTATTCAAAAGTACAAATACATTGTTCTTAATAAATGTCAGTGTTCATTGATTGATTTGATATCAATCCAAAACAAGATTAACAAGTAATAAAAAACTAAATAATAGGAATAACAATCACTCAATCACTCAAAGCATCAATAAATCAATAAAAACAAAAAACTTGGCTTATGTTTATGTAAAATTTTCAGTTTAATACTTTTTTGAGTAAAGTGAAATCAAGATTTAAGTGACGATTACTTAACAGAATACATATTGAATTTGTTAAGAATAAGCAAAATACAGAGATGTATTTTGCTTTTGAAATTTAGCTGAGCTTCCTCACTTAAGCTAGCTGTCAGGTTTAGGTTATAAATGCCAAGCATCAACAAGAGAAAAACAACAGCTGGCCCCCACCAACGGCTGACTACTTCTTTTTACACATAGCTCAGTGCTTCAGATATTAGGGAACTCCCTGCAGTCATAAACGCTCTCGCCGCATGGACCATTATTTATTATCAGCTGCTCCTTTCCGATCATGGACATTGTGTCCATACTAGTCAGCCAACAGTCGTCAAAAGAAAACAACAACACATTATCCAAAATGGATCCAGTGGCTAGATCCCTAATATTTTGTAACAAAAAACAAAGGCAGTCAGAGAAATCATAGATAAGTAAAAGCAAGCATTTACTTTTCAAAATGTAGTGCAGTAAAAGTGAACGTAAACAGAGCGATTAAGTATTTAAGTAAGTCATTTTACTTTGTTGCTTTGTACACTGCCAGGTAGTAATTAAAAGGGTGCACACATGCTTGTTCATGTGGTTTAGTCTTGCTGCCTCATTCCCCCAGCCTTACACCAAATGACAAAGTATCTTGTGCTTTTAACTAAACCCCACAGGCCTCGGATCAAATGTTCCCATTTACAGTTGGTGGCCAGACATGGCTACATGTGGTCTTGAGGTTCTGAGGTTGGGGTTGAAAAAGATGGGAGGGGTGAGGTATGAGGGAGGGGAAGTCTAGGGAGGAGAAGGAGGGGTAATAGTGACCTCATCCACTCTCATAAACACCATTGCCCACCGCCAACCGGTCAATGACATCAGCAGCCTGGCAGGAAGTAGTAAAAACTCTGCGTGTGTGTGTGTGTGTGTGTGTGTGTGTGTGTGTGTGTGTGTGTGTGTAGTGGGGGATGGGGGCAAATCCCCTGAGATGAGATACCGACATACTGTTCAACTAAACCAGCAACGAGGAGGCTATAGGTAGTCTACTAAAAAGCTACATCTTAGAGAGCCCAGGGGCTGGCTACCTTTTTTCCCAGCTGGAAGACCAGTGAGGACAGGGTGTCCATGGAGGTGGAGCGTAGCTCGGGCGTACTATCGAGTGTCCGTACAATGGGGTGGATGATGCGTGAGGCATAATCAGTGAAGTCTAGGGACTCAGTCAGGCGGTCCAGTGTCTCCAAGGCAACCCTGAGCCAGAAATACAGAAAACAGATAAGCACAAAGTGCTTCAGCTTTGCTTAAATGCCACCAATGCACAAAGAAGCAGGTCTGTTCTAAATGGTCTACAGAAGAACCTCTGCAGGGGTAGAAGAAAATATCATCATTAGCAAACATTGTTCACTTATTTAAAAGCATACTGAGATCCAGTGAAAATGTTAGCATTGCTTCTAACAATCTCCCTTAATCATAAACTGCCAGTATGTTGGCACAGGGGCAGTCTGGCATGTTACTGACTTGCGAGCCTGCAGAGGCACATCGGGGGCATCAAACAACTTGACAATGGGGGGCAGCAGCAAGTGGAGGTAGTCATCCAGGTTGGCGCCAAACAGCTGGATGGCATTGAGCAGCTGAAAGGAAGAATACATACTGTTAAGTCTCAAGGACATCAACAAATAACGGTGAATGGTTCCATAATAATGAGCTTGTTACGGCTAAACGGTTTTCTCGTAAAATGCTGCATGGCATTTTTTCAGTGAGGTGTTGGCACACATGCTCGACCTTCAGTAAAAATCTGCATTAATACTGAGGTTACAGGGCATAATGGATATGTTGAGTACCACTAAAACTCCAATTCTACTAGGCAGCTGTCCTCAACACATCTTATATAAGCATTTCAGCATGTTTGGTGAATTGTGTCCTCTGAGGAATTCTCTGGTGTTCTCTGCATTTGGATCTAATGGCAAATGCTGTCACACTGCATGCACTTGTGTTTGAAGTCTGGGTGGTAGGTGAAGTGGTAGTAATAGATGACGTATGTTGTTGCCAGCTAAAGACCCCCTTCTCACCACCTCCACCACCCATCTGTCCAAATTGCACTGGGCCCAGACTGCAGGAAACTGAGGTAGAGGTGTGGGGGCTATGGAGGGGCTGGACACAACAGCTCCTTGAAATGATGGAGGTATGTTTTCTTTTCTTCTCTTTTGCACTGAGGGGTAACTCGATTCCCTGGCTCCCTTCGTCTGTGACCCCCATCTTTTGCTCCAGATTAGGCTGGAGACCCAGGCCTGAGTTATAGACTATCCAGACTGTGGGCTGCTGGGTTATCTAACACCACAGATGCTGAGACAAAACAGGACCCTTGAAGAGAGTACTTTGCATGACCGTGGTCCACATGGTGTTGTCCTTGTGGTCTGCGTCCAAACCATGATTTAAGAGTTTGAGGGAAAACCTGGATAAGTATTAGCGGTAAAAGGTGGGAAAGGACAAGGCGCCAGCTATGAGTCTATGCTGGCTTTTAGTGTTGGTGCTACATGGGCTAGACGTGGATGTTCTTGATAGATTCAACCACAGTACAACCATTTAGTCATTGACAAACTGAACTCCTGTGCTTTCTTAATGGACTAGCAAGAGTAGTTTTAGTCAGGACAGACCCCCACATTCTCCTTCTGGGCTTTACTGGAAAAATGAGTTATCAACACAAATACAGTTAGTATTTGGATATGACACAATATTCATAATTTAGCCCTTGTACACCACAACAGTGGATTTAACACAGAGTAATCAAGACATGGTTGAAGTGCAGACTTTCTGCTTTAATTTAAGGGGTTTAACAAAAATATGGCATTTACCCTTTTAGGAACAAAGCCAGAAAATCTATGAGACAGATAGCAACAACTTTAGGAGGTGCCAAATCAACGGTTTGGTTTGGAAATCAGTCGTGGTATCTGAACAAAATAATAATAATAATAATGATAATAATTAATTAATTAATTGAACTTTTAAAAATGGAAGCATATTAAGCCACCATTTACAAATACAGCATATCTTTTACATTTAGTAACCAATATTTCTGTAAGAAACCAATACTCTACATAACATTAACAAATCAAAGTAAATTCATATACCTAAGTCAACAATAGGGTTGTCCCGATCCGATCATGTGATCGGAAATCGGGGCCGATCACATGACTGAAGACTCGATCGGGACTCGGACGTTATGTCCCGATCAGGTATCGGATAAATAATATATATACATATGTATATTTATTGTTATTATTTTTAATCACATTTTCAATATATGGGCTATTAGTGATAAAAAAAATAAATGAGAATAAAATACCAACGTTTACAGGCCGGGTCTGTCTGTGACAGACACCACTGACCAGCGCATGCGCGGAACACGGCAGCACGCAGCAGTTCGTTTTGAAGCTGAGGTGTGTGATATCAGAGAAACTCTAATACAGTAGACGGGCTCTGGTGATATGCTGCTACTATCACGGACAGAATCGCGGAATTAGCCAAATAAAACGGAAACCGACTCCAAAAGGCAGATAAACTTTCCAGCTACAGCAGCACACTGACATAGATTGTGAAACAAAGCGAAGAGGTGCCACTCCGCTGTATTTTTCGCTGGCTAACAGCAGCACACTGGCTTAGCTTGTCTATTCAGAGAAGAGGTATCACTTTGGCTTATTTTTCGATCTATGTTATCACATGCATACTACTGCTCATTCATTGGTAGCTGAATTGTTAGGTCTGTTTGATAAGCAATTTACATTGTTAAAACAAATAATAATTTAACATATTGTTACAGCAAAAAGTATTCTGTCAACCCTCAGGTGAAATAATTACTGATACATCCTCCTATCATTTTTGTTCAATCATTAATAACATATCATTTCCTGGTTTTATAGAAGTATCGGATCAGGACTCGGTATCGGCAGATACTCAAAATCAAATGACTCGGACTCTGACTCGGGGGCAAAAAAACGTGATCGGGACATCCCTAGTCAACAATACTGCTTCCCACTATAAAGACTTTAGGCAGTCAAAATTCTGAAATTCCAATCAAATCAGCCACCACCTGAAACATAAAGTAATGAGCCCAGTACAGCAGAACCCTCATTAACCCTCATTAATTACACACTAAACTAAGGAAAACAGCTGAATCACACTTCCACAGACATCATGAGCACATAAGTTGAATTTACTTGGAACTATTAACATTTATCGCACGCCTACAGATAGAGAGCAAGCAGCAAAACAAAAAGTGTGAAGAGTTTTTTCCTGAGTAATCTACGTGACTTTTTATATAGCAGCACTCATGCCAAACTCATCTTTACTGTCTAAATTATTAAAACCAAAGCTCTTCCAGACTTATAACTTGAAGTGTGGAGGTATTTTTTGTGTCAGTCTTTAATTGTGTTGATAGGCTTTATTTGTACAATGACCCAGAGGTAAATGTTTGTTTGAGCAGGTTACACTGCCATCTGTCACATTGTAAGAGGCACTGTTTTTTTCACCTTGAATAAAATAAAAACACATCTAAAATAAGGATGAAGCACTTCAGGGTCAGCATGGCGATATAAAAATAGTCAAACAAAAAAAAAAGTGATTTGTAACTGAATCAATCTTCTTCAGCATCCTTAAGCACCTCTGTTCAGGATTGGCTAAAAATGGCCAAACCAGAACTAAAGGCGGATTTCAGGGTTTTGTTGTTCTTGTTGGGGAGCTGAAATTTACTGCAGCACCACTAATGTGCTGGAGTTTTAAAGGACAGGATGGTCATGAGACACACGAGAAGCATGAGCATGTGCATACATAAACACACATGATGGTAGGGTCAGTCATTATGGTGGTATCATTTTTACACCTGTGGTGGTTCCCTCCTCAACCACAATCATAACATTTATACTGCCACTATAGGGCAGTCTAAGTGCTATTAGAGATCTCAGCAGACCAAGCAAAAGAATTTATTGAGAGCTGTGCAGTTTTAGATGACTTGCCTCCTGTCGCCATCCCAGTGCAGCTGACTGGAAAATGTTAGTTTTAAGTGCTGCCACCTTTTTTAATGACCATTTTTAAACAAAGTTTGTAAACTGCCTAGCTTACATTTTCACATTGTCCATCCTCATTTGGTTTGAATGTACAGCGCTGCCATGAGAAATAGATTTTTTTGGAAAGGAGACCTGTTAATTGACCATGAAGGTACACTGTTATTTGACACCAGCCAGACACAGCTGAGTGCTTAAACAGACCACTGGAAAAGGTTTTATTCGTATTTGTGATCAGCATGTTGTTAGCACGTGTGTTGATCATTTAGCAGCTTAACTTGAACATGGAACTTCTGAGTATATACTTTTTTTGATTTTTTTGATTACTAAATATCAGCATTCCTGCTGCGTAATACGACTCGTCTGCCACTGGGCACATCGTCCACTTCAACAAACCTAATGGATGGTACATATGCAGCTCCCACATGTCTGTTCACGTGAGGAGCATGAACCAGTCCTTACAGTGAACCCCACATGAGTTGGATGCACACGTTTCAATAATCCAACAATTATTTAGATTGTACTTTTATTGTTTTCTTTTCACTTTGTTTATATTTTATTTTTTTCCCCTGCTTAATTCTATTACTTTTGCTGCTGCAGCACTCACAAGGGAACAGTGAAGTTTCATCTTATCTTTATATCTGACATGCTACACTTGACTCTTTGAAAGTGATTTTGGAAAAGTACCCTGATGAAATACACATTTTTAGCCGAGTGTAGGCCTGCTATCTGATTGCAGGACTTGTGGGTTTTTCATCTGGCCGTTTTGCTCTTTGCCATCCCTCCACGCTGCTCTGCTCACCTTGATGGTAACACTGCGTCCTGTACTGTTGTCGTGCATGAAGACACGCAGCATATGTGGAATGAGCTGAGGCAAGTACAGCTTGAACTCTCCACCCAGAGCCACTACAATCTGTTCAATCAGCAGGATGATGGTGTTCTGCATGGGGTTGTTGGGTGTCCAGTACTCCTGCAGCACAAAATGGGAACGTGAGCATGCAACAGAACAGAGAAGCATTATTTGGAATACATAAATCATTACTGATAAACTTTATGAACAAGTCAAAACAGCAATTCATCCTGATCAAACTTAGTTACTGTAAGGCTGCAGAATGGCCTTATAATAGCCTTGTGTGCAACAGAATTTTTATTATGATTGTTCCCCCTCAAACGTGGCTCAAGTATGACCTGAAATGTGACCTGATGATAGCAATCTGTTTCTTATTTTACTAAACAACATCAGCTGAACATGCTGAACTTTTTGCAGTAGCTCAAAATCTGTGGTGAAGCATTCAGACTCTTCGATAATGAGCAAAAACGCAGACTTTTTTTTTTTAAGCCATGCGTTTGTCCCAAAAGACAAGTGACCTAAATTAACATGACGCCAGTGTCCTTACGTAGAGGTTTTATGATATTCAGATAGTACGTCCAAAGCGTTCACTGCCAAGCACTACCTCATCCACCTTGCTTGGGTCGATACTAGTGCTGAGGTAGTGTGAGGGTCTGGGGATCTGGGTTAAAATGTGTTTCCATCAATGAGCTGAATGAGCGAGACATTTGGACAGAGATTTCCTGCTGGCTTTGCGAAGCCTGCACATGCAAACGGCAGAAGAGTGAGTTTGGGGACACAAGATGGGGAGGAATGGAGACAATTTCCTGTCAACTGGGACTGACATCACCTCTCTGTGGCTTGTGACACCATTTTGGAAAAACTAGCCACAGCCACCGTGTATAGCAGTGACAACAGGAATTGTGCTGGGGGGGTTTGAAGTCATGCAATACGTCAGTCTGCCATGGGTTTCAGCTGTGAGATCTGGCAGAGGTGTTTTGTCAGTGACTAGGGGTCCCGAGCAGCCCCCGATTTCCTGCTTTTCTTGCCTGTGGCCGTCGACTAGAGAGCAAGTGAATGTACATCCTGAATTACTATTCCAGCCCCCTCATCTGGATGCAGGAGCTAGGCTGGAGCGCAAATGAATAGATTCTTTGTTTCACTCACCATTTATTAACTCGGAGGGACTGAAGGTGCAATGGCTCAGTTCTTTTAATTTCTTCTCTCCAGGAGGAGTTACTGCCACAGCAGATAGTTTCAAAATATTACCGAGATTCCAATAAAAGTTGAACATTTGATATATTGTGCCTTGCTATATGATTATACGTGATAGTGATACGTGAAGTGCAGATGCTATTGCTTTAGGAGTCACTGTCTCGCATCATGTGATAAGTTGAAGCCATGGGTCATCAGCACCTTGCACGTGAGGGTGGATTGGACAAAGCAAACGGAAATACACATCGGAGCTGTTGACTAAAATCATGCTTCTCATAGCGTTGTGGCAAATGGCTGAATTTATTCAGAGAAAATGACAGAGGGCAAAGACTGTTACTCCATTGTAAATAACGTTTTTTCCCCATACTCCCAAAAGCAAACCCTCTTTTCATCTTACTCTTTAAGTACACCACACATGTTGCGTAGTGGTGTGTGACACAGGGCCAAACTTTGTCCAGGGGCCCTGAGCACATTACTCCTAATGAGGAAAGCGAAGCGAGCGACTGAGAGTAATTAAGAGCCTGCAGCTGTTTGTCTGAGTCACAGGAAAATAAAGAGAGACTGGGTGCAGGTGGGCGGGGTGCAGATTATTGCTGTGTACCCTTTACTCACTCTGATGAGGGTGAAGATGTCGTCCATGTAAGGGCGGATGTGGATCTTCACAAAGCACACCACCATTCCCATCTGCTGGAAGAGGAACTGGAAGACGAGAACACAAAGAATGAGAGGGAGAAGCAGAGAGATAGAAGAGATAGACGTAACCAAAACAAGATGAGAGGCTTGGCTTGCGAGCAGGGGTCGGGAAACTCTACCCCATCCCAGGGTCAGTGATTTAGTTACGGGGACCTGGCTTTTGATTTCATGGCATAGACACCCAATTCTTGAATTTATTGCATGGAAAAATGTATAGTTGAGATTAAAAAAAAAAAGGAGTGAAGGAGTGCAAAACAAGTCTTGCCCGCTGGCTTGAAAACCAAAGCAGGAATGGACCACCTGCTTCTACAACATGACAGGCAGGGATAGGGAAGATACTATTATTGCTGTCTCATGATATTTTATCCATCAACCATCTTATAAAGGTCAGTCAGTTCAAAATTTTACAGAACACCTGAGAAAATCACCCCAAATTAACCAATCTGCCTTCTTCCTCTTGTTTCGCAGTGCCACCTACCTCTCGAATACTGGCGTCGCAGACCCGGATGACGTTGAGGAAAGTGGGCATGACCTGCGGCAGGAACTGCACACACTTGAGACCCAGTGACTTGAATATGAAGGTGACGGCCTGGACCACCATGGTGTGGTGGTTGGAGAGTGAAGGGTCCCTCAGGATGCGCATCAGCGTGACGATGGCCACTGCCGGGTAAAATTCATCCAGGGGCAGGTTGCCCATGTTCACAAGCATCTCACTGGTGCTGTAGTCCGCTGCAACGAACAGAGAGAGATGTGTTCACTTTCATTTTTACTGCTAACAATTTTCAAATTTGAAAATGAATGCAATCATGACATCTCATATTGCTAGGGTATAAGTATTGTGTGGTATGAAATAAACCAGTAGACCTGATAATTTTTTCTAAATGAGAATTATGCAAGTTGACTTTAGGACACTTTTTCCCACTGTCTCCCACATGCCATATTTCTGCCCTATAATGTGCCCCATGTGTGGCCCTATACAAAGGATCATACCAGTGATTTTGAATGTTTGGCCAATTGACTACAATTTACCCACATTTTATATTGCAATAAAACATTCTGCAAATCATGTGAGGGTACTAAAGATTTCATAAGATATAATCCATTTTTAAATATGATTTTTTTTTAAACACCCACCTTAGAATGTTCTGCAGCTAACAAAGTCGTTACTATTCATTAACAGCAGAACTAATCATTTGCTGTGTAAAACAAATGTTTCCCCAGGGATTGTTTTACTCCACCCAGTTTCACGTGATCAAAACACAACAGTGCTGCTGCCTTTAGAAAAACTAATGTGGATGACTTTATAACAGTGATGGAATACTGATGTGAAGAAATTCTGAAGTCTCTAGGTCTCTATGGAGCTCTGAAATACCTCTGCTTGCATGCAAAATCACTGGTATGATGCTATAAGGTTTCTTTTGTGAAATGCAGTTTGGCTGAATGAACCATCAAATCATATTCTATGGGTCATATTCATTATGTTGGCAGCAAATAGGGCCGATTCATACAGTTAAGCTAAACTGCAGTGGCTCATGACTGTGTCACACGTTTGGTCTTGTTCGCAATCCAACATCAACTTTGGAAAATCTCTCTCTGCCAGGACAAACACAGTACAGTGTTTCTCTCTTACCCTACTTTTCTTCCTTGTTTTGGCATAATGAGGCAATGCTTGATGATATACTGTAGGTTCTCGTGGTTAAAGAAGTTTCAGTCATACGTGTGCCAGAGTGAGAATGTATCCCACTAAACATAGATTTTCATGAACATGAAATGTGACATCTAGGAGAAATATATCACAGGAAGGGATGTTTGGACTACGCTAGACTACTTTTGGGAGCTCTATCTATCAAGATCATTTTAAAGAGACTCAGTCAAACAGTTAGGGAACCACATGGGGTTCGCAAGAGGCAGAGTGAGACCCAGGATTACAAAGTATAACCTCACACATTAATTCACATACACCAAAGTAAAAGCAGAAGTCTTTTTCAAATCAAGCATCTGTTATTTAAAGCAGTTTTATCAAGGTTACTGAGACAAGACTACGTGAATGGGGCCAGTCTGTCCATCCATCTATGTACAGACACTGAGTTTTATAAGTGAGCTGGGGAGCTGAGAAGACAGACGTCTGGTATTCAGCATTTCACTGGCCCTGAGTTAGAGTACAGTTTCACTTGCTACACCCTACTGTTGTCTTCTCCCTCCCTCCAGACTCTGGAGTCCAGATATAATAGATTGGCATGGAGCCTGTGGGCTAAGCAGGCTAGCTTTGCTGCTGGATCTTTTATTATCCAGGCCCTCACCAAGTCTAGATTGATGATGACATGGTGATAGATGGTCACACATCTGTATCTTTACAATTCACAAAAAAACATCAATTTGTCCATGTGAGACAGCAGGACTGTATTGTATCAGGCTATAGCTGTAAAAGGTATGAATGATAGAAATCTACGAAGGAGGAATATGCATCTTGTTGTCATTCCTCAGGTATGTATGAGTGTCGGCTTTCCAGGCTTGACCTCCTTCAGTTATCCAGTGGGTCACGCTGGTGTCAGGTGAGGAGCTGGGCCCAGCCCATGACCTCCCACAACAAGAGGAAGCAGCTGCCAAAGATGGCTAGTGCTCCAGACAATGACCCTGACTGCAACCGAATCTGCCGACAGAGAGAGATATACGGCCTCCCATTCTGGTCACAGTCCATTTAGCTCGGGAACAAACTGTTAAAACTATTACCATACAGCCCAATGTCACATTCCCCAATGCATCGCTGGAAAACAGGAGCCCTGTATTTTCCCATACAAAAACAATGAACATGACTAAATACAGATGTGCATTTGCTGGATAGCCGCAAGTTTCAGACAGCCAATTTTTTATGCCACCTGAAATTAAGGTGAAGAACAAATTAGAAAAAAATACAGAGAGCTTGAAAAAAATAACATGAATGTTCAGTCTGTGATTGAACATAGCTAATCAAACTATTAAAATGCTGTATAAGGGAAAATGATGCCAGTAAGTTAATTAACAAGACAAATTGTTTAGTAAAGCAGATAAAAAAAAAAAAATGAAACATTTTACGATTTAAGTGGGATCTTGCAGTGCAAAAAAGATCTGACTGCGACAACAGGTGACGGCAGATGAAAAACTCCAACATCTTAAAGGGATACTTCAACCCTATGGAAGAATTTGATGTTTTAATTGATGTTTCAATTTTTTTTAAATGGGTGAATTTCCCCTTCAGTACTTCAAAGCCATAAATACCCCATGTGCGATGAGCCTTTGAGCAAAACTCGTGAGAGAATCAGCAGTCAATTATATTATGCAGAAGCACAAAGATGATATTTATGTTCGTCTTTGATGAAGAGCCAATAATGATTCATTTGTTTGCACAACTGGAGTAATAGTTGGTAGCTGTCCCCACCTTCTAACAGCTGCCCCCACCTTGCCTCCAGCTATAGCTAACTGTGACCCCACTGAGTGACCAGGTTTCATTACAGTTGATTCACATCTAAAAATATATTTGGCTACTGACATACAAATATTCTCCATCACTGTATACTAGGTTGAAAGGGCTTGCTAACAATACATTTAATACATTAACATATTTGGTCAAATAATCACACCTCCCCTGTAAAAAAATATACTGATGTAAGTCGCACACAATTTATCTAAAACACATGTTCAACCTATAAATCTAAAGTGGGTCACCATAAATCAAAACTCTCCAATGCAACAGATCCCAAACCACTTGTGGCAATCGCATTTTCCTCTGGACTGGCAGAGCCTCTTTTTGGACAAGCTTTGGTTGGGTGCAGATCAGACAGAGGCCAGCAATCAGATCCTGAAAGACAGAGGCTCCCACAAATCGCAAAACCAAAGCCGCAGATGCTGTTGTCTTTTCAAATGCAGGGTCAAGGCCTCTCCAAATTCTATTTTGTCTTGAGTGTATAGACATATTACCTGACTCTGCTCGATTTCTAATAAGCTGTAGATTTAGGAAAGTTAATACAGCCTGGTCATAAAGGATAATAAGCGTTTTTGGCCAGATGGGATTTAGCTGCTTCGTGGAAGCCAGATTCAGCACTTCAGATAATTGAAGATGAAAATAGTTTCTCTCTACAGTAATTGTATTCTGAGTAGAAAAAAACCTGTGTGAATGTGCTTGCAAGAGACTGCACACCCAAGCATTTTGCTCAGTTTTTTCCACAGTGACTCATGACCAACTGAGGGGTTTTGTTGTGTATGTACACGTGTGCAAATCAAGTATGAACATGCATGACCGTGTGAACACTGGACCTGCACAATCAGTTTTATGTCATGTAGTTTTCAGATTTAATTGCTGTACAACTCAGTGAAACAGAACGTTTCGTTTAATTTCATTCAGAGCAACTGCCATATGAATGTTTCTCTGCAGTGTCATTCTTTTCTACTCACATCAGTCATTAAACACAAATAAATCATGAATGAGCACAGAACAAAATGCTGTTGTTTTTTCTTTGTTTATGCCATGAAGAACTGACAACCCCAATGACAATCAACAGCGAAGGCCTTTTTTTTTTTTTTTTTTTTTTTTAAACAGCCATCATACAACCAGTATCTAAACTAAGAGTTAACATGATTTAACGGTATTGCAAATTGCCAAACATTGCTTCATGGTATGTATATCCTTTGCAATTGAGACTAAACACCTTATCTTCTTTGCTCACCATCCATAAATGTCCTGAAAAAACATGTGTTATCATGCAAGCTGCCTCAGCCTATTAACTTTGATAGAATCCTGGTTGGAACTCAACTTTTATAATCATTTCTTTTTCCACCATTGCTTTATGGGAAGCGAGGACATACTGCACTTACACTTTGCTTTTAATGTGCCCAAATGTTGTTTGGGTACAAAGCCTCACGTGCACCTTAGATGCAATTGCACCTGGATGCTATGCATTTTTCTGCTCTATCCGATTATAATCTGGTCACTACCGTGGAAGGGGCAGAAAACAGCAAACCTGCCTGCCAGCGCCTGCCAGTTGCCCTCTCAAGTAAGACTGATTCAAGAAAGATCACAAATTCCAATGTGATGAATGCAACAAGAGCAAGGCTGCTGCAGCACCAAGTCCTCCAACTATGCATCAGGCTAACACAAGCACAGTGATATCACATCAGCAGGGCCAAGGTAACATTACAGACACATTAAGAGGATGTGTGAATACGGACCACACAATGAGACTGAAAACTCCTGTTGCTTTAGAGACTTTCCAGCTGCTGCCGTGACACTGACAACTTAATCCTCCTCTGATTTAGAGGTACCTTAGGAAAAATCCGAAATTGTAAAAATGTTGATTTAAGGTACAAAGAAGTGCAATAACATAATTTTCTTCCCAAAATGGTGAATAATAATCATTACCCCAATATTACACAAGGTATTCAAGAGAGTCTTATGAGTGTGTCCCACACTGAGAGGGGTCTACCTGAGTCCTGGCTGGACTTGGACTCTGAGAGGCTGACAGCAGAGGCGTCTCGTGACTGGTCAATCATGCCGATGTTCACTTTGTGTTTGTATGGGTCCAAGGCTCCCAGCAGGCCCAGTACACGGATAGCCTGGCAGAGACACGCACAAGTAAAGACATCAGTGTTTCCTCTATTCAGCCATGCAATGGAAAATTGTTGTTCGTTGGTGCAAAATAAAATGACAATCTCATGGGTTCAGCTTTATGCACGTATATAATGCCAGTTACTAGAATTAGATTTTTATAACTCAAAAACAGGGCTCAACCAGTCCCTTGGACATAAAATTTAGGGACTTCTCGGTGACTTCCAAGGTCTGGTGAATTTCAAGGACATATTTTTGGAGTACAACATGACACTGGCTGAAATTAGTTACCATACTGGCTGTATTTTTCCTCGTGATCTGGTTGAGTCAAGAAATACAGATTAAATAAGGCATTTAAGGTCTGTCGAGCACCATCAGGGATTTTCTCAAGATAGCAGGTTTTCAGATATATCGATGTGTCTGCGTGGTACATTTTAATTTAAAAAAAATATCAAGTGCTTTAAAATTCAAGCATTCTATTTTTGTATTTTAAGGCCTTGTCTTATTAGAACCTTCAAGGCTCCCACTGGAACACTGCTATACAAATTATTTTTAAAAAGTAATTTAAAAGATAATAGCAATTATGCAGTCAAAGTTTTACTCATCACCTCTGAGTTTTAATCTAGAGCAGCCAATAGGATTATCTTGTTTTTCATCTTAGAACCTCTTGTTTTTGCCCTGGACAATGGAACAGACAATTGGAATCTTGTTTTTAAAACAGACAATGGAAAACCCAATGGAAAACCTCCTGTTGGAGCTCTTTTTTAAGACAGATATGCAACAAATACAGACCTGTCTGAGGTCTGCATGCAGTAAAGCATCTGGGGTTTAAAGGTGACTGTGACACACTTCGGTCCTAAACATATCCACAACTTAAAAGATCTTCAAAAAATTTAAAGTAATTCTGAAACTAGCCAACAGATAATTCAAGTTAAAACACCAAGACAAGGTCTTCTTGTTTTAGTTTTATCTTGTCCTCAACTTGTACAAAAAAAATACAAAGGAGTGGGCTTTTGACGGAGGCACTAGCACAGAGAGTTGTAGTAGTCACATGGACAATGACTGAGTCTTACCTCAGCTCAAAAATTTTCCTACAGCCCATTGCTAACTGTAAGGGCAAACACTAAACAAATTGGGTAAATTTCATCCTAATGCGTATGAGGTAAAACCTTACATAAGCTCTGTACTGGAGTTTCAAAGCAACGGTGACAGTTTCATCACTATACATGTTAAAATGCTATCAATGACTACCTTTTTATGCATCATCTAAATAGTGCATTACTTTAACGGCCAATTACGTGACGGTGCACCCTCTGAGCCTCAAGTAAAGTAATGAGTGAGGGAAGAAGCTATAACAATTATCACTTACATCACAGCATAAGGCTTAGGAAAAAGCTCAATTTAACTATGGAAAGTCTGCATAGCCTCATACATATTCCTGTTATTATATTTCCCTGGTCAAAGCCAATGCATTAACACAGACCTTCATTTGTTTAGTGAATGCTGACAGGTAGTATTTTTGGCATCATACTGAGTCGCTGTGCCATCGATTCAAAATTGAGCGGGGAAAACAAGGGCTTGGAGCCAAGATGGAGGCAGCAGTGCATACTTCTCTCCTGATGCCCTGGTTTTGCTCCGTCTTCAGGAAGTTGAGCAACACCTCCAGAAGGGATGGGTACTTGCGGTAGGGCTCCACCACATAGCCTGTGCTGGCCACCTGCTGACCCAGTGTCCATAGCGCCACCTGGTGGGAGAACAGTAAAAGATTTGCACAGAAAAATGCCCCCTCATAAGCAAGTATAGACTATACAGCTAATATGCTAAAAAAAAAAAAAAAAACTATAACGATAAGTTAAGGTGGGGATATTATTAATACCTTAAAAGAACCCAATTGTCAAAATCTAAATATTACCAAATGTAAACAATCTGTCACCATCTCATTTCAAATTTGCATCAAAATGACACTTAATTGAAACTAAATCTGCATAAAATGGTGAAAAAAAATTAAGACCACTATTTCCTGAATTTGACAAACACACATCCTTGGATACCCTACATGAAGAAGGATAAAAGGCATAACAATATCTGAAGAACAGCGATGCACACATTCTGCGGACACACTAGACACACTAGTGTTCATAAAAATTCCTTTGGAGCCTTAAATTATGAAACCGAGAAGGAGGCCAGTTTTGAGGTAAAGAACGCTGAAAGGTGTTGGAATGAGATGAAGTAAAAAATTGGAGCCAGATGAAGCAGACACTCAACTTGACACTTTCTTGACTTACTTGTCGCTTAGCCAGTGAGGACGAGTCCTGCAGCATGTCCATGATGATGGGGAAAAGCTCGTCCATCCATTTTCTCATCTCCAGTCCACTCACCTTACAGGGCAGGTACAGGAGAACCAGTCAGAACAGAGGAATCACCTAATCCTACCAAATGTGTGTTAAGATCTATGAGAGTTATCATTTGGCTTCACCTTTTTATGGTAAGTCAGGCTTGTGTCATGTGTCAAAAATGACTGTAATGATTCCATGCTAATGCAATAAATTAACACGGAAAATTAGGGTTATAACAATACATGTTTTGAAGAAAATTATTTCAGGGTTAAAGCTGCCAGCAGTCAAATTTAGAGATATAATATATTGGCATAAATTATTATCCATTTTCAAGCCCTAAATATTCCAAAACAGTACAAGCATTCAGTATTTCCCCCTGAATTTCTTTCCTGTCAGGGTACAAAAGCCCCTGAAATGGCATTTAGCCGATCATGAGACACCAAAGCTCTCCACTGAAAGACATAATGATCAAATCCTTTTAGTGGGATTAGCAGTTCTTTCAGACGGGGTGAGGCAGGTTTCATTGCAGGTTTTACAGACTGCTAAATGAAATCCTCTCATACCACACTGGAATGGTTTCTTTGGTCAGCCATCTGATATTAAAATCACACCAATAAAAACATAAAAACTGGCTATGACCAGAGAGGAACTTCAATACTGGAGGAAGACAACACTGGCTGATTTTTAATCAAGGCCAAGGTCTGTCTAATAACTGGTAAACTGATATACTGGTCTCACCTTTCTCAAAACATTAACTGATTTGTTTAAGCACAATAAACTAACACCCTTTTAACTGTGAGTACAAGTTTACACACAGTTTGATAACTGTCTTCTGTCCTCCCAACATTTTCTTGTATCTTGCTGTGATGACTCCTGAGTTGCTGGGACTCTTCTGGCACTGACTCAACTTTCAACACCCGGTCTAGCCAAGCATCTCCTGCACTGTCTCTGTACTGCAGCATCAGCCTCTCTTTAATACTGCTTCCCTGAAACATGTCAGGGGAACAGCAGGTCACCTGGACAAGGTGTGGCAGGGCAAACATCCATGGCTGGTTCTCAACTCAAGGCTCTTTGTACCTCAAAAAGGAGCAAACTGAGACTAGAATCACAGCTCTTAAGATGTAAGATTTAAGCCATTTGCACAAGGAAAATCTTTCTACTTGTGTTTATCGAGATTCTACAATCAGCTGATACACAATTGGGGTTGCAAAGGGGCGGAAAATTTCTGGTAAATTTCCGGAAACATTCTGGAAACTTTCCATGGGAAGTTCAGCTGGGGAATTTTGGAAATTTTGTTTTGTCAGAAGCAGACATGCATGCAAACTAATGACATTTTTGACTTTGACTTATTTTGAGTAGATTTTTTTTTCTCAGTCCTTCAAGATTGATGGTGGATAAATGAATAGACATAGGCTTAATGAACAGATGAACACTCCTCAGTCAGCAGCTAAATCAAACTAGAACCTACATTCTTTTATGAAAACTGTATTTCTAAGAAAACTGGTTAGCAGAAGGAAGAAGAAGCAGCATCACAGTGGAGCTCGCTGGCTGATAGAAAGCCTCTTAAATAGCTACTAAACATATTTTGACTTATTTTTTTCCAGTTAAACTTTAATACCATAGGTCAAATTTTTTTACTCCAGTCATATCATCAAAACCTCCTTGACTGGGTGTCGTCCGTGGGCTCAGATGGAGGCCGAGTCGTGTGGAAATTCAACTAAATTTGTATTAAATCTGGTTGTTTTAACCAGGATTATGCTGCTGGTTTTTCTTCAACTACATTAAGTTCCTGCTTATAGGCCAACATGCAATTTTGCAAATTTCCTGTTAATTCCTGTTAATTCCCATATATTCCCATGGAAAGTTTCCGTCTTTGAAAATTCACAGAATTTTGCAACCCTATACACAGTCAATATGGAATACACAGGCATGCCATGCTAGACAACCAATGCACTACATGGTATTAAGGGATAATATTATCCCTGTCAACAAATAGGAAATAGATTTTTACTGGAAAATGTTCTGTAATCTTACAGTACTGGCTGATACCACTTTCCTGTGTTATCTGACATTATTTAATATTGCATGGCAAAATCTTTAATATAATACGTTAAATGCTTAACATTCCGGCTGTTTTTATTTGTCAATAATTCAACATGTCTTAACATACCACTGGCAAATTTAATTATACTTTATAAGAACATTTTAAATCTGCTCCAAATTACTTCAGTGCGACAGCATGTTTCAAATGATCACAGTAAATTTCCTGTCAAAATGTTAAGAAATTCTTTTGACAGCCAGTAACAGCACATATCTTTAAATGTTCCCCAGAATGCTGCCGCTCATCACGGTGTCTACAGGTATAAGTGACCTAAATTGGATGCTTTTTAAGACTTTTTTAATACAAGTTTAGCAAAATCTGTTCTGGATCAAAGCAAAATATAGATATTTGATTTGTTTTTCCCTACCTGAGCCAACTCGCCGATAGTGGCGAGAACACTGATGACCACTCCAGGATTGGGGTCAGGGTCTTTCAGCTTGAGGATGAGAGCCTGCAACAGAGATGGGGAGGAAGTCATTTGAGGAAAAGGGGATGAAAGACTCCTTGGGAAAAGTCCACTGAGCATCTCTTTTGCAGCAACACCTTGGTTTACATTCATTACAGCTGCACACATTCACACCTGGGCGCTGCCCAGTATAACTGCAATCGTTTGATGTTGATCAGTGAGCAGCTCCTCTTCAGGGCGTTAAGTTCCCCAGTCATGGGGACCACAACATTGGCCTGATCCTCTGTTCTCCCTGTCTGAATATTGGCAAAACTGTACCTTGAGGATGGGCTCCATGTACGGGCGTATGAGGCGGGGGGCGTTGGAGACGAGGTGACCAAGCATACGAGCGCTTTGCTCCTTGTTCCTGCCAACACCACTATGCTCCAGCTCTGTTAAGATCTGGACGGAGAAGCGAGAGTACAGTGAAGATGTACATAACAAAAACAGAAGACAATGCCAAAAGTATTCAATTACCGAAAGTTTTCTCCCACTTTTATTTGCAGAATAGTTTGACATAAAAATTACTGAAGCAAATTCATACTCTCCATAATTACAGGCACTACGTTATGAGGGTAGGGCCTTTTGGTGTTTGCCTAGGTTTTATTCCACTATATCACTGAACTGAGGGCCTGCAGTGGTTTAGTTTGAATTCTCAAGCTCTATAGGAAACCATGGACTTTGCTGCCATCTAAAGGTATCCAACTCAAACAGCAGACAAACAACTTAGCCTAACCTGAGTCTGATAAATAGTGCAAGTATTTACTGGTAATTGTTAATGATGGTGGAAGATGTGTGTGTGGCAAAGAGAAGCCAAAGAGATTCCAAATATCCACTGATCCACTGACAGATTGATACAATAGGCACACTCAACTGAAAGGTTTCAAAACACACAAATCATTTTAAACCATAGACAAAACAACTTAAAATCTCACAAATTTCTTGGCTAATATAGTATTTCAAAATGAAAACTAGCAGAGAAGCACTCAATTTAACTTCCAAGGCAACTGAAAAGATACAAGCATGGCATACGAGTGAAAACAAACAAATGTTCTTTGCTATTTTTAAATGTTCTTAATAAGCTCTACTTCTTCAATGCAACACGTACTCCAGTGTTCTGTCCTCTCCTACCTGGATGAGCATCTTGCGCAGGAAGGGCATGACAAAAGCAGGGTTCATGCTGCTGAGTCGTCCGATGGTGCAGATGGCCAGCTCTCGAATCTCAAAAACCTCGTCATTCAGTGCCACAAACAGCGCCTGCAGGTTCTCTGCCTGGGCCAGGTGAGCGTCGAAACGCTCATCCAGAGATGCCAGTACACAGTATCGTATGTCTGGATCTGCAGTGACAAGCAGGAGTCTGACTGATGTTTTGGGTTTTCTGAATGGTCACATCATCATAGTCATTACGTTATTTGTTGAGATTACTAAGGTATTCCAATGTTTGGCAGAAATGCATTCCAAGATCTCTCCCACTTGTTTAGGCATTTTAGTTCAACATGTGCATATTATGCTACAAGTTCAGAGTTTCTCATTTGTTATATGTTGCATATTATTCCATATATTCATATTGCACATATTCTCAGACTTTTCATACTTTTAAACTGGACACATTTTATCATATTTTCATTCGACCATTTCAGCCCTTGCCTCATTGTATTCTTGTTGTCTTTCTGCACACATGCTACAAATTCATTGATCTCCTATGATGTCTTGTTTGCTTGTTCTGAAATTATTGGTTGTGTTGTGTTCAATACCCCCTATCTGCTCTATTCTATTGGTAGACCAATGTCCTTTGCTCTATACCATTTTCTGCTACTTCAACAACCCAAGCTGCTCAGCAAGATGAATCAAGTTTTACCTAACTGGATGTAGATTTCTGCACAGTGGAGCTATTATCATATCCAGAAGTCGCGCTACATCATTATCAACTCAAGAAACTAATTAGAAATGAAACCACATGGCACCAGTGTCCCTCTTTTCTTCTATGCATTACCTGGGTCAGTGATTCCTACGACCAGCAGTTTGCTGAGCACATCGGCCACAACCTGCACGGCCGTCTGGCTGACAACGTGGCCGTGACCGCTGATCAGGTGGATAGAGGGAGTGAGGAGGCGCGAGCAGGTCCGAGCAGCCTCCATCCGGATTTCCTTGTGTTCGCTGTTCAGGAAGTGGTCAGCACAGTGGCGCACAAACTGGGTCAGGGAGTGTCCTGGTGAAAAATAAGGAAACATTTCTGAAGTAACATGGCCTGGTTGACAAGCTCAAAGACTTTTAGGCCATTTACACTCATGAGCAGGCATCATGACCGATTTTTTGGATTGGGGTGATCTCTTGCAGTGTGAGCTGGTCAGCTACTCATATCTGAGGAGAGACTGCCAATAACCAATACGAGTTAAGCATGAAACAGGGAAAACAAGATACAGAAATGCAAAGATAAAAACATCTGAGGGTTACAGGACGTAAAATCAGGTGAAGGCAGGGGGCTTGTTACTATAATCAATTGTTGAGCTCCTCAGTGATGCAATACTAAAAAGTCTGCAAATGCCACCGATAGGAGTGTGAGTTCCAGTCTTTTCACAGCCTGTTCAGTTGTGCAGTGTCTCCTCATGCTGAGATAAGCCAGACAGATCACTGGGGACTGTTTGGTCAACAGCTAGACAGTGGATTTTGAAACTAGAAATCTGTGCTCACTCAATCTTTCAGTGTACTTTATTTTGCACCTCAAGAGAGAAGTATTGATTTATTTCAGTTAATAGCGAAATCACTGAGTCGTTTTTCACTTGCGTAAATAAAGTGATGCTGCTAGAATATAAGTGACTGAGGACTGCAAACAAATATTGTTTTGGATTAGAAAAGGTATTAGTCTGAAACAGCAAACAAATAACTGCGATTCACAAGCAACAGAACAGTAATTGTCCATGGTGCATGTGTATTACCAAGAAATTACAGTTTCAGTTATTATTTATTTGATTCTTGAGCACCATTTGCAGAGAGCTAGTATTATGTAGAGAGTTGAGACCTTGCATAATAACCCATCTTTGGCTTTATGAGATGCATTCACACAACTTAATGAAATATGATGCTGTCATGGATCCATCTATATAAAGTCAAGATCCTACAATTGTTGAATGATTAATTTAGCCGAACCAAGTTCGTAACAACAACAGATTGTAAATCTTCAATTATAGATGTCATTAGTGTTTCAATTTCTCATGACAGCAAAAGACACAAAGCTTGTATCCTGGTTCTATGATAATGACTGTGTTTTTCTGTTTTTTTAGGAATCGGTGCTTCTAGGTGCCATACATACCTGACGCCATCTTGGATTTCATCCTCGATTTTTTTTTTAACCAAGTGCAGTACAGTGTATGTGCATTTTGTTTAAATATCAAATAATCAAATAAATAAGAAAGAATAAGAAAAAGAATTGTGACCTAAAACAAATCATAGCTGGAATTACAGTCAGTTTGATTTGAAAGGTTTTAGGATTATTTAGGATTGCTACAAATCACTATGTGTCCGCCAGGTAAAATCAGCCCAATGTGAGTGGTAGCTCTTTACATTGAAAATACACCACAATTCAAAGCAATCTTTCAATGAAACAATGTAAATAATTCTATTCCATCAATTTTTAATTTAAACAACACACTGGCAAAAAAATTATAAAATGGCTTCTGGTTTTTCAGCAAGGTGAGAAGCACCAGGTCTAACCAAAAACACAGCCTGACAAAGTAAAAAAAGACTTGCAAGAGAAAGATTTCTAGGCTGCATCTGTGCAAGGTCTTACCTTCAAACTCGAAACTTCCCAAAGTGCGGAGGGCCAACGTGATGCTGCCAACGTCACTGGCTTCAGGTATGTTGGTGAGGCTTGGCGAGGCCAGCTGGTGGGCCAGGCCTTTGGGCATGCCGGGGTGACGCAGTGGCTTGTGCATCAACACAAGGGACAGCATCTTCAGCAGGCCGTCCTGGATGTCTTTCTTCAGCTGGGGGATCTGACGGCTCAGGTCATACAGCACTGCGGTCAGTGCAGGGCTGGAACAACCAGGAAACATGTACAAATGGTCAGAACTCAACAAACAAACCAATACAACATTATCATCAGGTGAGGACATATTAAGTGGAACAAGTTTTGTTTTCCAACAGCTTAACTACCACCTCTCTATCAGTTTGATGATAAATCAGTTTGCAGAAAGTTTGACTGATTACATACACTACTCACAAAAAGTTAGGGATATTTGGCTTTTGGGTGAAATTTATGGAAAATATAAAAAGTTCACGCTACAGTGATATTATATCATGAAAGTAGGGCATTTAAGTAGAAGCATACACTGGTGATGTCCTCATCTCAAACAATTTCTTGAAACCAACAACAGTGGTGGATATACCACAACAAAAAATGTCAGTGTCAATAACTTGTCATGTGCCCTTGAGCATCAATTACAGCTTGACAACGACGTCTCATGCTGTTCACAAGTCGACTTATTGTCTGCTGAGGCATGGCATCCCACTCTTCTTGAAGGGCGGCCCTCAGGACATTGAGGTTCTGGGGTACAGAGCTCCGAGCCTCCACACGGCGACTCAGCTGATCCCATAGGTTTTCTATGGGATGCAGGTCTGAGAAAGTGCAGGCCACTCCATTTGAGGTACCCCAGTCTCCAGCAGCCGTTCCCTAATGATACGACCTCGATGAGCTGGAGCATCAAACACCTGATGTGAATTTTGCCATTAAACTCCTTGTTAGAGAACAGCAACAAAAAGTATTGAAACATTGAACAGTTGGACATGTGCATTCAAAAGTTTACAGAAGGTAACATTAAGTTCACCTGTAAAGGTTATAATGCATTTTAGGTTCATCCTGAAATTTCACCCGAAAGCCGAATATCCCTAACTTTTTGTGAGTAGTGTATTTACTTAACAACTGATCAGTACTACACTGGTTGCCTATGGGAAACCTTGAACCTCTACTAATTCTGGCACGATATTCCACGCAAGTACACATCGCAATTCCCATGTCCCATGGTTTAAATGCTATTTCAAAGGTCTTTCCAACCCAACAAGAACAAACAGTCAATACTTTGAGGCACCTCGGTGGCTCACTGTGTTGAGCACACCATGTACCACTGAGGCTAAGTTTGGCGCAGTGGTCTGGGATTGAATCCAGCTTGGGACCTTTGCTGCAGGTCATCTGCTCTCTCTACCTTGTCTTTGCTGTTTCTATCAACTGTGACTGTCTAATTAAGCAGAAATGGCCAAAAATAATCTTAACAAAAAAAAAAAGATATATTTTCTGGGGTGTTTCAGCATGAATTAATGAAATGTGACGACACCAATTATCAACTATCAGCAGCATCAATCCAAAATACTTGTACCACCCTTTAAGAATCCATCCATCCAAGTCAAATGCTAAACATAAATCTGAGTACTCATTAGCCATATACATTCACTCAGGCCAGGCTATGGTAAACCTCTGTTCGTGGACTGCATGGTGATGGAGTCGATGCTGAAGGTAAACCTTTCTCCCATACCTAAGGCCAACAGCTAGCATTGGCTCCAGCAGCTCTTTGATATCAGGTTGAATGCTGGGACCCATGGCTCTGGACAGCATGCTGATACAGGTGAACACTGTGGCATCCACCTGCATGGTCTTCTGTCTCCTGGGTGTGCACAAGATGGGAAGATGAAAACAAAACTCCATAAGAATGACAATTAAGCTTCTATTTACTGCATATGTCTGAAAACACACATAGAATCCCTCTGGTATTTTTTTAACCGTGGTATGCAAATTTCAGGCTCTGATTTTTATGTATTTAGATCAGATGAAGCTTAAATGATCCCTGTGAGGAAACCGCTGATGCACAAGCAAATACTACATTAAAAGAAAACAAATAAGAATAGAAAAAGGGGGCTGTAGTAAACATTGCAACTGAGAATTACAACACTAGAATGTATTAGGTAGAAATAGGCTATATGAATGAAAAGTATGGAAATGTAAAAAAAAAAAGAACACTGTACAAACGCAGCTACTGAATGAAAAAAAATATGTGCAGTACGAAAATACACAAATAATGTTAACAGTCTACAGGCAGTAGGCAAATTTAAAAATCTAAAAATATATAGATACAATACATGAAAAATAAGAACCTGAGATTAGAAGCATAAATATGTGAATTGGTTATATAGCAGCAGATATACAAGTGCTACAAGCTGCTACATCCACTTTCATGTGGCTTATGACTGACTTGTGTGCGAAGTCTTTGGGTGGCAGGGCGGCCTTGATGATCTCCAGGATCTTCGAGAGGTAGGGCTGGATCTCTGCTCTGACAGCCACGACCAGCAGCCCCAGGGCCTGGAAAGCTGCCGTCCTCTCTTTCTCCTTTTTCAGACAGCCCAGCAGGTAGCCCATGGTGTCTGACAGATACTGGTCTGCAGGGAGAATTGAAAAACCACAGTGAAAATGCTTAAATGCAGATGAAGGCCTGTGTGAAAGTCATAAAACCTATACAATTTTCCTGTCTGGTTTAATCAGTAAGTGGCTTGGTATTTCTCTTTTGAAATTCAACTCTATAACTGACACCAAGAAACCTCGCTTTCTGGGACAGTTTACAATCAAATGAGACAGAAAAGATGGGAGAGATAAGGGAGAATGACATGTGACAATGACCACTGATCAGACTTGAACCAAGAAAGTCACAGTCCACCTTAGTCAACTAAGCTCCTATGATATCCCAAAGAGGTTCTTCTATGTATTAATCTATGTATGTATGTTAGAATGAATATCCAGACTGGTAAACAACAGAGAGAAAACAAGTGGCTAGGTGCACAAAAATAGCAGCGTCCTTATCTGTTGCTTTTCGTATTTGTCTCACAGTGCAAAGTACGAAATTGTTAAACTCTTTTGTTGCTTGTTCTGACAGAGGACAACCAAAGAGTGACCACACAAACTAGTGTCCACAGTGACAGGAAAGAACACATGACAGCAGGTAACAGTATATTTCAAAGACAGATACAATTGCCACAGTAACTTGGATTAGTTTCATGCAGAGCAGTTTTAGGCAAATTTCCAAGTCCTACCTGTAAAAGTATGTGGCTGGAAGGCAGCCAGACGTGGCAGCAGGTTGAGGATGGTCATCTGGATCAGAGGGTTTTTACTGGTCCTGTATTTCAGCACCCAGCGACATACCTGACCAAAAAACAACATGGGAGCCAGCGTCAACAGCGATCCACCTGCTGCTCTAAACAGCTCCGACTTTGTGTTGTTTGACCAAATTACCTGTTAAATCTCTTCATGAGGCCAGTGTCATACTGTGTGATATAGTCAGCGGTAATCCTGACATGGCAACTCAGTAACCACCGTCTGACTCTGGTCTGCACAATTAAGCATTTAATCAGCAAATCCCAGTGTGATGAGCATGTTTTTGCTCGGCCAACTTCTGGCTGTAGAGCAGCACAGGCAGACACATGGACAAATACATGCCAGAAGGTGATAATGTTAAATTAATGAATAGTATTTTCCATTATTATTAAATTAGTGTAAAAGATATTGAAGTCAACCTCCAAAATCACTTTTTGTTTGTACTTGAGAACACGTGATCCACATCAATTCTGATAACTTGTGACAATAAGTCCTGAATTAAGTCCTGAATTAAGGCTTCAAAACATAGTGTGAAGCACAAAAAACTTTGCAAAAGGCTTTTAAAAAATGTAGAATTTGGTAATAAGGATGAAGCAGTACAGGCTGAAAAGTGAGTTTTTAAAAAAAAATCTTCCTTGTGGAACAGGAAGAATCTTTAAGAAAAAGTGTCAGAGCTCCCAACAAGCAACAGTATTTTCTGGCACGCAAAATTGCAGTGACAGAAATAATAGTTTCAGTTTCTATCACTTGACCTGGCAGCAACACGATGGCACTATTCACATTTCTTCTTGAGCCAACAACTCAATTTATCCCTTCAACAATCATCAGATTAATCCATTTTCAAAATAACTGTTGCCATTCCATGTTAGCCAAAGCTCTGCTGTCATATGTACCTGGTCAAATCGCTCCTCCATCAGCTCACGGCAGTAGCGACTCTCCACCAGTGAGCTCTTGGTGGGCACTGGCGTGGCACCGAAGCTGAGGAAGCCCTGGGGGGTACTGTAGCCCAGCAGGCCCAGCAGTGCATTGGACTGCTGGGGCTGCACTGACTGGAAGCTGGTGAAGGGTGTGATGTGGCGCGGCTTTGTGCCAAAACCCATCAGCTCCTTACAGTACTTGTCGTGGACCAGCTGCTGCTGAGTGATCTCCTCCATCTCCTCACGCATGCGCTGGTGGAGACAGTGAAGGATATTGTGATTAAACTGGGACTGAAGAGAGAAACCCCACAACAATCAATTTTATGCTGCGTTCCAGACAACCTTGAAGTTCAGATATTCAAACCTCCTACGAGGAAAAGGTACAATGGGATGCTACTTAAAGTCAGCATTCCTATTTGTAAACTCAGGGAAACACCATCAACCCCAACTTCATGAAGAAGGAGTGGTCTGACGTCACACAACAACAATGGCAATGAACAATGGCAGCACCCATGGAGGTGCAAATTGTAAACAGTAAACCATCAAGTAAAAGGCAACATAACGCATGTTGGCCTGTATTCAGTTAAAATAATAGATATAATTAACTGGTAAACCTGGATCTGCATGGAAATTGTTGCCAAAATATGTCACCAATGTTATTGTTAGCTGGTGAGGGTACAGGTGAAGCTAAAAGTGGGTGTGAGGCGAGTGTACATTGTACTCTAACCACATAAGGATCAAGGCTTTTTCATGGTCAGCCGTGTCTTTCGTTTATATCCAGCACGGTGCATCAAGAGCGCTTGGAGGGTGGAAATTTTGACTGGAATTTTCTGACATCCATTTTTTAATGGAACGCAGCATTATTTAACCAGGTAATGCACTTGATAGTCAGAAAGTCTTAAATTGCCAACAGACATTATTGTACCAGTATTTGGTATCTTTTAAAAATGAATGAATCAAGAGCGCTTGGAGGGTGGAAATTTTGACTGGAATTTTCTGACATCCATTTTTTAATGGAACGCAGCATTATTTAACCAGGTAATGCACTTGATAGTCAGAAAGTCTTAAATTGCCAACAGACATTATTGTACCAGTATTTGGTATCTTTTAAAAATGAATGAATATTTTCATGGGGAAAAAAGTATTCACCTCACCTCACTGAATTTTGTTCTTGTTAAGGGACAAAAAATAAACAACATTTAAAGCAAGGGACTGTGAAAATAAATAAAACCCATGGTAATGATATCGCTAGATAGATAGAGACATTACAAAAGCCAATACTGACTAGATACATCAGCAAACCCATGTATCAGTCTAGCACTTCCAGGTGATTTACACAACCTGTCTGATAATCCTGCAGCGATCACAGTGTCTGAGAGATGCATCTGGTCCTTCAAAAAAAAAAAAAAAAAACAGACGCCTTGGACCCTAAGACTCGGATGGTTTTGGATAAGAGAGGGTTTCCTGTTGATTTAGGCCTCACCTCTCCTTCCATGCTGCTGATGCGAACCAGTTCATTGAGGATAAGCAGGGCACCATGGACCCTGTCATCACGATTCATCCCCTTCTCTTTGGCCAAAGTCTCATCAAAGCCTTTCTCTGCCTCTTCAAAGGTTTGCTGGTAGAGAGAGCACAGACTCATGTGGCCCATTACAAGGACAAAAATTCCCACTTGACAAATCCATCCTTTAGGGATAAAAGATGCTTCATACAAGGAAAACAAGTAACAAGCCCTACTTTGTACCACTGTGGTTTCTGCATTTCCTTGGTCTCTCTCTGGGTGGTGAGGATAAGACAGGCCCTCAGTGCTGACACAGCGCCTTCTCGGATGGCCTGCTTGGGGTCCCACACAGCGTAGAAGATATTGTCAAAGAAGGGCTGCACTTGCTGAAAGAAGAAGGTGGGTGCACTCACAGCCAGCTCCCTCAGCACCAACACCTGGGAGGGACAGGAAACACAGACTTCAGACCACACACCTCTTATTGTCACAATTAAGCTTCTGAATAAGTAGAACACAATGGGGTCAAGATTTCAAAATTTCATGCCTAATTCAACTGTTTTGCATATCTTTTTACTGTGTTATTAGCTGACATGACTGTGCCTCAATGCACAATTATGTCATAGTGGTTTGGTCATAAGTGTTGTCAGTGTTTTAACATGCACAGCAATTGCAAATTTGAATGTGGCAGAAGAGGTCCAGTTAAAATACCTAAAGGCAGAGAGCAAATACACCTCATAGGAACTCAAATGTGCATCTGTGCAAATGAAGTTGAAAACTACAAAAATTTATACTTGGCACAAGCGTATCAATAATATATCACAAGAGGAAGTATAACAGGATATTGCATTATTGATTTATTGTCACACCCCTAGAGTGGATATGCAGTATTTTTTCAACACAAGTAATCTCACAAATGGCTTACACAAGGTTTAGGTTACTGTGATGGCAGAGTTGAAATATGTTGGAAAAATGAATGACTTCAAAAAGTAATTTGTTAAGGTTCAGGGTGATTGTGATGTCTGAGTAGAGTTGCAGCATGTTTGGGCCAGAAGGGATCTCACAATAGAGGTCTACAAGGTTCATGGTGATTTTCATGTGAGGGTTGGGTTGCAATATTTTTGGCTCAGGGATGTTCTCACAACGCAGTTCTACAAAGCTGAGGCTGATAGAATAGTTTCTTTATGGTTCAGACATTAGTAATTTCACAATGGAGATCTACAATGTTCAGTGTGATTGTGTAACTCTACTGTGCAATCATAGTGACAATAAATCTTGTGGAACTTCATTATAACATCCCTCTCTTGTCCCAAACATACTTCACTCTGACACTGCAAGCTTGCAGAGCTCCTTGGTGAAATCATTCCTGTATTATGACAACAAGATCAATCTTGATATTGTAGAACTCCTGTTAGATCACTAATGTCCCCAAAATAATGAAACTCTACTCCCATATTACAATATGTCTCAACATTGTAGAACAGATTTGAGAACACCCCTGTCCTGAAAATGTTGCAACTCCATTCTGACAACACAATCCCCCCAAACCTTTGAGAATACCACTGTGAGATCACTTCTTTCCCAAACATAATGCAACTCTATTCTGACATCTCAATCATGCTGAACACTGAAGAACAACAATGTGAGATCACACATCAGTGTCACCAATCTCACAATGTAGCCTAGTTCTGCAAGGTTCAGGATGGTAGTGATGTCCCAAACAAGCTGAACTGTGACATCACAACCATCCTGAAACTTGGAGAACTAGGCTACATTGTGAGATTGGTGACACTGATGTGAACTTTTCAGAATTTTGAAAATGGCAGCTGTCATTGATCTACAATATAGACTGGATGGATAATGCAGTAATAGACCTCACCCTCAATAGACCTCACCCAACCAATCAAGTTGGTCCAACTTGACTAGATGGGCAAGGCTTCAGGACATGTATTTCACAATAGACAAACAGGATGCAGACAAAACTTCACCAACCACAGATATCCTCTGTCATGATATAATGTTTGGCTAACTGACAATCACCTCACACCTACACAAGGATATAATCCCTCAATATCATGTCACTTTATATACTTATATAGGTTTGGCATCGTAAAACTTGCATTAAAAAAAAAAAAAAGAAAAGACAAGCCAAAACCAAGGAAATGACTACATGTGGCAACTGGCATGTATGGTAAAATGATTGTATCTAGCTTATATTTCCCCCAAACAGTAATAATTAACCTCTAAATGACAATGTTAGCAGAATACACAGCAGCAAATGAAGGTTCTGTACATAGAAAGCTGGACTCACCAAAACAAATCTATTGCCTCTCAAATCCCTTTGGATATCTTTTGATACTGTGTGGTACACAATCACCACACTGGCCAGGTTGGTACACATGAGTATCCTGTGTTCAGGAGACTCACGTAACATTGACAGATTTCTGGATACTGATGTTCTAACACCTTTCAAACAGTTCCTTGTCCCTGCCATTTTGAGTCATGAATGTAGCTCGTACAGTTTTATGAAGTACAAAGAAAATGCAGCGGCACACTGACAGAGTCCATTTAAGGCCTCTACCCTCACAGACACTGCCAAGAACAAGTGGTATTACAACAACAAACAACACAATCCCTGCTGGCTGGGTCCTGTTAGCTACTTACCGCAGCGTGGCGTCTGCCTTCATTCCTGTCAGCCCCCAGCCACTCCAGGGCCCTCTTCACCTCAAACTCCACATACTCAGCAGTGAAAGTGTCTCCTGCCATGGACAGGTGGCCCATGGCTTTAGAGGCCATCTCCATCACCACCGGGTCACTGGAGGGTAGCAGATTGCGCAGGTAGTTGGCAAAGCGGCTGATCCTGGTGGCATTGCCTCCCTCTACCCCAATCAGACTCACTGGAACAAAAAGATCAACTCACATTATTATGTTACCCTGCTTCATGTGGCACAGTTAGAAATCAAGGGCAGCCACTTACCTCTAAATCATTTCAACAGGTTTACCAAGAGAACAGTTTGAAAGCACACCATACTATGAGGCTTACCGATGGCAAGAATCCCTCCTTTCTTCTCGTTCACATCAGAGCTGGACACCAGCTCAAAGATGTGGTGGTTTAACTCATCATAGAACGTGGTGGCTTCATCTTGGCTCAACTGGGGAAGGTTGTGAAACAAATAAGAGATAGATTATTAGGTACATATGGAAAAGGAGATGTGGCAATGTGATGCCACCCAGCAACTTCTACCAGAGATAACACAGTTAAGCATATAGGGCAGGGGTCACCAATCATGTGCCATGGAGGGCCGAGAGGCTGCAGGTTTTCATTCCAACCAAGACCTCCACCAGGTGACTTCACTGATTAGCTCCTCCTTTCTGATACAAGGTGAGGTGATCAGTGAAGTCACCTGGTGGAGGTCTTGGTTGGAATGAAAACCTGCAGCCTCTCGGCCCTCCATGGCACAGGGGTCACCAATCAGTGACCCCTGATATAGGGTGTCTTAAGTCTCACAGTTACCATGCATATTGTGTCATGGCTGCAGTATGATCCAGCAGGTTTGGAATATCATGTTGTATGAAAGTAGTCCAAACTTTACAGAGACTGTCATACTGAAGTCTATCAGTCTGCCTTTGATACTGCTGCAGCTGCTGTGTGTAACCACACACACATGCACAATGCATTGACCTTACACCCTTGTGACAGGAATGATGTTATCTTTTGTCCATGTGTATTGCTGGTAGGTACCTCTCTGAGCTCTGTGGTCACATAGTGCTGCAGATCCTTGGCAGACTTTGCCCTGGTGTCTTCATTCCGACTCTTCAGCCCACTGACAAACTGCTGCAGCACAGTGGCTGTGCCTGACATGATGACCATTTGGATGGCCTTGTCTGCAAATGGATTCAGCAGACTGAATAAATACATTCACTTCATGGTCCTGAGCAACTGAAGCAAAAGCAACTGCGACCAGCAAGTTCACATAAAGGAAAAATGACAAAGTTGTGTAAAAAGAACATTTGCCCCGCACTGGCAACTCCCTCAGTTAGCATAACTGTTGTTGTTAGCTAACGTTATAGTTGTCGGTCCCGGTTAGCTCAAACGACTAGCAATAAAACATTTTCAACATTAGCAGTGTACCAGTCACAAAGCTAAACTAGCTTGTTCTCGTAGTATACACAATACACAAGCGACACAACACGGAATACGTCTAAATAGGTGTAAACTAGCAGGCTCACAGCCCTATGGGTGTAGCATGCTGGCTTGGTTTAGCTAGCTAACATTAGCCATAAGCTAACGCAGCCTGCCAAGCCAGTGAAGGTTAGATAGAGACAACTAATAAAGGCGTCAGTCCACTGTGTATCACTTACGTTGTCAATTTATTATGCCAGCCACTTAATTGCTAATAACCACCTTCTGTAATACAGCTATCATTGTACAGCTATCGCTAGCTAATGCAGTGCAAGGTTAGCTTAAACCCTCTGCTGACAACCAGAAGGGGTGAACAGCAAAGCGCACTTCACGAGTGTTGAATTGCGCAGCTCTACGCAGAGACATTGAACGCAGCAGGAAAACCATGAAACTTGAAGAACTAATTTGCATGAAAAATACTTAAAATATTATCCACAGAAAAAAACACTGCTTGATTAAACGAAACTTCTCTGATTAAACGAATAACACACACCTTTTTCTGTTCACTGCTTAGCTGATGTTTTCTGATAAAGCTCTTCTAAAGGAGCAGCACAAATGCAAACACAATGACATTCAATGACACAATGTCACAATGTCATTCGTTTTTTTTTTTGTTTTGTTTTGTTTTTTACTATTTTGGAGTAATGTTACAGCTTTAGTTTTTCAGTTTAAGCACTGGTTTTCATGTTTACTTTTATCCTTGTGTTTATTTTATTTTATTTTATTCTGTTTTTGTTTTTAACATTTTACCGTTTTCATTGTTGCCATTTTTAGGCTGGCATACTTTTTATTGTCTATTGTTTTTATGTAATTTCATTTTATTTTGTGTTCTTTTAATCTTGCAATGTCACCCACAGGAAGATGTTGCAGTGCTGGCACATGCACAAAAAAACTTATTTAGATGCATATTTTGTGGTGTGGTGTAAATTTTGAATTCTTCACTCTTATTGTTACAACTTACCCTGTGTCATGTTACAATTTACCCCAGTAGCAGCACAGGTTGTAACAATGGAACTCCTTGTATTTCACATCAGTTTAAGAATTCGATGATATAGTTGGAGAAGTTGGAAACATTACTATTTGTAGCAGGCCAATCAGGGTACAAATTTGAGAGCTCTAGCGCAAAAAAATCTGCTAATTACAGGTGCTGAGACAAAAAGTGTTACAACCATCCCTGGTCTTAAACATATGAATGAAAAAAAGCTGAGGAGTACAGTACAAACAAAAATTGCTTCATTATGACTGAAAAACCAAGTGGACTTACATCAAAGCCCAAGACCAAAGCTGTGACAGCACCGTGGGATTCTTAAAGGCATTTACTGTTGGTAATGAGACGGCAGATCACCTAGCTGAAAAAATCACTAGGAAAAGAAAATACACATATTGCACTTTCAGCTGGGCATGTAGTTTACATAAAGGAAGAGGTGGCCAGGGAGTGGCGAGATATTCGGAGTAATGAGAAAAGGGAAGGCATTATTTCTAATTTCAATAATCAGTTAAGACTGTAGGTTTATGCACAGAGCTCAAATGAGGGGATTCAGCTCACCAGACTAGGCTGAGGTTTAATGAAGGGTTGAAACTGACAGGAAAACATCCAAATGGATATTATGACTGTGGTCTCTCTGAGTCAGATGCTCATGTTCCTTTGGTCTGCAAGATGTACGCTCAGCAAAGATCTAAATATCAGTGTTTTTCTCTGAAAACTTGAATTGGGTGACAGGAAAAGCACTAGTTTTTGGAAAAGATGTTTTTGGATTTCATGCAGTCAGTGAGCCTGTACAAAAGGATTTGAACTAGTATTCTTCTTGATATCACCTTTTTTTCTGCTCCATAACTTGACTTTTTTTAATTTGACTTTATCTTTCTTACAAACACATACATACTGTGGGAGGAAGCAGTACACCTAGTGGTTTACTCTGCCAGAAAGGAACAGAGGAAACATGTTATGGCTTGTTCATGTTTGAAAACTACAGCTGATGTGCAAAGGGATTTGGTGATAAGATAAGATGAAACAGGATGTGATGGCATGAGATCAGATGACTTGACATAGGATATCATGAGATGACAAGATAAGATGAGATGAAAATTACTATTGCAACCGCACAACAGAAGCCAAATAATTAACCAATCAATAAAGCTAGAGAGAGAGAAAGCAGATAGTAGGATGAAGGCAGCAATACGCACACACAGAAACTTTGGCTTCCAACCAAGAATCGTACAGATGGTGTTTGCAGTTTGCCGATTCGCACAAGTACACATGCCAGTGCAAGACATGCCCGTTACGCAGGCACACAACTGTCCACACTCAGACTACATATGAGGAGACTGTGACCATGTAAAAAGCAGCATGTGCAAGCCGTGCAAATGTTTAGGCAATGCACATACGTTGTTGTTGTTGTTGTTGTTGTTGTTTTCAGAATTTTCTACACACTAACTCTGAGACAAAAAACTAGACACTGATGCCAAAAACAATTAAACCAGTTCTGCACACATATTTTTGCTTTGATTCTAAAATAAACACTGCCAACAATTGTGTGCATTTGGCACAATATCCCAAACTTCCATGTGTTTTATCCACATGGAAAGCACTACCAGTCAAAATGCTACTGAAATTACTTGGGATTGCATGATAACATCGACACATTACTGGTATCAGCCCATATCGGAAAATGAAATATTTTCTCCAGCCTGAAATGAATGTTTCTGCCAATATAACACACTGATATGTGAGATAGGTCGAATGTGCCCTGGTTGTGGCTGCTGTCAGGATTGTCTCAGGGAGAGCACCATCCAAGCCTGTTGAAGTAGGATGAATCTTACAGTTTTGCATGAAAGAATGTTTTATGAAAATAAATATGGCATGTTTTACATAACCTAAGTTGAGGTAGTTTTCTCATTTTGCCCGGTGAATGTACACATTTTGAAAATCATTGTATGTTACGTCTGCCAGTTGGCCTTCACAATAAGAGCAGGTATAATAAAATGTTAATTAGGTGGAAAAATAATATGTGCATATACTGGTTTTGGCATCAGCAATCAGACAAAACAATTGGAAGATATCAACATATTGGATATTGGGGGGGGGGAAATCCCAAATAGCTACACTGATTACTCTCACTATACTAAATACACAATTTTCAGTGATTCACCATTTCAGATGAACCAGATCACTGTAAACTGGTATATTTTATGTATAATATTAAAATAGGAGACATATTCATATTTTGTCAGTACAAATGTTATGGTTCCTGCAGCACTGTAATATTGACAGGGTTGTATTGTATATGGACATTCTGCTGAAAGAACTGAAAGACCGCCGGGGTCATGGTGTTAGAGACCTGAGTGGGAGACACGGCTCTGGTACAAATGCTGTTAGGCTGAAGGAAATGCAGAGCCCATGCCTTGCAGACTACAGCAAATTTCACAATAACTGAAAGGTGGAGCTTGTGTCCTGTAGCTATTATACTATATTTCTGTTTGTTTTATATTATGAGTTGTCTCCCAACAGCTACACACATGTAAGTAAAAAGTGTGACAGAAAATGAAATGACTGAGCCATGGGTAAAGTGAAGGTATCCATTATCAGCTTTTCCATTCAGCACATCATGATGGAGTTACTGGTTCTCAAAAACATCTATTCATATGGTCATCATCTTTTGAATGCAAAATCAATTTTGAGAGGACAACATGGTTTTGACTGTGCATGTCCATTTGCAGGAGATATGTCAAGTACTGTGTTTAGTGTGTGTACAGTTTTAATATGTCTTTAGGCTTTTGAACCAGTGAGTTATGATCAGAATATTTGCATAAACAATTCAGTCTATCTAGAGCATATGTATAGCATGTTGTGATAATATGATATTTATTCACTGCAAACATCAAGCAGGCATACAATAATTATTGTTTTTTGTTTGTTTGGTTGGTTGGTTGGTTGTTGTTTTTTTTGTTTTTGTTTGTTTGTTTGTTTGTTTGTTTGTTTGGTACATAGGTCAAGCCACCAACTGCATCTGACCAAATAAATTATTCATCAAAAGCAGTTATTTTGAGTTAAATAGCAAAGGTAATACCATTATTACCAGCAAAGGTAATAATGATACTACCTAAATATCCCATGAAAACTATACACCACAATAGGAATGTTACAGGACTATTTTGAAAATACAATAGATAATGCCACGAATGATGATAAGGTCAATGTAAAGGCCACAGTCACACCATAAATCCTTACAAGAATTGAAGTGAGGATCAGTTTTAAGCTGCATACCTAAAACATCTCATGGTCACAATCATTCTCAGCCTCAGGAGGGAGACATTGCCCAGGAAAACAGCCACTGAGTATTGCAAGATGCGAGGCTGGATGCAAGCCGCTCTTCCTCTGAACCGTGACATTTACGGCAGTACAATACACCAATTACACCTGCAACCCCTTATTTTTTGGTTGTAGGAAATCATTCCCTAAATGTCAAACACATTTACATCATCAGAATGATCATAATTACCGTCTCCATTTCCATTTTCTCCATCATTAAGTAGCGGTCACGCTCAAGGAGATGTTTCATCTTGAAAACACGAATCCCCTTAAACCAGTGGTTCCCAAGCTGGGGTCCCCGGACCACCAAGGGATCCTTGAGGAGGTTCGAGGAGGTCCCCAGCAAAATGAGGGACAGATAGATAGATAGATAGATAGATAGATAGATAGATAGATAGATAGATAGATAGAAACTTTATTGATTCTGAAGGAAATCCAGGCATCCAGTAGCTAATACAACACATCCAAATCCAAGAAAAAGAGTAATAAAACAATATAGGAAGAAAAAAATGGGAAAAAGGGAAAAAAAAAAAAAAACAGACACAAAAACACTGCAGTGTCGAGACCAGAGCCACCAGAACATGTCAATGGAAGCAGTGCAAATAGTTCCGGGCTGAATAATGAATAACAATAGAAATAAAAGTAATAGAAGAAGAAGAAGAAGAAGAAGAAGAAGAAGAAGAAGAAGAAGAAGAAGAAGAAGAAGAAGAAGAAGATATGATATGATATGATATGCTAAGGTAAGGAGGTAAGATAGTAATAATAATAAGATAATAATAGATAATAGGATACAATCGTTTAGTTTGACAGAGAAAAAGCTATGACTGTTTTGATAAAAAGTTTCAGTGCCCTTGCAGTCAAATGTGTGTCTATTTTTGGGATCCCTGACGTGGGAACAGCTTGAGAACTGCTGGCTTACACTTTTTAAGTAAATGACATTCAGCCTGGCCCTTGGTTTTGAGCCAGACAAAAGCACAATGTCTGGATTGGCTCTCTTTATCCCAGACACAGAAACAGCCAAACGCAGTCACTGCCGATAGAAAAATAAATAGGCCTGATGGGGCAACCATTATATGCTCCAATTTATTTTTCAAAGCCATTTTCGATTAGCAAAAATAAAAGGCAGTGGTTAATTTAAGGCAATGGGATGAAGAATTGTGCAGTATATCCAATGATGTACTGATAAATAAAAAGGTTCCAGAGAGTCAGTGATCACTTATATGGCACAAAAAAACATCAATGTGAATGAAAATGTATTCAGAAAAGCATTCCTTCAAACTTTTTTCCACATCTTTCTATAACTTAAACCAGTATTATACTAGCTAACATCTACAATTCATTTAGCTCTTAAAAGGCTCAAGAGTTTTACCGTAAACTGTAAGAGCAGGTTTTTGTCAGTGACTCCTATTTTATTTTATTTCAGTTATTTATTTTTACAAATATTGACTTGTTCTTGACCAACTGTAAAGTCCAGTTTCACCTGGCTTTTAGTGCTCTTAGGCAAAAAATGCATTTGTGTATTCTATGTATACTGTACATATGTATGTATATGATTATGTAAATGCATTGGAAAAAAAACAAAAACACAATCCTTTCACTTTGCACTGTGCAGACAATAGATTGAGTCTGAGACCAGCAGGTCACAGTGGTGCAGAAAAAAATCATATTAAATCAGCAGCAGACTTCCTGTGAAAGCAATCTAAGCAGTAATTCAACTCACAGAGCTGCAAATAATATCAGAAATGGTTGCTCTACTGTGTGATGACAAGCCTTTGATTTCTGCAGCAAAAAAAAAAAAAAAAATGCAGCTGAACTGAACTAGACTAAAGTTTCGCCTAGAGACGCTTCAAAAGAGGAGGACTCGTTCTAATCTGCAGGGTGATGCCATACACATGCATCTGGTTAAAAGTAAACTAAAAATAACCTGTATTTGAAGTATGGATGCCAAAGAGTTGTCATTGCACAAGAGAGACGTAGCTCTTGATCATCGGAGCTCTTCAGTCACCTGGACTTGTAAACAGCTTCTGGTGAATAATCTGTGAATTAAATTATTTGAATTCCCAAATCTAACCACTGGATTAAAAGGACTGCATTACTGATTGAAAAGTGTGTGCGATCAAAGTCTCTTTACATATTGTTTTGGATTGTTGCGGGTGTTCTTTTGTCTCTTGTATATAGGACAAAGTTTGTTTACAGGTTTAATTGATCTGAATGAGCCATCCACACCCCTATCAGATTATTTATGGTTAAAAGTGATCAGTATGCGGCGTATGATTGTCATTGGATTTGTGTGCATGTGAGGTGTCAGTGTGAATGCATGTATACTGTGTGCATTTGCTGAAAGCAGAGCCCTGCGGCATCACAGCAGCGCGTGGGGAGGAAATTAGAGGGCGAGGAGGTGAGAAATGAAATGTAACAACGGCGGTGCGAAGAGCAGGTCTCTATACTGCCGCACCCAAGGGCCCCTCTCCCTCCCCTTCCTCCCTCTCCGTCTCTTGGCCAAGCCAGACATATTTCACTGATGAGACATCGACATGCTGCAGGCCAGTGTTGGGTAAGCAACTCAAAAAAAGTAATCAAGCAAAGTTACTCAATACATTCTACAAATTGTAATCGCATGACTACTTACTTATTTACCCAGCTTTTGTGGGAGAATGCAAACAAAATGTAAAAATCTGATCCCATACCAGCAGACAGGAGTCAGTGTGGTTGGGACGAGCCTGCACCAGACTACGTCCACACATCAACTCACATATCTTTCAAAAACCCATCTGCTCATACAACAGAAGAAATGAGAATTTCCTTCGAACAGGATCTATAATGTGATGCTGAAAATTAAGACAAGATCCCTTACATTACCGTGTTAGTGGGAAGAGTAACCTAATTACAGTAATCTGAGTAGAAGTAATCGGATTACTCACGACACTGCTGCAGGCACATCTCTCTATTGGCAAGACTGCACCTTCCTCTTGGACATGTGCTTTCACTGGAGAGAGTAGAGAGCAGGAGTGAGGGGTGAGAGACGCACACATGCAATCACTTGACTTCAAAATACACATAAAATCACTCCTACACACACACACACACACACACACACACACACACACACACACACACACACACACTTCCAGACAGGGCTCTTGTCCCAACAGGCAGCCGCCCCTCCTCTACTAAGTGACAGACAGGATGTTTGGTGCACTTTCATCACTCCGAGGCTTTGATTCCTCGGCTGTCGCGCCTGCTTATTTTTCGCTTCTGCCTTTTCACCAAGGGTGGAAGCATCTAATTAGATTTACTTCAGTTATTGAGTAGTTTTTGTGTACTTTTTCAGTATTAAAACGGGTAGAGAGCAGCGTTGCTAAAAAAGATGAGCTCTTTCCTGTGCGCTTCATCACCCTCATATCTCATCCATCCATCCATCCACTCACTCCCCCACCCCCTCCCCTCCACCCCCCTTCATTCCGCCACAGGTTCTTATGGATCCTTGTTTGAGAGAAGGAGGGATTTTGTATGAGTCACAGATTCCTGGGAAAGTATTCATGGGGGAACATCTGGTTCTAGATGCTTGGGGCGGCTCTCGTCCCTTACCTGGCTGCAGCCCAGCAGCGTATCAGCATGTGACTGCAATTATACTGCTTGCTTCGGAAACAAAAGTCTGTCCAATGTGATCAATGCACAAGGTAGAATAGAGCACCGTATGATTATTGATCTGTGGCTGTGACTTATAATAACATTCATGGTTGAATCACGAAATTGTAAATCCTGGATTTCTGATGAATACAGGCTTTTTGGCGAGTCCCAGCTCACAGAGATAGCAAATGAATAAGATTGGACCATTTGGCAGAACTGAGTCAGCACTTTCACTTATGCGATACTGCAGAATGGCATGGAGACAATGGACAGTGCAATTAGCTAATGCAACTGGGCGGCCATTTTGGGTTGAAGCGTGCGTGCACAAGGTGGAAGACCTGATGAGGCTGCAGCAATGCCTGCTTTCTTGTCACGGTGCTTAGCTTTTCTTTTTGGCACATTGCTTAGTTCTTTGACTTACAAGGAGAGGTTATACACACACACACACACACACACACACACAGTCAACTTAATGATTACTTTGAAACCTACAAGTCCATAGTGGACTTTTATTTTCAAAGGTTTAATTCCACCCTCTTGTGTTGTTTTCTCTGGTCTTTGTCTTTTTATTTAAAATATTTTGGGGAAAATTTAAGGCAATTTAATTTTGCATCATTTTCTTGTATTTGTGACAAATTATTTTTGTGGTAATATATTAATATATATATTAAATAATTTTTTAAAAAACTAGATTTTTGGTTATCTTGCTCATTTTCCTGTAACTTTTTACTAATTTCTTGCTAATTTTCAGGTCATGTCTTGCTAATTGAGGGCTGAGGACCACAGGCCAGCTTATGGAGATGAGGATCCACTCTGACACTGAGTGGACAGTTCCTGAACAGCAAACATTCTTTAATCAAGGTATATAACAATGAACAGTGGTGTCGGTGGCTTAACGCCGCCTTTTTAGTTTCAATAACCCCCAAATTGATACACATCAGGCTGTGGACATGTATTTTATAAGATATAGTCTCAGGGATCCACATCTAGTAAGATTTAGTTACGACATCTAGTCAATGAAATAACAGTAAAATTAAAATGCTCCCTATTTTGTCTGGGAACCCCCTAAAGCAGTCCTGGGGGATCCCAAGGTGAGACCTGCTGGATTAAACTACCATTTTGAATGTTTGACAAATTTCCTACAATTTATCCCATTTTACATTTCAACAAACCATTTTGCAGATACCTCAAGGGGTGTTACTGATTTCACAATATATAATCAAAATCCCTTTCAAATTAGAATTTCTGGTTGAAACAACCGCCTTAACGTTTTGCTTCTGCAGCTAAAAAATGTGTTGCCTTCTGTCAACTACAGAGCCGTGTGGAGAAACCTTTTCCGAGGCCGAGAGACTGTTTCACCAGTCATCAAAACACAACTGTGCTGCTGCTTTTAGGAAAACTAATGTGGACGACTTTATTACAGCAACACCGGTGTGAAGAAAGTTTGAAGTCTCTGAAAGTTCATTTTCATATCGTAGTGGAATGAATAGAAACCAATGGCTGGTGGCCTTTTCTTTGGCATTTCAGCTTTATTTGACAGCTGCAGTAAGGACTCAGCCTTGACACATGGTACACACTCTTCCAGGTGAGCTATCAGGGCGCCCATGATATCGGAGTTAGAAAATATGACATGCTTGCTTTGGGAAAAGGTTAGCAGAATTAATGTTAACTTTGCATATTTTGTCACACAGAATCACTGGGATGTGTCACGGCTCTGGCACTGACTCCTGCTTGTCTTCTGTGTTCTCTACCTTCCACTTGTGTCCTCCTCCTCTGTGTGTGTGTGTGTGTGTGTGTGTGTCTGGTGGGTATGGCTCACTCTCTCTTGCCTGGCTCCCACTTCACCTCCTCACCTGTCTGCAGTCAGCTGATCACCTCTCCTGGGTCAGACTGTAGTGCCGTGGTAACAACTCTCTCTGCTGTTTTACTACCTGTAGCTGGAGTTAATTCTCCAGAGCTGTCTCCCAGCATCTCCTCGTGCCTGTTAATTGTAGCAGTGTGTCTCCCTGTGCCCCAGGATCCCTTCATGCCCTCTGCTTCCTTGTCTCCTCGCTCACCCACACCACTCCTGCCTGCCTGCTGCATAAGATCTCTAGATCGCCAGCCCATCTGCTCGGCCTGGCCTCACCTTCCCACTCCATCTTCTCAGACCGCATCTCCAACCAGCCAGACATCCCTTCCCTTCCCCTCTATATTCAACAATCTTCAATAAGTCCTTATGTTTTACCTTACCACCTTGTGTTGGTGTCTGCATTTGGGTCCAAAGAAAACAACCCAGTCAACAGGATGAAAATGTTGCCGATTTTCATTTGAAATATGCTGAAATGTCAACATTTCTGAATCAACAATACGTTGCATATCAACATTTAGACTTATAGTCAACATGGTGGAGCCTGCATCAGCATCACAGAGTGTTAATGTTTGCACATGGAGGAACGCGTTAGCTTATTAGCTTCTTCAGCCACTTTCATTTGCTTTGTTAGCTTCATTAATCACCAAAACTACTAGGACGACCCCCATGGGGAAACTGGTTCGATTGCAGTTACTCAAATTCTCAAGAGAAGAATGAAGAAGAGAAAGAAGTATGAGCATTATGCATGCATTAATACTACTTGTGCATCATTCGTAGTTGTTAAAAAATTATGTGTATTATGTGTATTATGTGCATTAAGTCTAAATATGTATATTAATCCCACAATTACAATTACAGCAATAGTTGGGGAAATAAGAAATTGAATGTATGTAAAAGTATACCTATAAATATCATATATACCAGGGGAATTGCACTGTTGAATTGTCAAGTCCAACTGGTATAAATTATTGCACTGATAAATGGTTAAATAAGCAGTTAAAAAGTTTACAGTGAAAATGTTTGTCATCATGGTTAAGGTTAGTAACAGGCCATGGTTAAAAAACATGAGCTAACATTCACTAACATTAGTTGGTGAACATTATCTAAAAACAAAGGCAGATCTCAGGTGACACAGGATGAACCCCAGTCTGCAGAAGCAAAGTCCTGTAGATTGTGCCATCCATCACCCTGTCTACCTCCTTATACAGTGCTGTCCCCTCAGTGCTGTCCCCCCCCTTTTGCTACATTACTGAAAAAGTGACATTTCAGTGTATCCTTGGTTTGCAGAAAGGTAAAATGCCAACATTTTTTCCTGGTGGCTGGGCTGAAGAAACCCAAGTCATAAGAGGATGGTCCTTTAAAATGGCATGCTATTAGTCATCATTGCCGGCCTCTGTCTCCCTAATCATCTTGTTATTGGGAGATTCAATACATCACACTGAGATGAGATGAAACATGGCATAGTGCATTAATGCTGAATGGGTCTAACATCGCAAGTACCTCGATTTCACATCAAAACGGTATCATAATGCACACATAATAGAAACAGCCAACAGTTGCAGAATACAAATTCAGCTCAGTAGGAGGCCTAATAACTGAATCAGCTTGACAGGTTTTGATCCAGCACTTTCTCTGCAGCGTCGTGGTCGTGGGCGTTCTCGGAGGACTAATTTCCTAATGGACTCAGCCGAGAGCCTGCCAAAGAGCAGCCTGGGAATGAATGAATGGCATCCATTAAACAAAATGGCCGCCAGTAAATTGTAGCCACTCTGCATAAATGAGCAGGAGTTGGGTGGGTGGGGGAGCAGATGGATAGGAAAGTCTCGCTACCTGCTACGAGAAATGGAAAGTGGCTTGCAATCACTCACCGCTGCCCTGCCCTGTCAGTGCGGTGGACAAAGCGTGCCCGGCCGGCCTCAGACATGGATGCACTGACATGAAACTCATTCTGGCTCATTGCAGTTGTTCAGAACATTGAGCCAGTCCACTCCGGGGGAATTTGGGATTTCATGGCCTTCTGTGGGTTGAGGAATTGCTGCTTATGAACCCACTGAACTCATTATTAACCCACTGAAACCCAGGCGAATGTAAGTTCACCCCTCATAACAAAATTCACTGTATTACTTTTTATTTTTAATTTATTTAGTTAGTTTGTTTGTTTTGAGGGTGATTTCCCCTTTCTTTCTTTCTTTCTTTCTTTCTTTCTTTCTTTCTTTCTTTCTTTCTTTCTCTTGGGGGTAATTTTTGTCCCAAAATTTTGGGGGTAAAACCTGCCAAATTTTTACCTATTTTGGCTATTTTCTTTTCTTTTCTTCTTTTTTGACTAATTTCTTGCTCATTTTTGGATTATTTCTTGCAAATTTGTTCATCACCTTTTTGCCCATGTTTTTGAAATAAATCGAGTGGATGGGTTGGCCCAGACCCTTTGCAGTATGTAATCCCCTCTCTGCCCTCTCTTTCCTGTCTCTTTACTGGCACTATGAAATAATGCAGAAATGCCAAGAAGAAGAAGAAGAAGAAGAAGAAGAAGAAGAAGAAGAAGAAGAAGAAGAAGGAGGAGGAGGAGGAGGAGGAGGAGGAGGAGGAGGAGGAGGAGGGAATTTTTTCAGGTTTTAAAAGATTCACAAGCATTTAAACACAAGAAACAACATCCATCCAACACCACGTATTCAATGATTTTCTATATAATTTTACTACTAATAAATATAGTTTTCTTGTAATTCCTTTGGATGATTTTGTGACCTTTTTTGCCCAGTTTTTCCTGTAATTTTCCTGCAGGTTTTTTTTTTTTTTTTTTTTTTTTTTTCAAATAAAGAGGCACATTGTAGTCTCTTGGGGAGATGATGATATGCCCTTTCGTAAAGCTGTTCAATGTATCACTCATTAGTTTAGCAATATCCATCTCTATTGGTAAAATAAAAAGTAGTGCAGTCCCCAAGTGTGACATGAGGAAGTGGGAGGACTTTATCTGGCTCCCTATCTGCAGCGAGGCAGATATAGTATTGCCAAGGCTGTATATCTACCTGGTGTTCCTCACATACACTCTATTATCTTGTCCCCGCTCTCCCTTATCTACAGCAATCCATTCAGATAAGACAGATACTAATGATGGTGGAAGCCTCAAGGACCTCAAGGCTGCCGTCTACTATCTGAATCAGAGATGAATGCTTGAAGAGAGATGGCGCACTTCCCCATGCCAGCAAATGGTGAAAACAGTCATTAAGACTTTCATGAAAGGTACATCTGACAGTGCAGAGTTGACACTTCACAGCGTGCACCTGTGTTTGTGTGTGTGTGCACGCGAGCATGTGTGCGCATGTGAATGCATCTAAGCATTTATGTGTGTGTTTGTGTGTAAGAGACAGAGAGACAGAATGCCTACATCAGACCACCGCAGTGCACCCAGCTGGTGTGTATTTGCCTGTTTGCTGATGCCATTGACACCAACAGGACACATTGCACCACTGCTCCAACTCTGTGCCGCTCCCTTTTCTTTCTTTCTGTCTTTGTTTCTTTGTTTCTTTCTTTGCATCAGTATTGCCTACAACTTGAGTGAAAGGAAACAAAAGAAGTGAAGAGAAAGAGAGAGAGAGAGAGAGAGAGAGAGAGAGAGAGAGAGAGAGATGAGGAGGAGGGTGCTGAACTATCTGGCATTCCAGCTAAATGCAGTGAGATAAAACCAGGTGTGAGACCAAGTCTCCTGTTTAGACTTGATGCTGCAAAGCAGAGGGCCATCTGGCACGCTGTCAGACAGCCAAACACAGCCTGTTTGTTGCTGCTGTTGTACCTCTGCTGTTTGTTTTGTGAAAGTGGCCCTACAATAGCAGGGATACACTGTGGCTCGAGCAAACACTTGAGTAAGTTTCTTCTTTAACCCCTGACTAAATTTGGCTCCCATTTAGCTCGTCAGCAGTGAAATGATTTGGACCCCCAGCACTTCAGTGTAGTGCTGGTTACATGCTTGCCAGCTGTGTTCATCTTTGCCAGGGAAAACATGCCAAAGAAAATGAAATCTCCAAAAAGAGCTCACTTAGGACTGGGACAATATGCTTGCTCCTGATTTGATACTATCCCGATCGTTTCGTGCTGATACGATGCATTTCAGTTCTTAACTATTGTGATTCTACAAGTATTGCAATTCGATATTGCAATTTATTGTGATTTTTGATTTTTGAAGTATCCTCTAGTTTGTGGATGTAAAGTCGCATGAGGCTGTGATTATTCTATTTCCATATGATACCAATCTTTACATTAAATCAATTCAGTAATTTAAAAAAAATTAAAAATCATGCAAAAAAAAAAAAAAAAAAAAGCCATGATACTTAAGTGAATCGTTAAGCTCACTACTACAGATTGACAACTAACATTAGTACCAGCATCCACTTAGCAAAGCTCACAAAGGATTAAATAGAGGTCCAACCAACAATATGCAAAACCCAAAACAATCTTTGACTTGAAACTGACTGGTGAGCCTGACATTTTTGGAAGAAATCTTAGAGAAACATAAAATGGAAAAAAAAATCTCAAATGCAGCAAATGCATTGAACTGTTACAGACTTGTCAGACATGGCAGTTCAATGAGGACCTAATGAAAATCCTACAGACATCAGCGCATGTACACGGTCGCCTTCCCGCCAAGCATAAAAATGACAGAAGTCAGTCCTTCCACCAAATGTCCTTCGCTGCAATATATTATAGAGACAAGGAGAAGGACTGTGTTCTATGTGGCCCATATTTCTCATGAAATTAAAGAGGGCTACAGACATGCATTATGCCCTGTCTTGTTTCTATTGGCATGCGCCGGGCTCCCTGCTCCAGACTAACAGAAACCAGGCGAACTAAAAGCCTCTCCAACGTTGGCTCTAACTGTTTACGTCAGTGATTCACCAGAAGGGACTTGGGGGTTCTGGGAGTCCCACGTCCCAACATTACGAGGAAAAGCTGAATTTCATTAGTATTCAGTTCACTAAGAATATAAACACTGGAGTTAATGGATGAGTGTTTTATATAAGACACTTAAGCAGCTCCATAGCTAACAACAGTAATCGCTTAAATCTATAAGACAAAGTCTTATTAACTGGGGGTCAGAGCAGGGAGAAATCTTCAAGAGCTTTAGTTTCAGAGGTGTCTTAACTCGGGGCAGAACAAAACACGACCATGATTTCCCATAACTTTGATTTATCCCAGTCATCAACTGTATGGTAGTAAATAAAATGTTACTGCAAAAGTGATGAAACTGATCAATAAAATGTGCAAAATGGAGCCTGTCTGGAGGGAGGCAGCACTTATTTAATCTCATTTTTCAGCTTCTGCCTGGATTTAATTCAAATGAGGAATGAGGGTGCGCTGATATCTTCCCTTCACTGCACAACAGCCACAACACTAATATATGCACAGTATTTATTTAATATATATAAGCTTTTAAATACAGTGTTGTAGATGGCAATAGCACACATACATAATTTTAAAGAAGGTTTCATTTATCTCACAAAGCATCCATAGAATTCTGCTGTTTTCTAACCAAAAACCAATAAATTGTGGACTGTGAATAACTGCTCTGTAGTCTATAGATAAGAGCACATAGTTCATCCTGTGGCATAGGCTGTAATGCAATGGTGAATGTCAAATGCATAAACACATACTGTCTATGCAATACGTGGGACTGTAATTTTGACAGGTGTATGATTTTAAGGATTATTATTGTCTGTCATCCACGATGCTCAGCAAGCATGAACACATCACATCACATCACATCACATCACAGGGAACTGAAATGGGCTAAACTATAGAAGATATTGCAAAGGAGTGGCAACAAGGCACCTCTTTGCATATTTGCATTGTCAGTTCAGCATCACAAAAAGTTAAAGGACACAGGTTCCATCATATTCACAGATGAATTTGAAAATGGGCAGCAAATGGTAATCGTGGACATCAGGGGTGTTCACTGCTTACCAAATAAATTTGATCTGTAAATATACACTCTGGTTGAAAGAACTGAGTCATTTTGGCTCATCTGAATGCCTTTCAGAGGCTTTGCTCGAAGCAAGAAAATGTGTTTTCCACCTCTATGGCCTAAGGGCTTGATGAGCTTACATTCTTGCATCTACAATAGATGCACATGTGGCATATCTACCCACTACAGAGGATGCGTTTGAGCAGCATGTCCCTTAAGCCATGTATCAAGTCGGTGTATGGTGCAACATTCACCTCCCACAGCCCTTTATTTGGAATCTACAAGAGAAAGGCTGGGGGCTCAGTGACAGATCTGAGACGTCTTTTCTGCAGTGACAATAACTGCAGTGAAAGGCAGGAGGTGCCAGTGTCTGTCAGTGGATTTGCAACGTACTGAACAGCATTGACTCCTGCTCTTTTATTTTATGAACTGTCTAAGGGTTTCTCTTTTAGTCCTTGAAGAGTAGCACATGGGACTGAAACCAAAAAACGCTTCCCCCAACTATTCATTTGAATTACATTTGGCAAGTCGCATGGTATTGATGGTTGCACATTCTCAGCTTGTCCTTGAAGGAACCACTAATATCAGCTGAAATCTGATTTATTTTAGGGCAATACTGGTGATTTTGAATGTTTGGTCCATTCATTTCATTTTACATTGCAACAAATCATTTTGTAATTCATATGGTCACACTAAAACTTCCATTACATATAAAATCAAAATCCCTTGATTTTCAAATTTGAATGTTTGGTTGAAACACCCATCCTGTGGCTAAAATAAACCACAAAACTGATAAATGCGTGTGAAAAGCAAACGTTTCTCTGGGGACTATTTTTTGGTGGAGACATGCTGCTGCTTTTAGGAAATCTAATGAGGACGACTTTATTACAGTGATGGAATACTGCTGAGAAGAAAGTTTGAAGTCTCTGAAAGTTCATTTTCATATCATAGTGGCATGAACAGAAACCAGCTGACTGGATAAAAGGGAAGAAAAATGCGAATAAATATGACTGCTCTCTTTGGGAAAATAATAGCAGAACGTGAAGTACATAGATTTTGTGGAACTTATGCAAAACATGTAGAATTATTGGAAAGACATCAAAAATGTATGCATTATGAATTTAACTTTTGTACTAAGGCCTATGCATTTTTAGTAACTCACCTAAATGGCTAAATATGACCACAGTGGAATAATTACATGAGTGCACAAGAGATTAATGGATGTTTCTTTCAGTACAGAAAACCAAAAGTAACTGTCCTTTGAAATAGTCTTTTCGTCTTTGACAATAGATTTTATTATAATGGTATTGGTATTGTGATTGCTGTGTTGTGCTGGGAAGATATTAGGCTGACTTCAATGAAGTAAATTCAGGCAGTGAGAAGTGGCAAGAGCTTAAGTAAATGCTCACTCCCTCCAACAAGGCTCCATTTTGTGCTTTTTATTGCTCAGTTTCATCACTTTTGCAGTTTTCTCTCTTTAAGTGAAGAGGCGAATCATAATGATGAAAACAAAATGGGTGTGCTTGGTTTCTTTGGCAGTGTCTCGGGGACTTTGATCATGCACCGTTCTTGATTTTGGGAACTTCTGAGATGTTGGTGATGCAACTAATCACTGACATTATTGTGTTACACATTGAGCACAGATATGGATCCATGTGAGCATGCATTAGAAGTCACATGCACATATACACGAATCTACCACGTCTTGCTCACAAGGTGTGTACCAAATAACCTGACGTGCACATCCGTTTCCCTTCTTCAGGTGGAGGGAGGGAGGCAACAGACAGAGAGCGGGAAAGCTGTGGGAAACTGGACACCATGTCTGTGGGCTGAGGCAGATAGATGCCAGGCAGGCCCGGCTTGCTGCTCTGTTCCCAAGCTGATACCTGATAAAGGGGATTGTGCTTGTCCTCTGGAAAAACAAAAGAGTTACAGCAGCCTCTTTTGATAACACTGGAATGCCATGTCTGTGTGTGTACATGTGTGTGTGTGTGTGTTGCGGGCTGGGTAATACTGATGATAGTTGGCTCAATGGGAGTGTGTCTGTGTGCATTATACATAAGAGCAATGTAAACTATAGCACAGTGAGCAGGGCTTTAGAACAGACATCATCAGGATAAGGGGCATTTGGAACAGAGAGCAGAATCAGATGCCAAGACAATGAATAACTGCAGTGGGAGTGGTGCATTATTTATGTGGCACGCATCGCAAGATATCGCTTACATGAGTCGAACACAAGCACGAAGGTGGGATTGGTTTTCGATACTGCGCCGTACAGAGATTCGCTGAGTGACCATGAAGGAGTGATACACAGGAGGACGGCGATGCAGCTGGTTCTCAGCGAAACGGGCTTTGCATTCAATTTGGCTGCTAATGTGCCATCTCAGGTTACACCTCTTTCTTTCCAAAGACATGACTCTGAGCACAGAGTCAACTGTTTCCAGCTGTGAAGGATTCCTCTGTGTAAGCTCTCAACTCGTACAAGGGTAGGCCCATAACTTATCAAAATAGAATATAATAACAGGCTATGTCTGCATCCATCTCTGTCAAAGCTGTGAAAAGTACAGGATTAACCACTATGGGTTTTTGAGAGCCAGTGCCGATAGCTGTTGGACTGCAGCTGCCAATACACAATATTTCATGCTGATATTCATTAGTTTTAATGCCAAAAAAGGGTTTTTTATTTGAAAGTAATGTGTTGCTATCAGTGTTGTATTCTTTTTGTGGTGAATAAACCTCTGAAACAGCATTTGTGTCATGGGGCATTAAACGTAAAGGGAAAATTCACCCATTTAAAGATCTGATATTATTGCACTCCCCCCCAGCTGTTCTGTAGGACAGTAGTGGTGCTATCTTCCTCTCATTGTTATTGGGTGCTGGATACTGGCTGGATGCTCCAAATGCTAACTAGCCTCCTGCCATTGAGTTGGACTGGACCAGATACATATAATCACCTTAATCCACTCATTGTTACATTGTGACACAAACAAGATTTGAGTTTGATTACGTGAGCTTTTACAGTCCAAAATGACTTTTAAAAACTTGACCTTTTAAAAATAAACACATACGTCAACAGAGGACCTATTTTCTTGTGTGGTCTGAGCTCTCTGTGGTTGTCCTCAGTTCCAACAGTGGCTGGCAGGTGTCTGAAAGGTATGTGAAATGTGTATGATAGAGTGGAACGCAGGAAAAGAAGAATCTAGCCATGAAGCTAGTTGACGTAGCTACTTCAGTTAAACAGCAAATTTACTCCCATCTCTGTGGTGGCTGCTGCTCCTCTGGTGTGGAGTGATACGGGACATGCAGAAGTTACCAGTTCTGTCTGGATGGTGATGACAGGGAAATACAGTTTTTAACAGTAATTTGATCAAAACCATCATCCATGTGCCATTGGTAATCATATGTATATTCTAGTTTTGGGAAACAACACCTCTAAAATGATGATAAACCTTCTTTGAGTGGATTAAGGCATTTATTTTTCATCATGTTAGCTGGGGGTAAATCCACCAGGATACCAGGACAGGAGGCTAAAAGAGCTTAGACCGCACAAGAAAATAGTTCCACTGTTAAACTGCTAAAAGGTCAATATTGTTTAGACCATTTTGGACTGTACAAATTCTGCTGCACATCATCAAATTGAAACTTTGTTTATTAAACAACTCAAGTGGATGAAGGCAATTACTTTTCAGGATGTTAGTTGGGGGGAAGTCCAACACTTAGCATTTGGAGCATCCAGCCAGTATCCAGCACTCAGTAACAATGAGAGGAAGAGAGCACCACTACTGTCCTACAGAACAGCTAGGGGGAAGAGAAATATTATCACATTTTTCAAAATGAGTGAACCATTTTACTTAGGATATGCAGTAAATACATAATCTCTATCATGTCTATGATTTGGGCATGATAGTGACTGACCAGTATCTGATTTGGAATGAAAGACAGTATCGGCATGCTAATATATCAGTCTAACCGTGGTAAAAAAAACAAAAAAAAAAACCCAAAAAGAACATTCTTTTGTTCAGGCTGCATATGGTTGTTGAAAAGGACTCATGAGACCACAGCATGCATTACCATCGAGTGGCTATTTGCCAACCAATGCAGTCTCACTTCAACAGTGTTTTCAACAGTGCAGAGTGTAGCCAACAATGAAACAACTCATGTAAATGCTGACAAGAGTGCGAGATAATGTCCCCATATCCCAACCAAAAAAAAAAGATGCACTGGACCTTTTTCAGCACAGCTTGTCGAAGCCAGTGAATAAATCTGAGGGGAATGTGAGTTGACGTCTTTGCTTTGTACCACCTTGTTTTCTCCTGCTGTAATTACATCTGCCATATGGTTTGATTGACAACGGAGGCTATGAAATGTCCTCTTCCAGTGAAATACTTGTTAAAGCTTGTTTACTTTCTGTGGCCTTTGTATTGAAATATTTGTGGGAGGCAGAGGGCTGTCAGAAGACAATTGGTGGCAGGGGGGAACATGATAGTTCATGTGCTCTGGAAAGTTTCAGGTCAGGAGAGATCTGCCAATGACGGTACTCTGTGTCTATAAAGGAAGACTGACTTTGATAATCTTCACTGGTGCTCAGCGCCTGTCTGGGGGATTTTTTCCTCCACAGAGAAGGGTTTACGACTGAAAATACCACCTGCCATCGGCAAGTTTTTGCGCATTGTGTTGACGCATCTTTTTTGTAAAAGACCCAATTCCGGATTGTTTTGTTTTGTTTTGTTTATGTTCATACACAAATTCTTCAAAGGGATAAGACTTGCTGAAGGAAAATAAGCTCTTCTAAACTCTCAAGTTGCATTGGAACTGAGATTACAGTTGCATAAACACATCTTTTACATCTTTGGAAGATTTGAATCTCATATAACTCAAGTCTATATATCCATAATAATAATATAATAATGAGAACACGTGCTGTGATTTGCGGGGACATCCATTTTACTGTTGAATTACTCTTGAGAAGCAACGCCAATGAATTTCAGTCATGCTTTTCCTAAGCCCTAAAAGACTTCAGTTTTAATGACCACTCATTTACTAAAACCAGAAAGGAAAGAAAGGAAGAAAGAAAAGAAGAAGTTGGTTCTGCCCCAAATTACACCAGTGTAATTACATCCGCCATACTGCTCCATTGAGAATGAATTACAATGAAATAGAGCATGGAATGTATTTTTTTTGCATGTTTGGGTGTGTTCTCTGCTTTAAATCAGCTGTTACTGCTATAATATGAGCTCATTTGGACATGGAACATCAATAATTTTTTATGTTAGTTCACAGAGTCGTTTCATTTATTGTCAATGAAGCTTGTACATCCTGATGACATCACTCGTTAAGTTAAGATGTTTAATGTTAAGAAACGATTGCCTGAGCTGCATCAGGCCAAAGGGATAGTATTTGTGAAACTGTCAACTGAGTGGTCTCCTATAACTGCAGCTCTTGCAACATTTTCATGAGGGAAGCCTATGTCAAGCAAAGAGAAAACAACATAATTTTTCATTAAAAAACAGTCCTCTATTTAGCTTAACTCAGCTGTCAGTGCCGAGGTCTACTTGAACAAATTTCTGCAAATATCCTCTCTTGCAACCGTGCATAACCAAGCCTGTCATTTTCCCAGGAATAGAAGGGTAGTTAAAATTACAGCTTTTGAGGAGTGGAAATTTACGCACTGTCTGTTCTTAAATAGGAGCTGTAACTAAATAGCCATATGGTACCATTTACAGATTTGAACATGGGAAGTTTTAAGATAGAAGGGGAATCTTTAATGATATGTGACATGGCATGGGTTAAGCATTTATTGAGCTGCTGAGTCCTGTTTTGCATGGGCCTTCAGTCTCAGAGATAGTTTTACACTACATGAACACAGTGGGCATAGACACATAGACTACTGGATGCTCTCCAAAATATTTTGTGTTGAAGACCCTCAGGTGAAGAGATTTTAGAGATTTTGCCTCGGGACCCACATCTTAGAACGTTTTTGTTTTCTGTCTACCATGAAGAAGAGTGTCGAGAGAGTAAAGGAGAACGAAGAGAGCAAAATCTCTGATGTTACTAAAATGTCCTGGCCATTCTCTCCTAGAGAATGCTCTAGTTGAGGTATCAGTGCATTTGAAAAGGTTGTTAATTTCCTGGAGCCCCCCGGAACCCTTAAAAGGATCCCAGGAGGTCTCTGGACCCACGTTTGGAAATGAGTGGCCTAGTATTTGCGATAGTAGGTCATGGAAGCTGATTGGGTATGAGGAGGTGGTTCACTTGCAATACCTTGAAACCAAGTCCATATTGAATCCTGTGCTTCACGTTGTAACAGAGAATAAAGATCCTAAAGAAACATTTTTGGAGGCTATATCTGAAAAATCACATCAGTCAGGACCAGTGTTGCCTTTAAGGTGAAAGTTTGGTACTTGGTACTTTGGTACTGACTTTTAATCACACTGAAAAAATATGGACAAAATATTGTATTACAATGTATTTGACCAAATGATTACTGGCACTTTCATAAGAAAATTACACAAAAGTTTTTTGATAAACAATCATTCATCATGTCGATATGATGACCAAGCAAGTAGATGCAAATACTTGAACAGCTGCAACAGTCTAATAAATTCAGAAGATTGCATCCCTTCACTCTAATGCAGCCTTTAAAGCCAGGAAAAGACAACACTTAAAACATATTTTGAAATTTATATTATTTAACCTTTGAGATTAAAAAAATCCCTTATAAAAATGAACACCTTACATAGATGGGTATACATAAAGAACTACAGGTATAAAAAGTATACAGTCACAATCAGTGCATCAGTACTATAAATAGATAAAAGAAGACAAAGGAACTATCACAGCCATCGGGGCTAAAAATTAAAAACATGCACAGCATGACAAGCGAGTCTCCAGATCCTGAGGAGTAGATTTAAATGATCACAGAGGCACTGGAGCTTCCACAGTCAAAGGGGGCAGCATACTTTTCCAAGTTCATTACAAATTGTAGGCTCTGACAGCAGATAATTGTTTTCAGATCTCAGGGAATAAGTTCCAGGACTTTTTTGTTGATAAAATCACATAACTACAATGGGAACAAGTCAAGAATACTTTTATACCCATGCATGACTCTACCAATCAACAGCGAAGACCAATTTATACCCAGTTATATGAAACACAATAATGAGTGAGAGCTGTATTAGCAGAAACCAGCTGCTATTTAGCCTTAAATGAAAAACACATATTGTTGTGATGAGACATGGAAGGCTATCATTTTTCTTAGAGCTGATAAACAACATGGATTTAGTTTTTATCAGCATTCAGTTCAAATTTCAACTCAGTCAGTGTTGAAAAGTCTCAAATGCTATGTAAATGGGACATTGCTAGTGTTATGATACATAAAATCCCAGCCGATATCTAGTCTCACATCATAACACAATAACCACACATTGTCTGAATAATAATATCTTGTCAGTCATTGCTCCACTTGCCCTATAGACATTTAATCAATGTGAACAAATTTTGATGATGAACAATCTTAGATGCATGGACTTTGCCATAGCTCACACCACTGGGAGTAATTGTGAGGGCTAGGAACCCATGGGGGTCCTTGAGGAGGTTCCAGGGGGTCCACAGCAAAATGAGAAGTTTAACTGAAAATCTTTTCTCACAATAGGTTCATCTCTTACCGCTGTTTTTCCACATACTGTGCAGACAATTACTCAGTTCGGTACTAAATCAACAGCTGCAAAAATCCATACAGGGTCAGTGGGAAATCTTATCAAATGAAGGGTCTGAAGGGTCTAATGTGTGTCTACATGGACAGCTTTGACAGGAAAACCACTTCCTCACGCAGTGTCAAGCCAAACAGAGTGAAAAAGAAAGACTTCCAGACACTTCCAGACTTGGAGAGCTATATCTTAAAGTGACAGCAAGAGTACTAGAAACTGTTGAAGCAGAAGTAGCTGTTGTTACTTCTCTGATATTTTACTTAAGGACGAGTATTACTGACAAATTGTACTTAAGAAAATGCATACTGTAATTAATTTAAAATGTACTCACAGTACAACTTATGGTAAGATTTACTTTTTCTTTTTTTAGAGACAGTAACTTTTTTAGGGGCGATCTTTTCCATGCAGTTGAAAAGGAAGAGAGTACAAAGCTCAAATTAGATTATTTTCATTTGAAATGTGGAAATTGCTTCTGAAACAAGTAACCTCGTTTTTGCTGATTTTTATTTTTTGCATTCTTTATGTAGTTTATTTTATTAGCCTGCATGTCATAAGCAGGGGCGTCGTAGTGGGGGGAAAAGCGGGACTGATTACCCAGGGCCACAATGGGGGAGGGGGCCCTTGAAAGGCCTGAAATAAAAAGGTTTGCCTATTGGCCGGCTATACAAGGGCCCAATAAGATTTCTTTTCATGGCACCCCTGGTCATAAGTATTCGATATGGTTAGGGATTGGACTCTGTACAAGCCCACATGGACTTCGCTCCCTTCTTGCACAGATGTGTAATTCAGTTTTTGCTAAACAAATAAACTAAACTAAAAAAAAAAAAAAAAAAATCAATCACTGTGGAAGGGTCCACAATTTGTCTGTTTGTGATGCTTATTAAGAGGCAACAATGTTTATTGTTTGTAAGGGATATGACTTCACATATAGCTAAGTAGCCTACAGTACTTAAGCAAAAATATACCTAAAATGTTTTTTACTCATATAGTGGTAGCTAAGCTAAGCTATCTGCTGCTGCATGCATGTGTAATATGTCACTAGGAGTGTACTGCCTCTAAATACAGTACATAATGTTGATGCAGAATAGAAAATGACACGATTCTTAGCAGGGTAACAACACTGAAATTTTTTTTGAAGGACTCACAACAACACATGTTTGTTTCTGGTTGCACTTTAAGGGCTCTTTTAAGCTACCAGGTGTCCAAAATGGAAGAACTATTTTCTGCCGTAACACTGCCGCTGTACCACCCTGAAGGTTGAACGTGGGAGCAGAGCGCCACTGCGTGGTGATACAGTGTCAGTGCTACGGCAGAAAACATTCACATCGTTTTCGAAATTCAGGGAGCTAGCAAGCTTATGGTACTACAAGCCGGGTTGTCTTTCCAGTCGTGTTGTTTTCTGGTCTATGTCAACTTCGTTCATTTTGGAGCAGTACACTCCCAGTGAAGCTTTTGTTCTTGGGACAGGGAAAGACTTAATGTGCCAAATGTGACGCTAATGGATGCATTACGCCCGAACAAAGCAGCAAATCAGCAAATACTGCTAAAGTTATCTGGGTGAGAGCACGAACTTTAAGTTAAATTTTGTTTTATATATTATATAAATTTTATATATAATAATTTATATAATATAATAAAATATTTTTTGAAAAAATCTACACAATGGCTAACGCTAACAGTACTCATACGGTAACACGAGTAAACACGGGCCTAACTTAAGTATAAGTTTAACCCTTTTCACTGGCGGGATGTCTCTTACAGCCTGTTAGGACGGGAGCTCGTGCCTCCTGCTGACTTGAACATGTGTGTGTGAGAGGAGGCACGTGTGTGGTTAGGAGGGACGTTCAATCCAGTCAAATATAAACTATGCCAAACCAGAGTCAATGCATCTAATACAGTTTTCGCCTCCAAATGATACTGGAGGAAGGGAAGTGGGGCTGTTGCTACAGATGAGGAGGCAAAGGCGCAGTCTGTCCGTCTGGGGGCGGCGTTGGACACCACTTTCTGCAGGCATCCCAGCCCCGCAGAACCACCCTACCCCTACCCCTACCCCTCTCTCCACCACCTCCGCCACCCTCACTTGTCGGATCAGCAATTCAGATTGCATGCAAATCCAGGAGCGTCATTGTGAAGGAGTGTGTGAAGAGAGAGAGAGAGAGAGAGAGAGAGAGAGAGAGAGAGAGAGAGAGAGAGAGAGAGAGAGAGAGAGAGAGAGAAGTGCAGTGCATTCCTGGACAGAGATCCCTGCCCCTTCCTCCTCCTTCTCCTTCCTCCTGGTCTCCCAGCCGGCGGCGGCAGAGAGAGGGACTTAAGCCCGGGCTGCAGATGCGGGGAGCTCGGCTGCAGAGTGAGAGAGAGACTGGTAGCGTGTAGGGAAGTTGGGGAAAGGAGGCGCCGTGCGATATTCGAGCCCGTTGTACATCTGAAAGAGTTTGGAGTTTGTTTTTAGAGGCTCCGGGGGGTAGTCTGAATTTTAGGGAAGTTAACTTTTTTGTTTTCTCCGTGTAGTGGTCATGGGTTCCCAGCGGAGGCTCCGGGCCGGCCGGACAGCGCTGCTGCTCACGCTGCTGCTCACGGCTCTGTGGCAGCGCTGCTCTGCAAGTTGCCCGGAGAAAGACTTAGAGAAAAGGGAAGAGGAGGCCAACATAGTTTTGACCGGCACCGTGGAGGAAATCATGAACATGGACCCGGTGCATAACACGTACTCATGCAAGGTAAGACATGTTCTTCAGGTCAGTCTCATTTTGAACGAGTTTGCCAGAAAATCAGAGTGAAGTATCCGACGTTGAGTAGAATGTAATACAATGCAACAAGGGGGAAGAGGGAAAGACACCTGCTTCTTGCACGAAAACCACCAGGGAATTGGTGAATATGTAATAATATCTTAAGGCACATTATTAGGATACAAATCCAGTTTACCCTCAATTAGCTGATGGAGGCCATTTCCAGTGCAGCCTCTCATTTGCATGGACCACTTGATTGAAAAAACAAAAAACAAAAAACTTGATTTCACAGAGCAATAGATCCATAAATATTTTTTGCAGAATTTGCAAGGGTACTGACATAAAATCCACTTCTCATCCAGAAATAGATAGTGTTTTTTTTTTTTTGTTTTGTTTTTTTTATACTCACCAATTATGTAGCTACAGGGGAGGCCTACTCGACTATGTAATCATCCCAAACATGTTGCAGCAACAGAGTGGCCCCTTGCTGTCCCCTGTGTGTGGTTCTCACTTCATTTATAGTCATAACTGCAAATCTGAAAAGCTGTAACTTATCATTTGCTAGTAATTGCAAAAGATGACAGATGACATATTCTCTGTACAAAGTGTTGCTGACTTGTGTGCCAAACCTGTATTGATTTTTCCTCAAATGAAAAAGATGCCTTCCTATAATGAATTTTGTAAGGATACTATAAATCTCCATTGTGATATTTAATCAGCCGAGGAAAAAAATGTCATATCACAATCAATTCACTATTCAATTCCATAGGTACAGTTTTAGGATTTGGAAGAGTATCAGAGGAATATTACAGTGATTTATTTGGGAACAGACTTACTTTAAGTGGCTAGTGTTGACAAGTGCTATACTGTATCCATATCAGTGAAGATGTTCAACCATGCATTACAATGGCACTAACAGTTTTGTTAAAAGCATTTGTGACAGTGTGATAATATCAGATTCAAGAGAAATTAACAAGTCAGTTCTGCTTAAAAGGAACTGAGCAACTTGTGTAATTATGCCTCTAGCTAATAGACTACATAATAACACACACAGAAAGCCCTCCGCTCTTCCACAAGCAAGCAAATTTTCTGTCATGGCCCTTGTCTTACTCAGCCCTTATTGTTTGGCTGTTCTTTGTGAAACTATATTTTGCACCATCACAACAGACTTGTGGTATACCACTCTGTAATCTGTCAGAATAAACAAGTTGTGTTTGGCTGTGGAACTCGACTGTCTCTCTCACTTGCTGCTCTTTGCTCAGCATCGACTTGCTTTCTGTCCCATGATGGATGAATGGAGTAGATTAGAGGCACAGGGCTCTCATTCTGAAAACGGAAACCACCGCCTACTGCTGAAAATAAGACAAGACAGCTAACGTGTAGGGAAAGGGCCCTTGATTGTATATAGAGCAGCTTTTGCTGCAGTAACTGTGATCCAGTAACCATGATTCTATGTTATACAGTGCTTTGCACAGGCTTTCAGGCTATCTGGGCTGTTGTCAGGATAAGAGACACAAGATCAAACATAGAAAAGGACTACAGAGTGCAACATAGAATCACTATTAATATGTAATTATATCACTTAAGGAAATATTTTCATCTGATGTTTTGCTGGGCCACTAACGTGATTCAGCCCATAAACAACATCTTCCTTTTCAAAGGAGCAGATCCTGTGAAGGATTTTGACTAGTTAGAGGAAGCTAAGCACTATTAGATTATCAGCTTATAATCACAAGCACATACACTGAGTTGTTTTCTAATAATGTGAAGTGTGAGGTGTACTTGTGGTTTCACTGAAATGCTAAAACATACTCTCTCTCTGCTGTCTCCCTGCCGGCTAAAGGTCAGGGTGTGGCGCTACTTGAAAGGGAAGTCCGTAGTCAATGGTGATATTCTTCTGGATGGCGGCAACAAGGTGATGATTGGTGGCTTTGGTGATCCTGGGATCTGTGACAACCAGGTTGCCACAGGTGACACCCGCATATTCTTTCTCAACTTGGCCCCGGAGTTCATGTGGCCTGCACACAAGAATGAACTGATGCTCAACTCTAGTCTGATGAGGATTACCCTGCGTAACCTGGAGGATGTCGAGCACTGCGTCGAAGGTAAGCAGCCATTTTGTTGCTCCTGGTTCATTCTGAACCATGTAGGGTTTGGCTTTCTTAGTGCATGGCAGACAGTAAATACCCAGCAAACAGGCCTGCACTGGCCCTGTATGGGCCCACTTAGGGCAGCCGTAAGGGCCCCCAGTGGGCTGCCCGCGCAGGTCCCCTGAGAATTTGCTCATTGGCAAAACGTTGGCCCGTCAGTGCTGGTCCCGCATTGGCAGCCCACATTAACCCCTAAGGAAGCCTGCACTGGCCCTGTATGGGCCCACTTAGGGCAGCCGTAAGGGCCCCCAGTGGGCTGCCTGCGCAGGCCCCCTGAGAATTTGCTCATTGGCAAAACGTTGGCCCATCAGTGCTGGTCCCGCATGGGCAGCCCACATTAACCCCTAAGGAAGCCTGCACTGGCCCTGTATGGGCCCACTTAGGGCAGTCGTAAGGGCCCCCAGTGGGCTGCCCGCGCAGGCCCCCTGAGAATTTGCTCATTGGCAAAACGTTGGCCCCTCAGTGCTGGTCCCGCATGGGCAGCCCTCATTAACCCCTAAGGAAGCCTGCACTGGCCCTGTATGGGCCCACTTAGGGCTGGCTACAGGGCGCACAGCAGGCAGCCTTTACCTAGCCTTCAGGAAGCCCTCACTGCCCTCACTAGGCCCACACTGATTTTGCAGTTAAATTAATCTACAACAATAAATCAGTTCCACACATAAATGTATCTCAGCTACTAGTGTAGTTTCCTTTGGGAGTTCCATACATCTAAAATGGATGCGATCATTGATATATATGCATTGTCAAAAATGTACAATAGTCAAAAGGATTCAAATCAATTCATTTATTAAATACAAACACATTACACTGAATGAAAAATGTTCTCCTCTGCACATTACAGCCTTATTCATTTAAGACATCATCACGTTCAAGTTCAAGTTTGATTTGTCACATGCCTGATGTACAAGTACAGTCGCAGTGAAATGCAACGGTGAGAACTCCAGCACTGTACAAGTAAAATGGATAAAAAAGAAATAAAAATAGAAAGAATATATATAAACTCCTATATACAATATACAATTACAATTATGAACATAAGTGTGCATTAGTAATAAATAGAAGTAAGAAAGGAAATAGAAAATGAATGGATGGATGGGAACGTGAAGGCACTGACCCACATCCATTTGAGCTGCCAATACAATGAAGAGAAACTCACTCCGATGGAGGTCCAGGGTCAGCATGACACCATGAACCAAGTGGCAGAACCTGACGCCCGGTACTGGGATTCAGGAACTGTCCGACTTGATCCAGCCCTTCCCCTCCAGTCTTTGCGTGTTGCTATCTATCAGTAGTGTATTGTGTAGTGTAACAGTTGCAGTTGCAGTCCGTTCGGGAGTGGGGGTGAGAGTGTCAGACAGCAGGGGGTAGTAAGGTGAATATGTAGAGACTTACATACTGTTGGTGACCCCCTAACTCTTCCTACTAAACATGGTCAACGGAACATCAGAGGAACTGCAGTCAAAATTCAAATATGAATGATTCAAATTCAGTTACTAGTGGCACATTTTTCAGCCCATACTTCAAACAAAAAAAAAGCAAAAACTGCAAAAACTCTGACCTCTGATGCTGAAAATATATTCTTGTGTGCTGCTAACATGTCCATACTTCTGTTGAGGTGATGTGTTGATTGGCAAAGCTCACTCTTCCCCCAAGGTCTCTTGGGTAGTCAGCCGACGATGGTAGCGCTCCATTCGTCCACCCACTGTCTCTTGAATTCCGTAGCCACACCTTAATCTCATCCTCAACTTCAAAATCCTGAGGACTTGGCTGGAGGGAGCATTTTCTTACAGCCTCTGAAACATAAAAGTAAAGGGGCCTATATAAAATACTGTGAGTAGTAAGCAGTATCTATATGCCATATGCAGGGTTTCCTCTAGGATTTTTGACCCCCCCCCCCCCCCCCCCCCCCCCCCACCCACCCACCACTGAACAATATATTAAATTATTATTATTATTTTCTTTTTAAATGTAAATTACTTATCAAACAGACCTAACAATTCAGCTACCAATGAATAAGCAGTAGTATGCATGTGATAACAGAGATTGAAAAATAAGCCGAAGTGATACCTCTTCTCTGAATAGACAAGCTAAGCCAGTGTGCTGCTGTAAGCCAGTGAAAATAGCGCGGAGTGGGAACTCTTTGCTTTGTTACATCTATGTCAGTGCGCTGCTGTAGCTGGAAAGTTTCTTTGCTGTTGGACTGGTACGGTGCCGGTGCAGTTGTTGTAATGTTTTTTCTTGGTGGTGCAGGTGAAACCACTGGAGGGGTTGTGCCTCCCAGATTTGCTTCCCTCCATGTGATTTTCTCCAGACATGCGTCCATATTCCACACAAAATAGCATTTCATTCAAATTATGTCAAATTCGGTGATATTCCGCGTTAAAAAATAGATTGCCTTTTATTTGGCAAATTTCGTGATCACGGAAATTATAGGCCCTACAATGTTAACATTAACGATAACATTAGGGTCGTTTTCACAGGCTTGACCAAAAAATTGGATTAAATTTAATCTTGCCCAGGTACCTTTCTCTTGCCCTTTTCTCTCCCTCTGCGAGCGCACAGCAGTAATAATCAAACAGGCGGGTGATGACTAAAGTTAATTGCAGTGTAATGTAACATTTCATGATATTTAAATTATCATTTCAAACTGATTATGATAAGTATATTTGCACAAATAAAGGCTACATAGCCTAGATCTGTGTATATATATCCATTTAAAATTGTTTTAACATCTGGAAGAAAAAAAAAATCATCATTCCGAAGGTGTGGCGGCTCGCCACGATGAATTAGGCTACATGTAGCGGAAACCCTGTGAGAAACAGGATAATAAGGACCACTAACCCAGGGGTGTCCAATCCTGTGCCATGGAGGGCCGAGAGGCTGCAGGTTTTCATTCCAACCAAGACCTCCACCAGAGGCCTGTACCATAAAGCTGGATTAACATAGCCGGGCTTTCTCTTACTTATCTGGCTTCACTTAACCAGACATCCGCACTCCAGATTTTCGGTACCATAAAGCCGGCTATCAACTCGCTAATTCAACCCAGGCTTTTCCAATCTAGATCTGTGTGCGCTCACATAAAAAGGGCGGTGTTTGCTGCATGCGACCAATCGCAGACATGGAAAAATCTACCCGAGCCGCATACCTTACAACGGCGGAGCAGACATCAATAATCCAGGCAAAAAGCAACACAGTTGCAGTAGCCAAAAGACGCAAGGAATGCTGGCAAAAATCGCCGACTGTGTCAATGCGTAAATTAGTGCGATTATAATATTACTTCCCCACCATGACGGCACGAGTCGATCTGACTACAGTAACATTTGTGTGTTCAGTAAATGAATGTGTCTCCCACTCAGCGGTACACTCCTGCAGAGGAACTGGCCCTCTCTCATAGTGAGGGGCGACCCTCGCTGGGCCGCTGCCTTCAGTTTGAGTTTCGTCAGAATCGTCACTTTGATTCAACTGGTTTTGATATTTCATTTTATGAACCATCTGACGCCTCGTGTTTATTCTGCTGGTTAAAATATTATTTCACTGTCACTTAAAGACAGTAAAACATTTAGCATCAACTCCCATGTGGACTTTTCAGGGCAGACACCCTAAATACTAAATATGAGCAAACTAATGGAAATCTAAAGGAGACCAGAGGCTGCCGTGTATTTTATCAGACTTTTATTTAACCCTCTGAATTAAATTCTCCTCATTTATTTTCAAAAACATTTTTTTAAATAAAAAATATTACATCAGTCTACAAGATAAATTATTGGTTGGGCAGTGCGGAGTCATAAGTTAAAAAAAATACAAGAAGAATTGTAAAATGTATTAATTTGAATTTTATAAAAGAAGAAGAAAGGGAAAATGGGCAGGCCATTTTCCAAGAGAGCTGACTGGTCAGCAGGTGGGGCTTTTCTACCTGCTGAGCTCTTATCCTGAACTTAGCCTGCTCCGGAGCAGGTTAGGTGTTCAGCATACGTTACCACGGCAACGTAGCCCGATAAAAAGTAAGCCACCTTTATGGTACAGAAAAGCCAGGGTTAAGCCTGAAGTTAGCTCACTAAGCCGAGATCCAGCTTTATGGTACAGGCCTCAGGTGATTTCACTGATTAGCTCCTCCTTTCTGATACAAGGTGAGGTGATCAGTGAAGTCACCTGCTCAGTCACCTAGCTAGTTCGAAAAAATGGCGAATGGTCGGAATCAACTAAAACCATATTCAAATACAATCCCAGGAGAACACACACTATGACAATATTTGCTGTAACATTAAACTTTAAGATGAAACATTACAATTAAAACTCACCTCGGGAAAACACCACCTTCAGCCAGGAGACGTAACAGTTGCGTTCTGTTCCGGTGAGGCATGTTGTGAAGAGGCTCAAGTGCGTAGTGATATATGGCACCTCTTCAGCAAAAAATAGTTCCAAGCATGTAGCGCTCTGTCGCAGTCATTGAACTTTACATTTGTAGCGTAAATAAATAAATAAATAAATAAATAAATAAATAAATAAAAATAATAAAATAATAAACCATTTAATTTTGTTCCTAATGTGCAGGGTCATATATTTCTTTTAAAGCTTTGAGTCTTTTTGATTTTAATTCAGTTTTTTATTTATTTTTCTCTTTTTCTTTCTTTTATGACTATGAGCCAATGGTTGGAAGCCAGACATATTTTTACCAGCAACTGTAAAATGGTAAACTGTTAATTTTGAACCCTGCTAAACCTTTTAAAACATCAATTATCTATTAAAAATTATAGGCTTTTCTTGTTAAAAACAAAGAGTAATATTTGTTCATGAGTTTTTAAGTGATCATGTGCAGACACAATCCAATTTAAATAATGGATTTTTTTATGCTTTCTGTGCAGAGGCTATAAATGCTGTGTCTCTCTGAATTTCAAATTACATAGAAAAAAAAAAAGCCGCCAAAGCGTGGGAAATGACTTTGGGCTGCCTGCACAAAACCAGCATGGGCCCAACGGTACAAAAGTTGCTCTGGACCCAAATGGGCTGGCCCACACTGGGCCAACATGGGCTTTCTGTGGGCAATCCGCTATTATGGGCTGCTTACGGAGAGCCTGTGGTGAGCTCAGAGCTTTGGGCCTTGCCTGGGCAAGCCAGCACTGGGCCGGTGTAGGTTTGGTCTGGGCTGGCCCTAGCCCACAGTGCCCGCAAAAAGCCTGCATGGGCCCATCGGTACAAAAGTTGCTCTGGACCCAAATGGGCTGGCCCACACTGGGCCAACATGGGCTTTCTGTGGGCAATCCGCTATTATGGGCTGCTTACGGAGAGCCCGTGGTGAGCTCAGAGCTTTGGGCCTTGCCTGGGCAAGCCAGCACTGGGCCGGTGTTGGTTTGGTCTGGGCTGGCCCTAGCCCACAGTGCCCGCAAAAAGCCTGCATGGGCCCATCGGTACAAAAGTTGCTCTGGACCCAAATGGGCTGGCCCACACTGGGCCAACATGGGCTTTCTGTGGGCAATCCACTATTATGGGCTGCTTACGGAGAGCCCGTGGTGAGCTCAGAGCTTTGGGCCTTGCCTGGGCAAGCCAGCACTGGGCCGGTGTTGGTTTGGTCTGGGCTGGCCCTAGCCCACAGTGCCCGCAAAAAGCCTGCATGGGCCCAACGGTACAAAAGTTGCTCTGGACCCAAATGGGCTGGCCCACACTGGGCCAACATGGGCTTTCTGTGGGCAATCCGCTATTATGGGCTGCTTACGGAGAGCCCGTGGTGAGCTCAGAGCTTTGGGCCTTGCCTGGGCAAGCCAGCACTGGGCCGGTGTAGGTTTGGTCTGGCTGGCCCTAGCCCACAGTGCCCACAAAAAGCCTGCGTGGGCCCCACTGGGGCATGTTTGCAGGGTACCCTTGTCTAAGTGGTACACCTTTCAAATGGAATGGACATCATGTGGAGACTCTAGAAAAAGTAATTTAAGTAAAGGTAATTAACAAGCTAAAGAGTATGTTCAGTAGGTATGATCAAAGTAACTTTGCTGTTTAGCTGAACTATATACTTTATGCTGCATCAAGATTTGTCATTAGTGTGTTGGCTGTGAGAAATTTTGCATAGGATCCAGGCCATGGATCCAAGGCTCAAGGTAATTGTGAATCACTTCAGGTGGCAAGGATTTAATATATCAGCAGGTGTTGAAATTACATAGCCTCAGGCGCACACAGTCAAAGTTTCCCAGCACTCCATGAAATGGGGACACCTGAGTCATTTTAGGAGCTTTGTTGCCATGGTGAAGTTCCAGCCTTTCCCTTCCCGGGCCAGCATAGCCTTGAGGAGGGTGTGCCTGACTCTGATAAACACCTTAAGGACAGTGTTTGAGTGGAGTGAGGGACCACTCCTCACTTTTGCACATAGTCACTTGGCCATTTTATGAAGTCAGAGGGGAAGCTGGTAAAGACTCTCTTACTTATAAACCTGAGTTATTGTCATGGAACACAGTTTCCGACCACTCTTTTTACAATGTACCTTCATGTTCTCACCATTTTAATGGTCAAACGCTGGCTTCACTGTAAAAGGACAGCCAGAATCACTCCGTGTTCTAATATTAACCAAATCACACAGAGACAGAGTGTGCAGTATAGTAGGAAGCACACTCAGACAATGAATTAATAGATCAGAGTTGTCCAGGCATGAAAAAATGCCATTTTTAAAAATAGTCTTCAAGGAACTTCCTGAGTTTGGGAAGGGAAAAAGGACATGAGTTATCCATTTCAGACATGGCAGCTGTTTATTTGTCTGATTTAGATACCAAAACCCGAGTGTGATACGAGTTAATAGGATTCTTTCAGTCCTTTTTTGGTTGAGAAATCATTTGTCAGGCACTATGAGACGAACCAAGCAACCATGTCTAATAAATCTCAACATCCACCATGATTGTGAGCCTTTGTCGGCCCGTGCCCCCCTATGCCAGTGAGCAAGGATTGCTGCTGTTTGATTGCTACTGGTGCTTGAAAATACTGGCAGCTGTTCAAGTTTGAATCCAGCACTTAGGCAGGCCTGGAATACCAGGGGAAATGCATGCGTAGTACGAATCACCTTATTGAAGGCATTGTGGGGCAATCAGAGTTTCAGACTTGTAGTCTCTATATTTTTTTGTGCTCCACTCGGAACAAACCTGGGTGGCAGGTTATTCCAATGGATGAAGCTTGTTTGCAGGGTTTAGCAGCATTTGGCACACACATAAAACTTCTTCTGTTTGTCTGTCCAGGCACGAAACACTGCACTGCTAACCTTTTATTCTGCCCCCTTTTCTTCTTTTTTGATTCCTGTTGTGGCAAGGGGAGTTTCTTGGCTCTGACAAACTGTCTAGAATGTGCCCTTTTTGTTGTTGGGGCCCCTCTGTTTGAAGAGGGTTTTAATTCACATAACCTGATGGCTGGTTAGTTGTAGCCGCTGCTACAAATTAAGACTCAGGAGAATTTGCTTATCTGTTGTTAAAGTGCAAGAAATAACTGTAAATGACAAAGCACTGAAAGTCATGGGTAAAACATCAGCCAAACATTTTGTTTTTTGCCTCTTAAAGTCTGATTTATCCTTATATTTCCCCATAAAGGTACAGTTACAAAAAGTTTTTTTTATTCCAAATTCTGCAGCAGTGTCACATACATATTGTGTATCTGCTGGTTGCAACACTTCATTAAAGCTACATCACACTTGTGAGTGGAATATTCAAACCCGAGAAGCTATTGTTTTATGGCTGTAGCATCACAAATAAAAAATAGAAAAAAAAAAAGAAAATATCTAGATGTCTTGTGCATCATTTTACACACATTTCCCTGGAATTCATATATACATATATTCGGTATCTTTGGAAGCATTGGGATCTCCACTAGAATTTAAGATTAAAAAAATAAACATAAACTCATCAATGGGAGCAGCAGAGTCACAGCGATTAGATTTCTGACAAGATTGATAAATGAATGTTCAGTTCTGTATTTTTTAAGTATTGCACTAGTGTTAGGGAGGCTCTGGGGTGTAATATGGATCCAATACAAACATGCACTGACCTATAAGTAATACAACTCTCAGGTTCAACCACAAGATGAAATCTGTGTTTGTTTTTTGGGGGGTGAAATTGGCCCAGATAATTAGCTGGCATGCCTCAATCCGGTGGAGAATGAGCTTTGAGGTTCGCTCCAGTGCAAAGTTTTAATTAAGAGAGTCAAGTCAGATCTCATCCGCTCTGTGCAACCACTACCCTAGAGACTCTGGGATGTCAGTACAGTGGGACAAGACTCTACCTGCCGCAGCACTCATTGTACCCTCCTCTCCTTTCTCCTCATTCTTGACATTTTCGATAGCTAGGATAGACTCAGGAATGCCTGGCAGAGAGCTAGGTGGGGAGGCGCATTGTCTGAGGTGGAAGAAAAAAGCCTTTGTATAAGCTGATCTTGTAACCGTGAGTTTTGAGATGGACACAGAGGAGGAGGGAAATAAGATGAGTGATGTAGAAATGAAAGGAAAAGACATTGTGCAAGACAGAGCGTAAAGGAATTCTTTGTACATGTGTGGACGTGGAATGCCAGGGATGTTGTCTTTGTCAAGGCATATTTGCAGGACTTTCGATCAGAGCTGTGGGAAGGTAGATGCCTCGAGGCGTCATGTTTCACACTCTTTCCCCTAGTGTGCTCTTTACGCTGGGGGGGTTACACTTTTGGGCCACTCGAACCCTGTGTGGGATCACTTGGCTACAGGCTTTCATCTGCCTAAGAGCGCCTTCCCTAGAGGAGTGTTTACAAGATCTCAGTAAACACTTGCACCGCCGACAAGCTCTTAAAACACTGGATGCCATATTTGCTACCATGCAAAAGGACCCCCCTGCCTTCTGTTTTCTAATGTCTTATCTCTGCTTGCTGGGGCCTTTACAGGCCTTTCTGTGGCTGAATTAAGAAATGGAAATAGCAAAAAGCGAAGCTCTTAAACCCCAAATACACATCATACGCATTGTCGAATGTGCACCTTGCAGGGCCCGATAAGCAGAAGGCCCTTGGCAGTGAATCTCTCTTCTTTTGTTTGCTTCTGCAGCTACCATTCACTGAAATTGTACCACATTCAATTATGCACAGAGTTGTCAGATAATGTGTCAAAATCAAACAGAGCCATTTGCCGTGTCTTTCAAAACACAATGAAGTCATGGTTTTTCAAATTGAATGAAGTGGGGTGGTGGGTGGGGGGTGAGGGGTGGGGGTGTTCATGGCTCCACAGAATGCCCAGGGCTCCACATTTTGTGAAGAGGAGAGAATAAAAGTAATGTGTATTTTGTCATTTCTCCTTTTCCACCACCATGTTAATGACAATGAAGAGAAATGGCAGCGGTGTGTTTGTGTGTATGTTTTGTTGTGTGCGTGTGTGTGGTGGTGGTGGTGGTGGTGGGGGGGGGGGGGGGGGGGGGGGGTAGGAGGAGAGGAAGTCCTCTTGATGGAGAAGTGTTGAGCGCCCAGGGAGATCTTATCTGTCTTGCTCTGTTTATCAGCTGCTTTTGTTTCAACTCGACTTGATGCTAAAGTCTTTCCCTGAAGGCCCTGTTGGAGGACAGCAACAAAGGGCTGCTTCTTCCTTCTGTCTTCATCTCTTCCTCTCCCTTTTTTGTCTCTCTCTTTTTTAGAGGAGCAGAGATGAGCAAGTCTGTAGTCAGTGCATAGTCATGCAACAGCTGTCTGTGGTCGCATTTAAGAAAAGATCATTTCTTTGCCCGTAAATTCCAGTCAGATTGTGCTGCAACTATTTAAGTACCTAACACTGAGCGTGGCTAGTGTGTTGCACTGACTGGACAATCAACAGTACCCGTGGGATATTAATGAGCTGTGTTTTACCACTGTACATACCACTGGCTCTTTATGATGTGTGTGTGCAGCAATCCAGAGGCTCAAGGAGGAGTAATGGGGTTAGCCAGCCCTGTCAAGAGTGTGATAGGGTTCCTGATTTGCCAGCAGGTGGTCTTGGTTAATGATGGGCAAGCAGACAGTCCTGTGGAATGCTACTTGGGGTGGGTGGGATGTGGGATGACTGTTTGAGCCCCCCTTCCCCTTCGCTGAATGAGTCTCTGGAAAATGCTCTGCTTTTTTCCCACTGTTTGTGCAAGGAGGAGGCCGAGAATGTCCTGGAATTCCCAACCTGCACAAGCCCCTACCTGGCTTCCTCCTCCCTCCCTACCAACCGGATATGTGAGGCGGTAATGATAGAATGATAAGGGAAACACAGAGGAGAGCAAAGACTTTGATTCTTAGTTGCAGTATCTATTTGTGATTTTTTTCCACAAGGTTCATGCTATGTCATATGGGAGGCAGTTGAATCCCCCTGTTTGAAGAACAAAAGCAGACTTGTGTTAAAAGGCTTTCTGAAAAATGCAGGGATTGTTTGCTTTGAGATAACCAGGGATTGTTTTGTCTTAGGGGTCACTTCACAGCTACAGTTAATCAGTGACTGGGAGATGACTCATATAATGCCATGACAGAATGCCAGCCTTAGGTTTAATGCTAGTCTCATGCCTGCAGTTGATTGTGTAAATATCATCTACCACCTGCTCATATTTTAATTTGACCAAAACATTCAGCAGACCGTTGAGAACATCACCTCTGCATAGTGAAACACGATTACCCAGGTTTCATTCCATTTTTGTCGCTCCCCAGTAAAAAATGTCTGGCTTGTGTGTAATCCCAAAGGGGAAATGGAGGGCATTTTATTGTGGCGCTGGGAAGTGTGTGAGAGCACGTCCAGCCCCACCCAGGTGACTGAGCTAAAGCACCAGGGTCTTGTGTCTTTATCCTGACTATGTCTGCACAAGCAGCCTTTTGTCTCCTGGGAGTCATGGGAAGTCATGGATCCAAGAAGACTGACTTCAAGGATTGGGTTTTTCTCAGGGTTCTTGTATGGATTATACTTTGAGAGTGCATGTGAGTGTGCGTAGGCGTGCTTTAACTCTTTTGTACTGTGGTATACCCACTGTCAATGGATGTACCCTATGTGGCCTATGTCAAGGCATTTATGCAATGAAGTGGACAGGATTGGATAAATGGAAAGACATGCTTACTTGAGTGGATGGAAGGCTTTGATGAGGAGGAAAAAAAGCAACAAAGGCTGGGGGAAGAAACAAGAGCAGTGGACCTGTTTGCCAGCTAGCCCAGAGTCTCCAGAGTTATTGCACATTTTAGATTTTAATTAAAATGTGGGAGCGGAGAGCTTGCTTGGCATAGCGATGAAGGACTCTGAAATGAAAAAGTCATGAAAGATGGAAGAGAGCAAGGGAGGAATGGACCACTTACTGCAGTCTGCTCCCCTTGGCTTGACTCCCAGCCCAAACCAGGAGTGTATCACTCACAGGCTGATAAGAATTCTAGATGGTATTGATAGTATGCAAAGATACGTACATGTAGTGACATGTCTGTCACTATAGTGAGATGTTAACATGCTCACAATGTATATACATAGACATACAGTATAACAAATAAGCTGTGAAAATCAGATCTTCCAAAGACATTGTCTCTTTCTAAGTGACTTTCATCATATATTGGTTCACAAAATACTGAGTACAAAATAAGTAAGGATTTCATATAGCCCTTAATCTGTAAAAAACTTGTATAATGTCTTCTTGACTAGGGATGCACCGATCCAATATTAGCATCGGATATTGGCGCCGATATCAACATTTTACCCTATCTGTACAAGCAGCCGGTCCATAAGACTGATCCTTCCCCTTTAAATCTTTGCGACATGGGCTCCGTCATATGGCACACGTGCCGCGAGAGTTGATTGAGTTGAATTGCAAACACAAGCACAAAAGGGTCTGCGATATGGAGGTATTTCACCCTTAGCACGCCATCTAGCTCGACAGCAGTTTGCAATGTATGTAAAATGAATGTTGCCAGGGGTGGTGGTAGCGCTGCTAGATTTAATACCACAAATTTAGTCAAACACCTCCAGAAACACCAGGCGAAGAAGCACGAGGAATTCCAGCAGCTGAACAGATCAAAGGGAGCCATCGCTGCTGTTGAGGTTTGTAGCTTCTTAAATCAACGATGATATCGGATCGGTATCGGGTATCGACCGATATGTAAGGCCACAGCATCGGTATCGGCATTGGAGCTGAAAAAGTCGGATCGGTGCATCCCTATTCTTGACTCAAGTAAACTTTGCTGTACTGCTTATCTTGCTCCCTTATGGACACAAGACATTCAAAAGGTTCCAATTAGGGATCAACAAATTATCATTCGTATTCCTAAGTTTTCAATAATGGGTATTGTAATTTTGATCTACATGATGGCTGATATTACAACTACTCAGACAGCGCTTTGATTCACCTGCCTCTCCATCTTAGTTTGTAACCCTTTGTAACCCTTTTGTCCATCTTATGGACAGAAAGATTATAATTTTCATTTAAGTTGTATAGGATTGATTCATTTTTATTTATTTGAATTTTAAAAAAAATTCTAATTCCAGTGAGTTGCCCTGCTTCTAGATATGTGATGTTCAAAGTTGGGGAGCCATTTATTTGCATTATTTTCTCTACTGGGTGTAATGGCTAGCACTGTCGCCTCACAGCAAAAAGGTCCTGGGTTCGATTCCTGGCCGGCTGACCAGGTTCCTTTCTGTGTGGAGTTTGCATGTTCTCCCTGCGTCTTTGTGGGTTTCCACCGGGAGCGCCGGTTTCCTCCCACAGTCCATAGACATGCAAGACAGGTGAATTGGACACACTAAATTGTCCCTTGGTGAATGTGTACGTGAATGTACTTGTTTGTCTGTCTGCCCTGTGATGGACTGGCGACCTGTCCATTCCCCGCCTTCCACCCAATGATCGCTGGAATAGGCTCCAGCACCCCATGTTTGTTCTATCAAAGCAAGGTTTGTGTTTCTGCTCTGAATATCAGCCCTAAATACTGGTTAATGGCATCCTTGACTACTAATAACCGAAAGCAACACCTAAAAATCAATAACGGTCGATCCCTAGTTTGATGCTTCTTATGCAATGGATCATGTGCAGCGGTTTCGTCTTGAATGCACCCTTAGGCAGCCCAGCTAGTTAAAAGAATTGTTTCTTGAATCACCTTGCACAATGTCTCCACCAGCACTTTCCCTTCCCACAGTGAGGTTAAACCAAGTAATTATATCCAAGGTCTCAGTTCTTTCCATGTGCCCTACAAGCTGTCTATCAATCTAGACCTCATTAAACAAAATTCATGCAAAACCTTTTTAAAAAAAAGAAAAAAAAAAAGAAAAAAAAAACACTGAATTTTTCATTGACTGAGGGCATTACAATCCACAGTGCACTTGGGAAATTATTAAAGTCTTTTGATGGTGAAGGTGACAGTCTGGGAAAAACAGAGATGTTTGGAGGAAGTTTTAATATTAGCTGGTCTTCAAGTCCCAGATAAGCTCTGCTGTTGTTTAGGAAGACGAAAGTGGAACTGACCTGGGAGGCTGAAGGCAGGGTCTTGGATGTACAGTGACCCGGAAACTTCCCTCCTCCATCCCAGACATAAAGAGCTCAGCACAGAAGTCTGCATGGGATCTGGGTTCCCTCTGGAGATCTGGATCTGTGACAAAATTCCAGCTTCAAAACAGCATTTCCAAAGCAGGGCAGCTGTTGTGGCAAGTGTGGCTACTTACTGTCAAAATGCCAAAACATCAGGGTTAGAAAAAAGGATTTTTGTGGGTCTCAAGGGGCACAGCAGAAGCCTAATGTGTTCTGTATTTAGGTCAACATAGCTGTCAAACCAGAGTGTCTCAGAACAAAGAGACAACAAAAAGGCAAGATTCAAGAAAAGTTTACTTTTTTCTACCTGAAATACCATTTTGTCATGTGATGCATCTTTTTGATATAGTTTGTACTTGAAATAGATGGAAAGATGGGGGGAAATGCGAATTTCTTCTTCAGGTGGAGTACTTGGTGAAGTGCTTTGAGGAGTGGCTCCAAACAATTCTGCTTTTCACAGAAATCTAAATTAAAAATTTGCCAAGTTGTCTACCCAGTGATAGAGTGCAGTCAGCTGTCTCATGATTTGTGGATCATCTTGGCACAGTGTGTAGATATTTGCCAAAAGGATTTAAGATAGGAAGATAGTAAGCTCATATTGTGAAATTCTTCTCAGAAGGAACTAGTTTACAAGTTAATCCTTCCATTTATAAGAGATGATATGTGATGGTATGTATGACGAATCTGTGGCTGACAGCTTTACAGAACAGAAACCTAAAGTGTTCCTGTAGTCATCAGAGTTCAGCAGGTCAAGATAGTGAATTTTTCACCCTTTGTTTACTCAATTAGGAAGACTGGTGCAAATAGGTTACCTGTTGCTTAATTTGAAGCAAATGCCAAGGACAAGCTCTAAGACATTATGTATGGAAATTAAACAATACACAACTACCCTTAGGTGGGTTGAAAACAGGAAGAGCCCAATTCTGAAGGTAATTACATTCTATCTCAACATAGATGTGGCTTAGCAGTGAGCTGACCTGATGCTGGTAAATATTTAAACCTGTCCTGCAGGGACTGATTTCCTGTTGTCTCGTGCTGTGCACCTGCTACATACCACTGTCCATGAGCCTGCCAAGAGGTTAATTATAAAATAGTAGTAACCTTGTTTCCACTGCAGGTTTCAAAAGCCTCACTCGTACTAATTTATATGCCAGTCTGTCATTTCAAACAAACATTACTTTCAATCTTACTTTATTAAAAATTTAAGTTTGAGCCGGCCTTGAGAAGTGCCATTTTTCCCTGCTGTGGAAAAGATGATGAGATTGGCGTGTTGCTTCTGATGGTATCTGATGGCCCTTTTTGACTGTAAGAACTTAGTGAGACATGCTGCGACATAAAGGCTGTTTCAGTTCAGGTTCTGGAATTGTTTCCATTGGCAGCAATATGTTTCTTGGTGAAGTTCTTGGAACCTAATTTTTGCCCTGCCTGGGAGGGCATACTAAAATCTGAGATTAAGAACTATGATTTTTGTGGGGCATTTTTTACACTTCAAGGTTGGTTCTTCATTCTCTGGGAAAAAAACAAAAGGCAGTCCCTGAGCTTCACAGGTTCTGGCAAGTCCCAGGTTATGGAAAGTTCCAGGTTACCCCTTGTAGTTGAAAGGCGCCATAACTGTTTGCAGGAAGAACTACTTGTTGAAGCTCATTCTTGAACTCCAGCTTCCTTGAAAAGTAAAGACAGCATGGAGCTGCTAAAGTCATAATAGATATAAAGAGTACCTTGGTTGCCTGTGTTGGTGAACTCTACCCTATATCCTAGGAGAAGGAGCCTGAGTTAGTACTGTCTGTATTGTAATGTTACACATACAGGATGTGGAGGAGACTTGACAGCTGGGGGTCCACGTTCACAAACACTCACAGTTAGAGAGGCAGAGGCATTTCCCGTGCTCTTTTGCTTCTCAGCCATCACTCCCGTCACCATCACTTCCTCTCCTCCATCCTCACTTCCTCTCCTCCATCCCTCATTTGTCTCTCTGTTGATGGACCGTCATGGTGAACCCAGGAAGATCAACCCCTCTCCCTTGTGACTTGTCTTCCACATTTCCTTGGGAAAGGTTTGACTTATCTTTCCGTCAGTATCTATTTGTGTTTCTTCTATCTTCTAGTGTCACCCTCACTCCTGTTCTCACGTTGTGATGGTCCGCATGCCTGTCTCTCTGCATCATAACCTGCTCATGCATCTGTCTGTCATCATCTGTTGTTGAATATGCCATTCCTCGTGCGTACGAGACGATCTTGTTAGCTTTGTTTTTTGTCTTTGCACCTACATGACAGTGGCAGGCGGAGCTTATTTATGATAGCTTGTTGTTGACCCATCAAGGTTTGGTTATTGTTACCCACCCAATATTATTACCCACAGACACACACACACACACACACACACACACACACACGCACACACACCGTCTTCGTTCTCACAGTCATCATCCTCCTCCTCCCTGTGCTCCCATCTTGAAGTGGGTCCACCTGTAATTAGACTGGAATCCCATGACCTGTAATGCTGTCATAGCCTTAACAACCAGGTGCAGCTCTTAGAGACTTGAAACCAGCCGCTGACCTAATTCCAGATCTTTCTCTGCTTCCTCAAGTCATTTTTTTTTTAATATGTTTGAACAGATGCTCTTGTCTAAATTGACTTGAACAAGGAGGTAGGGGTCTGGGTTCAGGTCACTTTTCCAGGATTCATGGCTGTTCAGGAAACATCATCCACTTTTGCCACCTTCCCTAATGTGTGAGGGCTAGTTTTGCATTCATGAATTGTAGATAAAGAAGAATTTGTGCTGTGTGTGACTGCTGGAAAAATCCACGAGATGACACTCTCCCGGCATCTCTGCTGAGAAACCTCTCAGGAATCTCTTTCGCTCCCTCCCTGCCGCTCACCCATCTAGGCTGACAGATTTGCCTGGCTGGAGTGGAGGCACTAGGCCTGCCCTTGTTGTTTTAGCCAACAATGGCAAGGAAGTGATGGCTTTCAGAGGCAAACAGAGATATCTGGCAGAGGATGTCTCAGTGGCTTGAGTGTCTGCATACATACACACACACACACACACACACACACACACACACACACACACACACACACACACATACACCGGCACAGACGCACACAGTTGACAGACTTTACGATTGCAAAATCAAACAGACAGATATATGCACACACACATAGTCACACACCAAGTATGTCTCATTGTTTTTGACCTAGCTTTTCACAAATATTTTTCTTTTAATATGCATAACTCTACATCTCTCACACATTTCAATTCACAACAGTCTTTACAGTCATGTGTGACTAATCAGGCTGTGGTTCCGTGTGAAGTGAAGCATATCTTATTGAAGTTGAATAAGCACATAAAAGGTACCTGTAGAAAACCCGACTTCACATGATTGTACTGATAATTAGACACAGAAAAAAAGCAGCGTCTTCAAGGGTTCATTTAGATAAGGAAGTCCTTCTGCCTCTAGCCATTAAAGCTCCAACAACCCTATGTTTGGTTAAAATAAAAAATGAAGAACTAACTGTTACTTATATGTAAAAAAAAAAAAAAAAATAGTGTTAATGAAACCTCTAATTTTGATGTATTATCTTGGACAGCCAGTGTTTATGGATTCACAATTATGTTTCCTGCCTGTGTTGTCTGCTAATGACAAGTGGGAGAAACTGGGGCTTACAAAAATTCCCACATCCTACTGTAATGACCAATATAAGGCTAAGACAGTCTGGCCAGTAATATAAGAGAAAGTCAAAGCAGGAAAGAGAGTCAAAGTCCAAGATCGGAGGGTGTGAGTGATGGAAAGAGTCAGGAACATACAAAGAGGGAGATATAGAGAAAGAAGGGAAACAAGGGAAAGGGGCAAATACAGTATGGTGATAAAAGAGAGGGGGGCACAATATGGTGTTAGGGGAAAGAGATAGCCAATGAAATGAGTTTAAAAACATTGCAAAAAAGACAAGCATATAGGGGTTAATTGAGAGGGTAGGGTGAGAGACACAGAACTAAAAACAGACAGGTTCATTGATAAGACATGAGAGAGTGAACTGATAGCTCTTTTCAACCGAGGCTGGTTCTTGAATTTGTGTCATTAGGGACTCTGGAAACAAAGGTGTGAACTAGTGAACTGGCCTGTGTTTGCACCAGTTTGGAGTGGAACCATTACAATGGAGGTGTTGCCAGTTTGCTGGCCACTGACTCTGGCATACTGTGACTGGACTCAGCCCCAGTCTGCTGGATTGCTGTTTTGCCTCATATTACCCATACTACCCTGCCTTAGGGATGGCGAAAATGGAAAATTTTCTTGGTCGACCACCGGGCCTCATTAATCGGTTTATTTCGGTTAACTGAGAATATTATTTTACTGTCTGTAAACCATAAAAGAATAACCGCAACAAATAGAAGCTAGCAGCGCTAGCACCGGCGCCATTGTCTTGCCCCGGACGCATACCACTACGTCCGCGACAAGCAAGATTGGCTCGTTTCTCCCGTAGATATCTATAATATCTATAATATAATTATAATATACTATAATATAATTATTATCAATATCTATGGTTTCTCCGGTCTGTCTCTACCGAGCTGAGCTCTGTGCATAATGACGTCATCGAAACCCGGCAGAGCGTCCCGTCGCCATGTTTACCGTATTAAACTGTATGTAAGCGCAAGAGCAACTTCTCCGCCTTCAGGAACAGTTGGAATTTTTCGATCGATAAAACCTTACGGTAGTTACGGTATTTACAATCTGACATGCGCATTTGTGTCGGCGACGACACATTCGGACTAGAGTGCCTGTAGAGAGAGAGTGGCGACAACTCCGTTCACTCCAACGGTTCCGTTTTTTCACAGCAATGGCGGCGTGAGGAGACCCTCTCTCTACAGGCACTCCAGTTCGGGCTTAAAGGGTTTTTAA